>NC_080654.1:1617277-1983950 GCF_027579445.1 Ammospiza nelsoni
TGAGGTTTTTGCTAACACAAGTTTTGTATTTTTAAATTTCTTGAAGTAAAAGGAAAAGCAGCTGTCACTGAATGCTCACAAAAAAAGCATTTTAAAAATCCCATTCCTAAGTTTTGGGGACAGAACATGAGGTAAAGCCACAATGTTCACCAGGATAAAAGGGAAGAGAAATAGTTTAGGGCAGAACTTAGTTCCTGAAGTGGATGGAACTGCTTTCACAAGCCTTTCATCTCTCTAATTAGTAAATAATTATCCTCCAAACCACATCCTTACCTTGGCTAGGTTGCTTATGAAGGCTGGGTACTTCAAACCATGTTCAAGGGAAGCTGCCTCAATCCTTGTGATCCAGAGCTGAAGTTGTAAAAAACAATATATTGCATGATAAAACACTCTAAAATAAACCCTTGTCTGCCCACACTTATTAAATATAAATATAAATTATAATATTTTCATGGAATATCCTGAGCTGGAAGGGACCCACAAGAAAATGTTGCTTTAAACTCCAACTTTTCACTCATTTTTTTTTTAATAAACCCCCCCAGAGTAAGAAAAGCAGCTGTTTCACTCCTGCCTGGCTCCCATTTTGATGTTTCCACCCAACATTTTGCTCTTTACCGCTCTGAGGAATCTCTTCTTCTCCCTCCTGGCCTTGGTGGACTTCACGAAAGCCCTGCGGACGCTCCTCACTGCCAGCTTGTAGCAGCGGTTCTTCCTGCCTCGAAAATGCTGCAAAAAACCCCCATAATGGTCTTATTTAATTAATTTAAATATATAACACTAATAAAGCTCATTTGCGTTCCCAGTTCTGCATAATGACGATCACGGAAACCTTCACAAGCACCCCCTAAGCCTTCAGCTGGCACATAATGAAAATATTCTTTTTATCTTGGAAATATATGAAAAATAATATCATATGGAATATAATAGCATGGAAATATAATTTTTTTCATGAAAAATCTGAAGCTGAGGAGTTGGAGCAGGGCGGAAAAATCTCAGCTTAGCAGAGGCAAAACCAGGCCTCGCTTTGGGCTGTGGTTCTGTGGGAAAGGCAATTACAAAATCATACACTGAATTCACATATTTATCCTCATTCCTCAGCTCCCCTCTGTTGTGTTTTTAGGAACACAGGGATTAGGAAGGAACATTTATCAAACAGAAAAAAAATTAAATTTGTTCTCTGCCATCCCTCTAACGCAACACAGGAGAAAGCAGCCAGTGCTGCACCAGGAATAACTGATACTGTGGGCAGCTTAGGTGCTACAAAACCAAAATATTCTCATTTCCTTCAACTTTTCTATCTCAGCATTACAGCAAGATGTAATTTTAAGAATTTTATCATAGTGCCTAGGATGCCCTTGAGAAAGGTTAATTCCTAGCCTCAGCATAGCAGCTCGAACTCCAGCAGAAATCCAAAATGCACTTGAGAACAAGGTTAATTTTTTCTTTGCCCAGAAAAACAAACAAAGCAAAAACACTCAGAAGGAAACACAACCAGCCCAGCTGTATTTAATGAAACACAGACCACTTTTATAGCAAGAGAAAAGCCCGGAATGGTTCGGGTGGACAAGGGAGCTCCGAGCACAGCCGGTGCCAGCCCTGCTGTGGGCAGGGACCCCTCAGGCCGCTCCACAGCCCTTGCAGCCCTGCAGGGCTGGGGCATTCCCGGCCTGCTACGGGCAGGGATCCCTCGGGCTGCTCCAGAGCCCTTCCAGCCCTGCAGGGATGGTGCATTCCCGGCTCCGGGACCGTGCCCGGGGCACAGGGCAGTGCCGGGGACGCGGGGACAGCGGCGGGGACCCCGCACTCACCCGCGCGTACTTGAGCACCTCCTGCACCCTCCAGAAGCGATCCGAGAGGCGGCTGCGCAGCCAGCGCGCCGCGCTCAGCACCACCATGGCTACGGCACGGTGCCCGCCTGCTTTCCTGTGTTCCTGGCTTCCTGCCTTCCTTCCGGGGCGGCACCGACCTGCCCGGCCCTCCCTGAGCCTGCCTTCGAGCCTGGCCGGGCTTCCTCTGAGCCGGCCCCCGCTGCTTCTTCTGATCCTGTCCCCGAGCCTTCCCGGAGCTTCCTTTGGACCTGCCCTTGGTTATTCCTCTGATCCTGCCCCCCAGCCTTCCCGTCCTTTTTCCAGTCCTTCTCCCGGTTCTTCTTCTGATCCTTCCTCCGGTCCTACCCCCGAGTCTTCCCGGTTCTTCCTCTGATCCTGCTCCCGAGCCTTCCCCGTCCTTTTTCCAGTCCCTCCTCCGGTCCTTCCTCTGATCCTTCCTCCGTTTCTGCCCCCGAGCCTTCCTCGTCCTTCCCCCGATTCTTCCTCCGATCCTTCCTGTGGTTTTTCCTCCAGTCCTTCCCCTGAGCCTTCCGGACCTTCCTCTAGTCCTTCCTCCGGTCCTTCTTCCAGTCTTTTCCCCGGTTCTTACCCCGGTCCATCCCCCGAGCCTTCCCGGTCCTTTCCCCGGTCCTTGCCCAGATCCTTCCCGGTCGTTCTTCCAGCCCTTCCTCCAGTTCTTCCCCCTTCTCCCGATCTTCCCCTTGCCCTTCCTCCAGTCCTGTCCCCAGCCCTTTTCCCGGCCCCTTTCCCGGTCATTCTCCGGCTTTTCCACCTCCCTCATCTCCTCTCTCACAGCACAGTGCCTTTGCCCCGTGCTGGGCATCCTCTGCCCCAGCCCGAGTTCAGCCATGGAATCACGGAATATCCTGAGTAGGAAAGGACCCACAGGGATCAT
Organism: Ammospiza nelsoni; assembly: GCF_027579445.1. NCBI lineage: Eukaryota > Metazoa > Chordata > Aves > Passeriformes > Passerellidae > Ammospiza > Ammospiza nelsoni. The sequence goes on from NC_080654.1 coordinate 1,620,002, forward strand.
CCAGCCCTGCGCCCAGCCCTGCACAGACACCCCAAAATTCCACTCTGTGCATCCCTGAGAGCGTTGTCCAAACCCTCCTGGAGCTCTCATTCCCTGGGGAGCCTGGGCAGTGCCCCAGAACTCTCTGGGGGAAAAACCTTTCCCAAAATCTGACCTAAACCTCCCCTGACACAGCTCCAGCCATTCCCTCGGGTCACCAGAAACCTTCACCTTTGGGTGAAGAACCTTTTACCTGACCCCAGCCCTCTGTTGTGCCCTCACCACCTGCCTGAGGTGTGACCAAGGCAGCCAAAACCCACAGCTCAGCTGGAAGCAGGCACACACACTGGGGTTGTACCAAAATCCCCTGGAAAAAGGAGCTGGGCTGCTTGGAGTGTGCATTCCCACAGCTCAGTGAGGAATTTGGGATTTTGCATCCCCAGCAGTGCTCCAGCCACCAGTGTGAGCAGGTTTGGTGTTGTTTTCAGTGGCTGGAAGGATTCCATGGTGGGTAACAAACCTTACATCATCCTGCAAGGGTTAGGGTTGGAGAATGGGACACATAAATGGAAAATTTATGAGCTGTGCAAACCACAAGATGGTGCTGCCAGAAAATGATTCCATGGGAGCAGCAGTCTCAGCATCAGAGAACTGACGGATTTTTTAAAATCATCACCACTTCCAGCATCTCAAAGCAATCTTGCTCCTGTTGTAAACTGCTCCATCATCAATCATCAAGATCTTCCCCACTTCTGGGAAAGTTCTTGTCAAGAATGTGGAAATTTCAGAGAAATCTTTCTCAATATCGCTGAGGTTTGTCTGACACAAAGTTCACTTGGTTATTACAAGAACCAGTAGACAATAAATGTACAGAACACAATTTTCAGACCTCCCTGAAAAGGTTAAAACACATTTTCATGACAGCAAAAGAACTTTGGAAAGTTTCCCTGGATTTAGCAAAGCTTCTTAGAATTTTTGGCACTTTTATGAATGCTTAAATTGTATTTCACCACACCCTGTGCCATCACCAGCAGATGGTAAAAGCAGCTGTACGATTTTTAGCTGCCCAGCCCTGAGTTAATCTTTCCACGGTTTAAGCCTAAAATTGATTTCTCTTCCTATAGTTTTGAGTTTGGGTTCTTTCTGTTTGTGACTCCTCCTTTTTTTCCACTTCAAGTTTGAAAAATATTATGTCTTTAAATCTAACCAGAATTTAGACAGGCAGAGGAACCACTGAGGCTCCCAGAGCTCCCTACCACTTGTCACATTTATGGTTTCCTGCACTGCTCCAGATTTTATTATTAACGCTCTCTCTGGCCTGTGCAGCCCTGAAAACAGGATGGATCCAGCAGTTATTTCCCCTGGGATGTCTGGACAGATCTGAGAAGAGATTTCACATTTTGCAGCTTGAGTGGAGGCTGCTGCCCTGCAAACCCCCCTGGGAGCCATCCAGCCCTGGAGTGCAGGGAAGAACAGGATGGAAATGGACTTGTCACACTCTGCTCTCTGCTTCAGAGCTTGTTTCTCTCTGTGTTTTTTAATATCTCTCTCTTATTACTGCCACTCTATCTTGGAGGCTGCACAGGCACGGAGATGAGGCTGAAATTCTTAAATAATATTGATCTTATGAGGGAGATGAAATAATTGATAATTGCTGTGCCTCCTCTACAAGAGTATCAATATGTTCTGCAAACAATACCAAATGACTGCAGGGGACAGATGATTTCTGAGGAATACAGTGATTATTATCAATTTCTCTTAGGGTTTTTTTTCCTTTATTTAATCTAGAGAGGAATTTTAGAAAATGAACCAGAGGCAGAATAATTAAAGTTGGAGAGGGACCATCTTGACCCGGGGATGGATGGCTGGAGCGTGGGGAGGCAGATGTGGAGGATTGGCCAGCACAGAGAGCACTGAGGCTGTTCTGTAAACACAGCAAAGCTGAGCTCAGAAGGGACCTCAGTGCTGGGAGTGAGTGGCTGCAGTGACAGCAGCACACACTGCTCCCATCCCTGCTGCACGGGAGCTGGGAAACAGCTCCTGCCCTTCCTCTGCTCTGCTCACCTCCCTGGGGTGAGACCTGGGCAGGAACATCTGCTTGGATACACCTGGAGAGCGTGGAAAGGTGATTTGAAGACAAGGAGCTGCCTGGGGGTCCCGAAACCTGATATTCTGAACACCTAAACCTGATATTCTGAGCACCTAAACCTGATATTCTGAGCACCTAAGCCTGATCTGCTGAACATCTGAGCCTGATCTGCTGAACACGTGAGCCTGACATCCTGAGCATCTAAGCCTGATATTCTGAACCTAAGCCTGATATTCTGAACACCTGAGTCTGATATTCTGAATTTAAGCCTGACATCCTGAGCATCTAAGCCTGGTATTCTGAACCTAAGCCTGATATTCTGAACACCTGAGTCTGATATTCTGAATTTAAGCCTGACATCCTGAGCATCTAAGCCTGGTATTCTGAGCACCTGAGCCTGAAATCCTGAACATCCTAGTCTGATATTCTGGACACCTAAACCTGATATTCTGAGCCTAAGCCTGATCTGAACACCCGAGCCTGATCTGCTGAACACCTGAGCCTGACATCCTGAACATCCAGGCGTGATATTCTAAACACCTGAGCCTGAAATCCTGAAGATCTAAGCCTGAACATCTACGGCTGATATTCTGAACCTAAGCCTGATACTCTGAACATCTGAGCCTGATATTCTGAATTTAAGCCTGATATCCTGAGCATCTAAGGCTGATATTCTGAACCTAAGCCTGATATTCTGAACACCTGAGCCTGAAATCCTGAACCTAACCCTGACATGCTGAACCCAAACCTGACATCCTGACTACCCAGCTGAGCTCCAAGTTGGAGGGGGATACCAAAGCCCACTGAGCAGCCCATCACAGCCACCACAGCCACCCTTTGGGACCTCTTGGGATCGGAATTTTGGGAAAAACAACAGCAAAATTCAGCAGGACTCAGGATTCTAAACCAAAATAAAAATTACTGCCAAACTTCCAGCAGATCTGCTTTGGGAGAGGCTGGGAAAAGCATCTGAAAGGAAGCAAATTGTGTTGAGCAGGGAGACCTTTCCTTGCTGCCCCACGATGATCTCTGCCTGAGGGCTCCTGAAGGAGACAGAAGAACCCTTTGCAAGCTCCTTCCCACCTCTGCCAGACCAAAAGCAAGGAAATACTTTTGGAGAAGAGCGTGGCTTGGTGGACCTCCTTGAAGGATGCCCGGCCAGGAGCCTGGGGACTTTGGAGCAGAAATCCCGTCAGAAAAATCCCGAATGATCCCTGGGCTCCCCCCGTACGACATGGACGAGCAGCTCCTGCCCAGGCAGCCCCGCAGCCCCTGCTGCTGCCTGGCCTGGACCCTGCTGATAGGAACCATGAACTGCCTGGTTTTCCTCCTGAATTTGCTCCTGATGTTTGTGATCTTCACCGTCGTGCTCCTTCCTACCATCGTGGTGGTTTACTTTGGCTTCCAGTGCCACTCCCAGGTAAGAGCCACTCCTCAAGGGCAGGGCCACACCTGAGGGTCCCTCTGAGCCCCAGCTGAGCAGTGCCTGGAAAGGACAGGAAAATTCCTCAGGGTTTGGCTTTGGGCACAGATTTTTCCCTGTGTGAATAGCTTGGGCTGACAAGGACAGGTATTGTGGGAAATTGGGCAGTGGAGTGGTGTTCCCATGGAAATTGGGCAGTGGAGTGGTGTTCCCATGGAAATTGGGCAGTGGAGTTGTGTCCCCATGGAAATTGGGCAGTGGAGTTGTGTCCCCCTGGAAACTGGGCAATGGAGTTGTGTCCCCATGGAAATTGGGCAGTGGAGTTGTATCCCCATGGAAATTGGGCAATGGAGTTGTGTCCCCGTGGAAATTGGGCAATGGAGTTGTGTCCCCATGGAAACTGGGCAATGGAGTTGTGTCCCCATGGAAATTGGGCAATGGAGTTGTGTCCCCGTGGAAATTGGGCAGTGGAGTTGTTTCCCCCTGGAAGTGCCAAGCAGAGGTGCCAGGTGAGGTGAACGCACTCCCTGCCCTGATGGAATTGCTGTTTGCATTTTAATTTCACAATTATTTCTCTCTTCCCTGGGATTTCTGTCACTGAGAGCTCCAGAGCTCACAGCCCTGCCTGGGCTCTGGTGGGGTTTGCTGCTTTCTGTTGAGTTAAATTTAAGATCCATTAGGATCTGCCTAATTAGGATCAGTAAAATCTGACAGGATATCTAATCCCCTTCTTGTGCCAATCTAACATTCCTGCTCCCAACAATTCTGTGCATTCCTCACACCAAAAATAAGACTCCTTTGTCCATCCAGGCTCTGTTTGCTGCCCTCTGCATTGCATCATTTCCTTATTTACCAATCCCTTCTTGCTATATTCCTTTAAACACTTTTGGGATCAGCTGACCAAAAGCAATTCCCTGTTTTCCTTGCAGGCTTGGGTAGTTACACCAGCTCAATGTGCCTTTTTCATAAGTCATAAACAGGGACTGAAAATGGGAAAAAACCCTCCCAGAACTGCCCCTTCCAGCTTCCCTCACCTTGGAAAACCTCGAGTTCTGCTTTGCACACACACTCAGAGGCTTTGAGGAGATGCAGAATGTTTCTGAGTGCAGCCAAGTGCACCAGAAGTGAAAACTGCTGGGAGCTGTGAGGAGATTTTTAAACTCAGCTTTTCCTTCAATGCAATCATAGCAAGGAATTGTGGCTTCGGCAGAGCAGTCTCTGACTTCGGGCCACGGTTTTTGAGTGGCTCCCCAGCAGCCAGGGGCTGATTTCTGCACTGCAGCTCCATTAGATGGATTTATTGTTGGGTTTTAGCATGATTGTGTTCCCTTCACTGCTGAAAGGAGAAAAGAATAAAGTCAGAGGCTGCCTGCAGCATTTGGAGTGCAGAACAAGCGAGTGCCAGCATGAAAGGAGGGCTCTGAGCACCACTCAGGCTGGCCCAGAGAGGTTTTCTTTGCAAGTGGTCATTTCTGGCAGGGTTTTCAGGCAGAAATGAGTGTACACAGAGAGCAGAACACAAAGGGCTCTGGAGAGCCATGGAATGAGCAGAATCTGTCTGCAGAATCTAACAGATTTCTTTATTTCTATATTTATTTTATTTATATATTCATATATAATTTATATTTATTTTATTTATATTAAAAGATATATATTATATAAATTTATAGTATAATATCTTTTAAATAAAATTAAATAGATGTTATTTCATTTATTTATTTATTGTTCTTCCCAATGTTATGCCACTCACACCAATGTAGCACCAGGAGTTTTTTTGGATTTAGTTTGTGCAGAATCTAACAGATTTCTGTATTTTTATTTGGTTTTATTTATATATTGATATATTATTTATATTTCATTTTATTTATATAAAATATATATTATATACAATTATAATATATATTTTATAAAATTATATAGATGTTATTTTATTTATTTATTTATTGTTCTTCCCAGCGTTGTGCCACCCACACCAATATAGCACCAGGAGGTTTTTTTGATTTGGTTTGTGCCTATCCAATGCTATTGGATGACTGAATAAAATGAGAGTTCCCTGCTCCAGGGTCAGGACGCAGTGCTCCCGTCTCACAGGGAGAATTAAAAGCTTGATTAAGATGTGATTTCTGTCACAGACTGTGCCTGAGGATTGCTCAGCTCTGAGAGAGGGAGCAAAAGAAAAATGTTTTCTTTTTCCATGGAAACATTGGAAACTCAGGGGTGTTTTGGCCACTGCTGTCAGCACCAGGCCACATGACAGGGGTGGCTCTGGCAGACTTGGGTTAATGGGGGACTTCTCACAGAATCCACAGAATCACAGAATTCTCAGAATCCCCAGGATGGAAGAGACCTTAAAGACCACTGAGTCCAACCCAGCCCTCAACTCAGCCCTGGCACCCGGTGCCACATCCAGGCTTTGTTAAACACACCCAGGGATGGGGACTGCAGCACCTCCCCGGGCAGCCATTCCAGAACTTTATCCCCTTTCTGCAAAAAACTTTATCCCCTTTCTGTAAAAAACTTTATCCCCTTTCTGTGAAAAACTTCTTCCCAATATCCAACCTGAATTTCCCTTGGTGCAGCTCGAGGCTGTGTCCTCTGGTTCTGTCATTTCCTGGAGAAAGAGGAACCCCAACCCACGCCCACCTTGCAGGGATTTGTAGACAGTGCTTTTTTTGTTGGTCACTTTTTGGAGCTCTTTCCCCACGTTCTGATCCTGGCTGTGCCTCTCTGTGCCCCCACAGGTGCTGCACTCCTCCGCCCGCTACTGCAAGAGCCTCCTGGACGACAACAGCTCCTCTGCCCTCATCATCCTGGGCTTTGTCATCATGTCCCCGCTGCTGGTGGTGGCCATGGCCATCTACTGCAGCCTGGCCCGGCGCCTGCAGCTGCTGGTGTGCTTCCAGCCCTACAGCCTGGCCCTCTACAAGGGGGGCCGCTGCTGCTGGGCCGGGGGCTGCAGCCGCCAACTCAAGGCCTGGGTGTGAGCCTGCAGCACCAGCGGGGTCCCCTCCCTGTGCCCCATCATCATCATCATCATCATCCTCGGCCCTCCGTGGGGAGGTGTCACTCCTCGGCCTGGGCACACTGTGGTGTATCCCAAAAAATCCCCTAAAAATCCCAAAAATCTGCAATGGAGTGGAAACACGCATGGGACAGGTGTGGGGAGGGCAGGGCAGCTTCATCCTCCTATAAATCAAGGAAATCACCCTTTGGATTATCCCCAAAATCCCAGGGCAGCTTCATCCTTCCAAATCCCCCTCTGGTTTATCCCAAAAATCCCCAAAATCTGCAACAGAGTGGGAGACACAGAGTGGGACAGGTGTGGGGTGGGCAGGGCAGCTCCATCCTCCTAAATCACTCTGTGATTTCTCCCAAAAATCCCCCAAATCTGCAATGGAATGGAGACACAGTGTGGGACAGGTATGGGGAGGGCAGGGCAGCTTCATCCTTCCGAATCCCCCTCTGGTTTATCCCAAAAATCTGCAACTGAGTGAAAATATAGCATGGGACGGGCGTGGGGTGGGCAGGGCAGCTTCATCCTCCTAAATCAAGGAAATCACCCTGTGGTTTATCCCAAAAAATCCCAAAAATCTGCAACAGAGTGGAAACACAGTGTGGGACAGGTGTGGAGAGGACAGGGCAGCTTCATCCTCTTAAATCCCCTGTGCTTTATCCCAAAAATCCCAAAAATCTGCAATGGAATGGAGACACAGTGTGGGACAGATGTGGGGAGGGCAGGGCAGCTTCATCCTCTTAAATCCCCTGTGGTTTATCCCAAAAATCCCAGGGAAGCTTCATCCTCCTAAATCACCTTCTGGTTTATCCCAAAAATCTGCAATGGAGTGGAAACACACGTGGGACAGGTGTGAGGTGGGCAGGGCAGCTTCATCCTCCTAAATCAAGGAAATCACCCTGTGCTTTATCCCAAAAGTCCCAAAAATCTGGAACAGAGTGGAGACACAGCATGGGACAGGTATGGGGTGGGCAGGGCACCTTCATCCTCCTAAATCCCCCTCTGGTTTACCCCAAAAATCCCAGGGCACCTTCATCCTTCCAAATCCCCCTGTGGTTTATCCCAAAAATCCCAGGGCAGCTTCATCCTTCCAAATCCCCCTGTGGTTTATCCCAAAAATCCCAGGGCAGCTTCATCCTCCTAAATCCCCCTGTGGTTTATCCCAAAAATCCCAGGGCAGCTTCATCCTTCCAAATCCCCCTGTGGTTTATCCCAAAAATCTGGAACTGACTGGAAACACAGGTGGGACAGGTGTGGGGTGGGCAGGGCAGCTCCATCCCCCTAAATCCTCTCTGCTGTTGTTTTCGGTGTTATTTTTGGTGTTGTTTTTGGTGTTGTTTTTGGTGTTGTTTTTGGTGTTGTTCCTGCCATCACTGCCTGCTGTCCCCTTTGTCCCCTTCAGAGCCATTCCCAGTTTTCTGTACAAATAAAGTTTGTGCCCAATCCCTCCTGAGGAGTTTGTTGTGTCTCAAAGCCCTCCTGCAGCAGAACCACCTCTTGTTCTCCGCTCTGTGGCACTGTGAGGTAAAATGGAATTTTTGTTCTCTATCTGATGATTTTCTTTTAATTTTTATTTTTTAAAAAAATCAATTTTCTGGTTGATTTTTCCTGCTATTTGCCCTGATACCACCCAGAGGAATAACCAGGGGTGGCTACAGGGGGGAGTGAACTGGAGAGGGAAAAAAAGGAGGTTTTTTTATTTGGTTTGACAAACAAGCTGACATTTTCTGACAAGCCTGAAGAAAAACAAGAAAGTTCTGTTCCAGGCAGGGAGATCTGCTGGAGGATAATGAGGTTTTGCCTGAGGGCTCTGTCTGCTCACTGGGTACAGATATTTGATATGAGCTGCTGTTCCTTTTGCTCGCCTGTTGTTTAATCCACCTGCTTTTAAAAGGAAAACATCCCTCAGTGTGGTAGGGCTGCAGAGAAACCCAGAGTTATTTGTTACAGCCTCCCCAAGAAAGCAAAATTGTATTTCAGTTGGCATTTAATATATATAAAATAAAAATATAAAATAAAAATATGAAATATAATATATTAAATATAAAATACTCCACAGAGTATTTTATATTTTATATTTTATATATTATATATATTAAATTAATTTATTCCTTTAATTTGAATTAAATTAATTTAATATATGAATTTAATATATGAATTTTGGGGGATAAATTTCCCAGCAGTGCTGCAGCTCCGGGGTGAAGCTGAATTCATCCCACCAAGAAGCAGCAAAACTGTGAAACTCTGCTGGTGCTGAGCCACTCCACAGCAAGAGGGGAAAACGGGAGACCAAAAAAATCTAATTTTTTATCCCAGAAAAACCTTGAAGGAGAGAGGAAACCAATCCCAAAGCTGTGTTGGTACTGAGCCACTCCAGAGCAAGATATTGATTAAAAGGAAAAACAGGAGACCAAAAAAATCAAATTTTTGTCCCAGAACAGCCTTGAAGGAGAAAGAAAAACAATCCCACCAAGAAGCAGCAACTCTGTGCTGGTGCTGAGGGGAAAACAGGAGACCAAAAAATCAATTTTTTTTATCCCAGAACAGTCTTGAAGGAGAGAGGAAAACAATCCTAGCAAGAAGCAGCAAAGTTGTGCTGGCGCTGAGCCACTCCACAGCAAGATAATGATTAAAAGGAAAAACAGAAGACAAAAAAACCCAAATTTTTTTTTGAAGGAGAGAGGAACCTCCTCTGCTGGATGAGGCTGCTCAGAGAACCCCGTGGACATCCTGGAGAGCAGAAAATTCCCTCTAAATCCTGGCCAAGTGTTTTCCTCTGGCTGCAGACATTTCCATGAGGTCACTCTTGGAGCTCCTCCCGTGGCTGGAACGTTCAGAACCAGAAACTGAAATGTTTGGGGCTTTGTGATGCTCCTGTGGCTCACTCTGTGGGGCAAAAGGGGCTTTGTAGGGTTTGGGATCATGCAGGGTTTGGGATCATGCAGGGTTTGGGATCCTGTAGGATTTGGGATGCTCCAGGATTTGGGATCACGCAGGGTTTGGGATCACGCAGGGTTTGGGATCATGCAGGGTTTGGGATGCTCCAGGATTTGGGATCCTGTAGGATTTGGGATCTTCCAGGATTTGGGATCCTCCAGGGTTTGGGATGCTCAAGGATTTGAGATCCTCCAGGATTTGGGATCCAGCAGGGATTAGGATCCTGTAGGGTTTGGGATCCTCCAGGATTTGAGATCCTCTAGGATTTGAGATCCTGGAGAATCCTGCAGGATTTGGGACCATGCTCAAGGATTTGGAACCTTCCAGGATTTGAGATCCTGCAGGGTTTGGGATCCTGCAGGGTTTGGGATCCTGGAGGATCCTGCAGGATTTGGGACCATGCTCAAGGATTTGGAACATTCCAGGGTTTGGGATCCTCCAGGATTTTGGATCCTGCAGGGTTTGGGACCTTGCAAGGTTTGGGATCTTCCAGGATCTAGGACCCTGCAGAATTTGGGATCTGCCAGGGTTTGGGACCCTGCAGGATTTGGGATCCTGCAGTGTTTGGGATTCTGCAGGGTATGGGATCTTCCAGGATTTGGGATCCTCAAGAATTTGGGATCCTGCAGGATTTGGGACCATGAAGGATTTGGGATCCTGCAGGATTTGGGACCATGAAGGATTTGGGATCCCACAGGATTTGGGATACTCCAGGATTTGGGACTCTCCAGGGTTTGGGATCCTGCAGGGTTTGGGATCCTCCAGGATTTGGGACCATGAAGGATTTGGGATCTTCCAGGATTTGGGATCCTGCAGAGTTTGAGATGCTCAAGAATTTGGGATCCTCCAGGATTTTGGATCTTCCAGGATTTGGGATCCTGCAGGGTTTGGGACCCTGCAGGGTTTGGGATGCTCCAGGATTTGAGACTCTCCAGGATTTGGGATCCTTCCTGCCTCAGTCTCCATCTCCCCTGCTCCTTGCAGAGCTGCTCCCAGCAAAGTCCTGTCACCCTGATTAATGATCAACTGTAAAAAAAGATGATTCAGGACTATACACTTAATTAATGATTAATTAATGATCAGCTGTACCAAAAGATGATTCAGAATTATACACTTAATTAATGATCATCTCTAACAAAAGATAATTCCAGGAATCCTTGGATCTGCTTTTTGATCTGCAGCCCTGGAAAAACGCCGGATTCAGGGCAGGGTCTGACATGTGGGGTGAAAAATTGTGATTTTTGCTGGGTTAACTATGAAACTGCAGCAGTGGGGTCTCCTCACACCCTCCATGGATTGGGCCAGGAGAGAACAGGGGAGAACCCCAGAATTCCACCAGAATTTGGAGATTTCCAGGAATTCCCTGAAGGGAGAGAAACCTTGATGGAAGCAGTAACATGAATAATCAGAGGGGCTGCTTTAATAAAATTAATAAAAAACCTCACTTTAATAAACTCACTTTAATAAACTCACTTTAATAAACTTAATAACTTTAATAAAAAGGGATCAAAAAATTCCCTTTTTCATTAAAATTTCGCGGTTCAATTTCCCTTGTTTTCCCCTCTGGGACATTTTCCCCTCCTGTTCCAGGCGTTCCCTCCATTCCTGCCCGGCTTGCAAACCCTGGAGATGGTGGAAAAAGGAGAAAATAAATCAGGAGAGAAGCTCTGGGTGGCTTTTTTTGGCCAAGCAGTGTCCTTGACAGGTGCCAGGAAGCCGAGCAGAGGCAGAAAAATCCCCATGTGTGGGAGAAGTCTGCAAAACAGGATCTGCCACGCTTCCTCCCTCTTTTCCACCCCATTTGTACTGAAATATCTGCAGATTTTTTATTTACAGCAATATCTGGTTGTCCTTTGGAGAAAATGGAAGTGGAAGTTCTGAGTGGATGGCTGGAATTGCAGATTTTCAGAGAACTGAGTGGAAATTTCAGGGAAATTTTCAGGATTTGGTGTGGCTGCAGCTGGTTTTGCTTTTCCCATTTTTCTCAATTTTTAGTGGCATTCCCAGAGACCCATCCCATTTTGGGGGGATTTTTAGGGTCATTCTTCAGGATTTTGCTGTAAATGCAGATTTCCACATATGGCTGATCTGTTCAGAACCCTCAAACTCTGAGCCCCTCAATTCCTCCCTCATTTCCCCATAATTCCTCCTAGGAATTCTTCCTTCCTAATGCTTCTTCCTGGATTTTATTTTATTTTATTTTTATTTTTATTTTTTATTTTTATTTATTTTATCCCCGTTGGCAAGTTGGGAATGTGGATGGGCTCTGCATTCACATTCTACCTCTTCTTTCTTGGCTGGAAAAGCAAATTTATCTTGCAGAAAGAGCCTGATCCACCATATGATATAAAGGTCTTTTTGAATTTTATATATATATTATATAGATATAGATATAGATATAGATATAGATATAGATATAGATATAGATAGATATATTTGAGTTTTTTTGATATCAGGGTCTTTTTGAGGTCTTCCTGCACCTGTGGAAGAGCAGAAAGGACATTTCTGCCCAACAATTTCACTTATTTGTGGCTGAAAAAGAAAATTTATCTTGCATAAAGAGCCTGATCCACCATGTGATATAAAGGTCTTTTCGAATTCTATTTCTATTTCTATTTCTAGGTATAGGTATATTTCTATTTATAGGTATATTTCTATTTGTATTTATATATTGTTTATATTTTTCATATATTTATATATATTTTTATATACATTTATGTATATTTATATATATATATAATATTTATTTGAGCTTTTTTTATATCAGGGTCTTTTTGAGGTCTTCCTACACCTGTGGAAGAGCAGAGAGGACATTTCTGCCCAACAATTTCACTTCTTTATGGCTGAAAAAGCAAATTTATATTGTAGAAACAGCTTGACCACCCCGTGGCAGAGCAGAGAGGAGATTTCTGCCCCTGATTTGTGGGGGAATTTTTGTTCTCTGCTTGTTCTTTCATCGTTCAGGAATTCCTGCAGCCAGCTCTGGAACAAAAGTCCTTTATGCCCAGAAGAGATGGGGATTGTTTGGGATTTGTGATTTGCACAAATCTCCTTTTCTGGAATTGCAGTTTGTACCCAGGCTGGCGTGGGAGGAAGGACAGAGAGCCCCCCACTGTCCTGGCATTGCCTGGGCAGCAAATTAAAATGAGAAATGAATTTTTTGTGGGGAATTTTTAAAGCCCTAAAAGAAGGCCTGGGGGTTCCTGCTGCACTCTGCATCCATGCAGAGGGAAAAAGCAAAAAAATAAAAATAAAAAACCAAAAACAACAACAAGAAACACACAAAAAACCCAAAAAAACAAATTTAAAAAAACAAAAACAAAAAACATCCACCCAAAAATCCCAAAAGGAAAACCCAAAAAACCAAACCAACCCAACCAACCCAAATCAAAGAAAAACCAAATAAAACACCCCAAAACCAAACTGAACCCAAACCAAGTAAACCTAAACCAACAAAACCCTCCCAAAAAACCAAAACAAAAAAAACCCAAAAGACCAAACCAAATAAAAAACCAAAAAAATTAAAAAAAAAACAAAAAAACCCAAAAAACCAAAGAACCAAACCAACCCAATGAACCCAAACCAAAAAACTTAAACCAACAAAAACCAAAGAAAAATCCCCAAAAACCAAACAAAAAAAGAAACAAAAAAACACCCAAAACCCCGAAAAAAAAACAAAAAATCAAACAAAAAAACCAAACAAAAAAGACCCCAAAAAACCAAACCAAAAAACCAACCAAAGCCAAACAAAAAAACCTAAACCAACAAAAACCCCCCAAAAACACCAAAAATCCCCTCAAAAACCAAACCAAAGCCAAACAAAAAAAGCCTAAACCAACAAAAAACCCCAAAAAACCCAAGAAACCAAACCAAACCAAACAAAAAACCAAAAGGAAAACCAACCAAAACAAAAACCCCAAAAAGTAACAGACCATAAAAGAAAAATCCAAAAATCCCCAAAACAAACCAAAAAATAAACAGTAATAAAATAAACCAAAAAACCACCCCAAATTGTTGTTTTGGGGGTTTTTTCTCTCTTCCAGACACACAAACGCAGGAGATCAGAGCTCCTGACGTGGGTGGAAATCCCTCAGGAAGTTCCGGCCTGAGGAGATTCTCCTAAATTTGGCTTTTGCACAGCTCTGGGCTCTGCTGACAGGATGGAGCCAGGACAAAGAGCCCAGAAATAAAGGAAATTATCCAAAGAATAGGCTGGGCTAAAAATGGAGCTGCGTCTGCACAGCTCCGCGGGATGCTCAGAACCGAGTCCAGGTTTTGGAGTTGTTTGGGTTCCTGGTGAGGAAAGGGAAAAAAACTGAGGAAAAAAGCACTCAAATCCTGATCCTGAAGGAAATGGAGCGGGAATTTCAAATTTTTGAGGATTTTTTTTTTTTGCTGGAGGTTCTCAGGGAGGAACGTGAAAGGTTGGATTTGGATTGAAGGAAGGATGAGCTGCATGGAAAAGTTGGTTCACACAGATCTGAATCAGCCTCTTGTCCCTGTGAAGATTTCGACAGAATCTTGCAGCTTTTGGAAGAGGGGAAGAAACTCAGAGAGGTGCACTTTATTAAAATTTAATATAAGTTATAATTTTATATAATATAATATATATAATATATAATATATAATATATAATATATTATATATTATATATTATATATTATATATTATATATTATATATTATATATTATATATTATATGTAATATGTAGTATAATTATTAATTTAAAAAAGAATTTTATAGAATTTAAATGATAAATAATATAAATTTTAATATATTATAGTTAAACATTTATATATTTACTTAATATATTAATATTAACATTAAATATAATAAAATCAATATATAAGTATGTGTTTATAATGTACATTTATTTATATATATTTATAATATATTAATAAGTCTATTTAATATATGTTATAATATATTTAAATATATTAAAATACATTTTTAATATAAATGTTAATTAGGAGATAGTTCATTATATATATTATTCATTATATATTTCTAATGTATTATAATATAATCTTTTATAAATACATAATGAATAATATATATTTATATATATCATTATATACTATTATATATAATAGTATAGTTATATATTAATATATTATAATATTAATAATATATAATATATGTAATATATTATATGTAATATCTATCTATATAATATATAATATATAATATATAATATATAATATATAATATATAATATATAATATATAATATATAATATATAATATATAATTATATTATATATTATGCTATATTATATATTATATATTTTATATATAATATATTATATAAAATATATAATATATTATATATATTACATACAGTATATATATTATATATTTTATATTTTTTATATATTCTATAATACTATAATATTAGAGATATACATTATAATATTATATATAATATTTTAATATAGTGTTTATAATATTTTAAATATTATTGAATCATAGTTTTATAACGGTAATATAAATTTTAATGTCATTTTTAATACAGAATTTTTAAATTCAGAAATTTTAAAATATATAAATCTATGAAATCACTCCCAATCTCTTCACAGAAACAAGGAGGAGTAATTCCCAGCCCTGCTTATCCTCTGCGAAACATAAAACTGGTGTTTGTGAGATGTAAACACTTCTATTTTTGTAGTTTGTCTTCCAAGTCAAGCAAAAATAAGAGATGACTCCAGGCTGAGCCCTGCCTGACCCGCTGGTAACTGAGAAGTGACAGAGCCAGGCCTGACCCAGGCTGGCATTTCTGGGCTCAGCGAGATGAACCCGGAGCCCTTGGCCTGCAGATGAGCACAAATTAATGAGCAGAAATTAATTAATCAGCAGAAATCACCTTCAAAGTGGGAGAACTTGTGAGAAATGCTGCTCACTTCCAAAAAAATTGAGAAAGGTTTATTAAAACCTTATCAAAAAATACAACAGAAGAATGAATGGAGAAAATATAACAGCACCAGAGCAGAGGATTTTTCCCACCAGGATTTTTTGCCTTTTAACCCTTTAAATTCTGCCCCAAAATTCTGCCCATGAGCTCTTTCTTCTCTGTCCATGGTGGAGTTTAAACCCTTTAATCTTGATTGTTGGTCAGGTGCTGCCACAGTGACAATCCCACCCTCCCAAATGTCCCAAACCCTGATAACAACACAAGAGCGGTAAAACATCACTAAAAATCTATAAAATATAACTAAAAATCTATAAAACATAACAAAAATCTATAAAACATAGCTATAAATCTATAAAACATAATTATAAATCTATAACCTATAACTTCAAATCTATAACATATAACTTCAAATCTATAACATATAACTTTAAATCTATAAAACATAACTCTAAACTTATAACACATAACTAAAACTGTATAAACCATAACTAAAAATGTATAAAATATAACTATAAATCTATAAAATATAACTAAAAATCTATAAAACATAACAAAAATCTATAAAACATAGCTATAAATCTATAAAACATAGTTATAAATCTATAACATATAACTTCAAATCTATAACATATAACTTTAAATCTATAAAACATAACTCTAAACTTATAACACATAACTAAAACTGTATAAACC
The DNA here is from genome assembly GCF_027579445.1 of Ammospiza nelsoni. NCBI lineage: Eukaryota > Metazoa > Chordata > Aves > Passeriformes > Passerellidae > Ammospiza > Ammospiza nelsoni. The sequence goes on from NC_080654.1 coordinate 1,636,047, forward strand.
ATAACTAAAAATGTATAAAATATAACTATAAATCTATAAAACATAACTAAAAATCTACAAAACATAACAAAAATCTATAAAACATAGCTATAAATCTATAAAACATAATTATAAATCTATAACATATAACTTCAAATCTATAACATATAACTTTAAATCTATAAAACATAACTCTAAACTTATAACACATAACTAAAACTGTATAAAACATAACTAAACTGTATAAAATATAACTATAAATCTATAAAATATAACTATAAATCTATAAAACTTCTCCTAACATCTGTATATGATACTTGCCTTTTATTTGTGAGAGGGATCCGAATCAGTCTCTCCTCCATCTGAAGCTTTCAACAAATCCTTTGGAAAGAGGGGAGGCAACTCAGAGAGGCGCAGTTTATAAAAATTTAATATTAATTGTTGAATTAATACTATTTAATTAAAATATATAAATAATTCAATAAAAATGTATAAAAATTAATAAGAATTATAATTTTAATTATAAATTTGGGAAGTGAGGAATGGAAGGGAGTCATCTCCATTTTTCCTGCAAGGGGCGCTGGATGGGTCCGGAGATGGGGCAGGGGGAGGATGGGATGGGATTTTGTGGGATGTGATGGGATCTGGTGGGATTTGGTGGATTTGGTGGGATATCAGGGGATATTATGGGATATAATGGGAGCAGGTGGGTGTCTGGGTTTGGGATGCAGGAATTCAGGGATCTCAATCAGCCTCTCCTCCCTCTGAAGCTTCCAGCAAAGGTGTTTGAGCATTAATTTCCTGGTATTTGTGCATTAATTTCCCGGTGTTTGAGCATTAATTTCCCGGTATTTGTGCATTAATTTCCCGGCGTTTGAGCATTAATTTCCCGGTATTTGTGCCTTAATTTCCCGGTGTTTGTGCATTAATTTCCCGGTGTTTGAGCATTAATTTCCCTGTCGGCGGGGCCCAGGTGACAGCGCCCCGCGTGTCCCAGCCCCAGGATTGTCCCCAAGGACAGCCCCGAGCTGAGCAAAGCTCCCAAGGCTCCTCCCAGCGGATTATTGGCCAATATTCCCGGGGCAGGGCAGGGCAGCTCCTGCCTTCCCCACTCCTCCTTCCCTTTATAAGCGCCTTCTCCCTTCTTCCAGCTCATTCCACACCGGCACGACTTTGGATTTCTGGCAGTTTTCTTTCCCTTTTTTTTTTTTTTTTTTTTTTTTTATTTTTCTCTCTAGTTCCTGGCCTGCTGCCAGTGCTTCTCACGGCCAAAGTTTTATCTACAGGGATAGATATATATATATATATTTTTTTTTTTTTTTTTCAAGCCAAGCCCAGCTGCGCACGGACCAAACCCCGCTCCTGGGGCGAGCTTAACTCAGCATAAGAGGAGGAGGAGGAGGAGGAGGAGGACGAGCAGCAGGAGCTGCCTGTGCTCCAGCTCTCGCTGTCAGGATGGATTTATGGCTTTAAAAGGAGTGGGGGGAGGAAGGAAAGAAAATTCCCTGCCGGAGCCAGAGCTCGCAGCGCAGCCAAAGCCAAGCCGGAGCTGCGGGATGGCTCTGGGGGCTGCGGGACACGGACTATGACCGAGCTCGGGCTCTGCTGGGCCCCCTCAGGGGCATCCAAGGCGCTTTGGGCAGCACCAGGCTCGGCTATGTTGGCCAAGGTGGTGTTTCCACTTCTGCTGTGGCTGCGCTTTGCTGCGGGACAGGACGCACCTGAGCCAGGTGAGTGCTGGCAAGGCAAAGTGTTCCTGAGCTGCTTTACCGCGCTCTTTGCCTCCTGCTCGCCTCAAAACCCCTTTCAGAATAAAAACTGAGCTTGCAGTGCTGCTCTCCCTTTTTTTGTGGCTGCATTTTGCTGCGGGACAGGACGCACCTGAGCCAGGTGAGTGCCTGGAAATCTGAAGCATTCCTGCATTGCTTTACCCCGTTCCCTACCTCCTGCTCGCCTCAAAAACCCTTTTCAGAATAAAAACTGAGCTTGTGGTGCTGCTTTCCCTTTTTTTTTGTGGCTGAATTTTGCTGTGGGACAGGACACACCTGAGCCAGGTGAGTGTCTGGGAGGGCGAAGCATTCCTGCTCTGCTTTACCCCATTCCCCGCCTCCTGCTCGCCTCAAAAACCCCTTTGAGAATAAAAACTGAGCCTACAGTGCTGCTGTCCCTTTTTCTGTGCCTGCATTTTGCTGTCAATTTGCTCACCTGAGCCAGGTGAGTGCTGGAAAGGTGAAGGGTTCCTGCCCTGCTTTTCCCCATTCCCTGCCTCCTGCTCTCCTCAAAAACCCTTCTCAGAATAAAAACTGAGACTACGGTGCTACTTTAGGTGTTTGCTGCTTTTAGAAGTGCTTGTGCACAAGAAACCTGTCTGCAATTGCAGAAGGAAATTACTTAGAATGTAATTTTGTCTATTTTGTTCCCGGTGGGGAAGAGGGAATTGTTCAGAAATTCACAGAGTTAAAGGAACCCCATGGAAAAGTGCTCACTGAGGGCTCTGAGGGAAGCCAGCGGTGATTAACGCTCTGTTCTCTCCTGATCGCTGTAATTCAATCGCTTCGGCTCTAAAACTTCAGCTTTTCTTTCTCCTGGGAGCTGCAGATGGGAAACGATAACGGGGCAGCCCTGCAGAGCTGGAATTGGGAGAGGGATGGATGGATGGATGGATGGATGGATGGATGGATGGATGGATGGATGGATGGATGGATGGATGGATGGATGGATGGTGTCCCGTTCCTGGGCAGGACTCACCCCTCAGTGGTGGCTGAGCTGCTGCAGTTCTGTCTGTCCTGGTTTGGAGAAGGTTCTGTGCCTGCAGGGATGGTTCTGGTTGGTTCTGTCGCTCCAGGGATGCTTCTGTTTGATTTTCAGGGCCCCTGGGAACTGCAAACACTGGGAAACCAGAGGGAACCTCGTGTCTGTCCCTCAGTGTCCCAGGCTGGATTTTGTCCCTCCATGTCCCACTGTCCCTCACAGGGTGCTGGATTTTGTCCCTCAGTGTCCCACTGGGGCAGTTACAGTTCTGCAGCTCCTGGCATTGTCCCAGCTCTCCAAGTCCACGCCGGGAGCAGCAATTCCCATTGTCCTGCCCTCCTGCCACCCTGGCAGCCCGTGGCACATTCCCATTGTCCTGCTCTCCTGGTGGCAGCCCGTGGCATTTTCCCAACCCATGGCATTTCCCAGCCCGGGCTCTGAACAATGCTCAGGCCTTCAGGGGCTGTGCCAGAGCCAGCCTTGGCATTCCACAAGGGCTGTGCCCTGCTCCAGAGGCTGGGTTTGGGTTGATCAGTGTTAGGAGCTGAGCTGGGTTTGGAATGATCAGGGTTTGGGGATTGAGCTGGGTTTGGGGATTGAGCTGGGTTTGGGGATTGAGATGGGCTTGGAATGAGCTGAGCTGGGTTTGGAATGAGCTGAGCTGGGTTTGGATGAGCTGGGTTCAGGAGGATCAGTGTTTGGGTTAAACTGGGTTTGGATGAGCTGGGTTCAGGAGGATCAGTGTTTGGGTTAAACTGGGTTTGGATGAGCTGGGTTCAGGAGGATCAGTGTTTGGGTTGAGCTGCCTTTGGCCTCTCCGCCTGTGGGCAGGAGATGCCCATCCCAGCCTGGCACAGCTCCTGGTGCCCTGTCCAGAAGGGCTGTGGTGGCACAGGGACAGGAACACTTCACCCACGGAGAAGAAGGTGAAGAAGAACAACCTGCCTCCACCCTAAAACCTCATATTGCTTCATATTTATTTCTATATTCTAAAACTTTAAACTATCAGTTTTCCACTCTGTGATTTTTACACACTTCTAACCAACTCCACACCCACAATCCCAGTTCTATCATTCCATTTTGGAACACTGCACTGACCTGGGGATGTGGAGAAACGTTCTTTGGGGTCTGTACCTTTAAAAGCATAGAAAATTTAAATTCCTCAGCGCGCAGGTTTCCAGCCCAAGCAGTGAGAGAAGACAGGAGTGGGACGTCAAGCAGAATTACCCCAGACAGGAGCTGATCCCTGCTGGCTGTGAGGGAGCCCCAGAGCCCGGGGCTGTGTGAATCAGCCCGGATGTCTCCTGTCAGCATCAGGGGAAGCCTGGCCAGCTGCTTTCCTCCTCCTCCTCCTCCTGCTGGAAAAGCCAGCAGCCAGCGTTGCGTTTCCATGGGGAGATTTTCCTTCCCAAATCCAGCCCTTCCAAACACTTCAGAGCCCGGGCCATCGACCCAGCCTCGCGCAGGGGGTGACAGCAGGACCCTGCAGTGTCACTGTCCCTGCCCAGGCCCCGGCACAGCTCAGGGGTCACATCTCAGTTATCCCTGATACTGAAAATGCTCACGGGCGCTCCAGATCCCCCCTGAAAAATGAGAAATCCTCCTCTGGCACCTGGCCACGCCGTCTGCAGTGCCTGGGAGCAGCAGCTGCTTGCGTGAGCAGGGATTTGGTGCTTCCAAACCTCCACCTCTGGCGCGGATGGCATGTTTGTGCTGGATGCAGGACAAGGAGCGGGAGGAAGGATGAGGGAATGGAGAGCCTGGACCTGCAGGGAGGCTGATTGCAGTGTCTGCTTGCTTTGTGAGCCCTGCCACGCTCCTGATGGGGGCAGAGCCTTTGTCTCGATTTTATTTAGTTTTTTTTTTTTTAATGGATTCTTTCTGCTGAACAGGAGGAATTTGTTTCCATCTCGTGCAGGAGTCAGTGTCACAGACGGGATGGGGTTGGAATGAAGGAGAAGCTTCAGCCCCAAAACACCCTCTGCCCTCCAGCTGCTGCTTTGGTTAACCAAGGCAGAGCCCTGTGGGGTCAGGATGGGGCTGTCCCTAATTAACAGCAATGAGTAATTAACAGTGATGAGTAATTAACAGCAATGAGTAATGGGGAAAACCGGCATTTATGGGATGGGAATGTGGTGCCGGAGAGCTGCGGGGTACAGACAAAAGGACACAAAAGGACACGGCTGTGACTCCCCAAACCTTTGTTCTTTTGGGGTTTCAATAAAGGACATGGCTGTAACTCCTCTTTGTTCTTGTGGAGTGTCACCCCAAAAGACATGCTGTGACTCCTCAAACCTTTGTACTTTTGGGGTTTTACCCAAAAGGACACGCTGTAAGTCCTCTTTGTTCTTTCGGAGTGTCACCCCAAAGGATTTGGCTGTGTCTCCTCAAACCTTTGTTATTTGGGGTTTCACACAAAAGAATACAGCTCTGACTCTCCAAACCTTTGTTCTTTTAGGGTTTTACCCTAAAGGACACGGCTGTGACTCCCCAAACCTTTGGCTTTTGGGATTTCACACAAAAGGACACGCCTGTGACTCCTCTTTATTCTTTTGGGGTTTCACCCCAAAGGACGTGGCTGTGACTCCCCAAACCTCTGTTTTTTGGTGGTTTCACCCCAAAGGAGACAGCTGTGACTCCCCAAACCCCTGTTTTTTGGCGGTTTCACCCCAAAGGAGACAGCTGTGACTCCCCAAACCCCTGTTTTTTGGCGTTTTCACCCCAAAGGACACAGCTGTGACTCCCCAAACCCCTGTTTTTTGGCGTTTTCACCCCAAAGGACACGGCTGTGCCTCCCCAGCCTGTGCAGGTTTTGGGCTCACAGCCCTCCACTGATGCTGTTCCCCCTCTCTGCCCTGCAGCTCCCCAGCCCTCCGCCTCCAACGCCGAGGGCGACCTCCTGTTGCTGCTGGACAGCTCTGCCAGCGTCTCCCGCTATGAGTTCTCCAAGGTCAAGGAGTTCATGTGGGACCTCCTGCAGCCCTTCGCCTTCGGCCCCAGGGACGTGCAGACCAGCCTCATCCACATCAGCACCACCCCCAGCATGGAGTTCCCCTTCGACCAGCACCTGAGCGGGGCCAGCCTGCGGAGCGCCATCGCGGGCACGCGGCAGCGCATGGGCGACACCAACACGGGCAAGGCGCTGGCCCTGGCCAAGGAGAAGCTCTTCAGCAGCCGGGCCGGGGCCAGGCCCGACGTCCCCAAGGTGCTGGTGTGGGTGACAGACGGCTTCTCCACGGACGACATCTCGGAGCCCATGCGGCTGCTGAAGGACATGGGGGTCACCGTGTTCATCGTCAGCACCGGCCGCGGGAACTTCCTGCAGCTGTCGGCGGCCGCCAGCGCGCCCTCGGACGCGCACCTGCACTTTGTGGACGTGGATGACCTGCCCATCATCACCCCGGAGCTCAGGGACGCCATCCGAGGTACGCGGGCACCAGGGCAGGGGCAGCAGGGCTCAGCCTGGCGTTCAGAGGGTGGAGGCTGTTAGCTGGTGGTGTAGGTGATCCCCAGCTGGGGAATGACGCGATCCGACCCCATGGTTCAGAACAATTGCTTTATAAAACTATATTATACGGCATTAATAACATATTATATGGCATTTATACTGTATTATAACTATAGTGAAGAGAATAACGTGCTCTGACTCCGTGGTTCAGAACAATTGCTTTATTTAACTGTATTATATGACATTAATAACATATTATATGGCATTAATACTATGTTATAACTATACTGAAGAGAATAATGTGCTCTGACCCCATGGTTCAGAACTATTGCTTTATTGAAATATAATATATGACATTAATACTATATTATATGGCATTAATACTGTATTATAATTATACTGAAGAGAATAATCTGCTCTGACCCCATGGTTCAGTGGGCTGAACAATTGCCATATTATATTAATTATATTATACTGTACTATATTATAGTATACTATACTATATTAATACTATTTTAATACTGTATTATATTAATACTATTAACTTACTATAGTATTAATATTGTCTAGTGTATATGTATTATATTAATTATATAATATACATTATTATATATAATTATATAATTATAATAATATATATTATATTATAATTATATATATAGTATTACATTAATACTATATTATAACTATACTAAAGGGAATAATGTGCTCTGAATCCATGGTTCAGAACAATTGAGGAGTTGCTTTATTATAACTATATTATATGACATTAATACTATATATACATTAACAATTATACCATATGTACATATATAGTATATAAATGTATAATATACATTAGTATATGTATATAATAATATATATGTATATTATATATAATATACATATATAAAAATATATAATATATTATAACTATATTAAAGAGAATAATGCACTCTGACTCCATGATTCAGAAAGCTGAACAATTGCTTTATTAAAACTATACTATATTACATTAATACCATATTATATTATTTATTATATATTATTAGTATTTTATATTATAACTATACTACATCATACTAAAGGAAAAGCTGTGACTGTCTCCAGACAGGTCGGCACAGCTTTGAGTGATTGGTTAATTAACATAAATTCCCAAATCCCCGCCACAGGTCCAAGTACAAACCAAGGCTCTTGGGAGGTCTGGGACAAATATTTGCCCTTGGAATGTTTGTGTGAGTGGGACAGATTCCCCTCGGTGAGGTGAACTTGTGTTTGTGAGTTCAGCTGGGAAGGAGGAACTCGAAATATCTGAGTTCCTTAAAACCCCACAAGTCTTTGGGATGAGTCATGCAGGTCAGGCATCTGCACACCCCAGGCAGAGCTCAAAATGCCCCACCTGCACAGGCAGTTAACCACAGGTTGCCCAAACTGGGATGATTTCACCTCAGCAAACTGCGGGCACAAAGTGCTTGAGCCCCCTGAGTTGATTTTCACACTTAAGTGGTTTTTACTTTTTTTCCTCTCAAAAGTTTCTGTCTCTGTGCCAGCTGATGGAGGAACACAAACGTGTTGAGCACATCTAAAATGGGATGTGTGTCCCTGGCAAGGATTTGTTCCTGTCAGCTCCTTCCAGCTCTTGTTTGGGATAGATCTGAATCTCTAAAATTCACCATCAGGGGCTGAGACCTCCAACTCCCGCAGTTGCTCTCTTCAAAAACACAACTCGGGACAGTGCAGGCTGTCAGCATTGAGGCTATAGGAAAGGAATGTTCTTGTTCCATAAATCCCTGTTCTAACGTGTTCCACATCTGCCAGATCCCTGGCCTGACTTGGCCAGCAGAGCCCTTGGAGGAGCAGCCCAGCCCTGCCTCGGCAGGCCAAGGTGGATTCTGTGCCCCTCACAGGGTGGAGAGAGGGAAATGGCACTGGAAATGGCACTGAGCCAGAGTACCTGCAGTGTGAGACCCCAAAAGGGCAAAGGGGAGGCACAGACGTGTCCTTCGGGGTGAAACCCCAAAAGAACAAAGATTTGGGGAGTCAGAGCTGTGTCCTTTGGGGTTAAACCCCAAAGGAACAAAGATTTGGGCAGTCACAATGATGTCCTTTTGTGTGAGACCCCAAAGAATGAAGGGCAGTCACAGTTGCGTCCTTTTTTGGTGAAACCCCAAAAGAACAAAGGTTTGGGGAGTCCCAACCATATCCTTTTGTGTGGAACCCCAAAAGAACAAAGAGGAGTCGCAGCCATATTCTTTTTTGTGAAACCCCAAAAACCAAAGGTTTGGGGAGTCCCAGTTGTGTCCTTTTGGGTGAAACCCCAAAAGAACAAAGCAGATCTAAAACCTGCAGAGGTCAGCACTGTGCCTGAGGGCAGCGTCCATTCTGTGAACCCAGCAAGCCCTGAAACCTCCTGGGCTGGGGTTTTAATGCCAGGTGAGGTTCCCACAGGAATCCAGGGCTTGCAAAGTGCCAGATTTTGGTCACATCACCTGATTTCACATTAATAAAACCCCTTAAATCCACTGGTGCCTACCTGGAGGAGCTCAGAGCTCCACCACCCTTCCTGGCATGGCAGGGACAGGCAGGAATTAATTAATTCCAGCTCTGGAATGGTTTAATTATCACTCCTCTCTTATCTTCATCTCTGCTAATGTTAAAAAAAAAAAACAACAACCAAAAAAAAACCAACAAAAAAAAAAAAACAGTGGAGGCTTTTGGAGAGGCACAAACAAGCTTTGTCAGGAGCTGCTCCCCTCCTTCCATCCCCTCTCCAGGCTGGGCTGTTTCCTGCCTGCTCCTCAGAAATTCCAAACCAGGGCTCCCTGCCAGGCTGCTGCTGCCTCAGGTGGGCTCAGCCTGCACAGGGAGATGTGCTGGGGCTGAAATGGCCCCAGAGCTGCTCAGGACAGGGGCTGGGGGTGCTCACTGCCTGCTTTTCTCAGCCCATGCAATCGTGAAGTCCCTCCTGTGTTTTCACAGCTTTTCCCACAGCTGTGTTTATGGGCCATGTCAGCTGATGGGGTATTGGTTTAAAGATTAGTTCAAGAGCAAATGTTGTTTACATCTATTTCTGAAATCACCTTCACCTCTGAGAACAGAGATCTCCCCTCTGTGAGGGCACAGGGTCTCATCACTCCTCTCTTTTTCTCTGTTCAGATTTCTCATGGGATCACAGCTCCTTTAACATTTGCTTCCTTTACCATGGAGGCCTTTTTGGTTAGACCCCAGAAGAATAAAGGGGAGGCACGGTCATGTCCTTTTGAGAGAGACCCCAAAAGAACAAAGGTTTGGGGAGTCACAGTCGTGTCCTTTTGGGTTAAACCCCAAAAGAATGAAGGGGAGTCATAGCTGTGCCCTTTTGTGTGAGACCCCAAAAGAACAAAGAGGACTCACAGCTGTGTCTATGAACTATTGCCCCACACTTTTCAAGGCTTTATGAGGAAAAGGGGAGTCTGATGTATCAATGGCAACCTTCTCCATGGCTTTACAAGAGGTTTTCAGTCCTAGGATCAGGACATCTTCTCTTTCTGCAGAAAGCACAGCTGGCTCCTGGCAGGCGCCTCCACCCTGCCCAGAGGGAGGGGAAGGTTCTCAGGCTGTGCAGGAGCTCAGGCTCCCTTTGTTGTGCCCAAAATGTGGCATTTGGTGCTGGGGAAGGACCCTCTTGGTTGTGAAACCAGGGCATTCCTGTGAGCTGACATCAGCCCTGAGCCTGCAGCCACTTGCTCCGTGCCCAGCCCAGTTAGGCTGGGGCTGCTGCCTCCTGCCAGCCTTTGGCACCACTCCCGAGCCAGGCTTTGCAGGAGCCTGCAAGCCCTGAGCATCCCCACGTCCCACATGCGCTCAGGAAAGAGCATTTCTCACCCAAAATGGGCCCTGGGTGAGTCCTGCTGCAGGGAAGGCTCTGAGCTCTGTCAGCCCCGCCAGAATCAGAACCTTGCCCCACTCACATCAAAGTGATTTGTCCCAAATCCCAGCTGCAGCTTCTCTAAACCAGATTAGGACAGGTTCTGCTGGAGCCAAGCAGAAATCCTGGCAAATCTGGGTCTGAGAACTGCAGGACAACCTGTCCTAGTCTGGGCCAGAAAATCTGCAGGACAACCTGTCCTGATCTGGGTTTGAGAAGCTGCAGGAGAACCTGTCCTGATCTGGGTCTGAAAACTACAGGAGAACCTGTCCTAGTTTGGGTCTGAAAGCTACAGAAGAATTTTTCCTAATCTGGGTCAGAGAAGTTGCAGAAGAACCTGTCCTAAACTGGGTCTGAGGAGCTGCAGGAGAACCTGTCCTAATCCCACCTGTCCTAATCTCACCTGTCCTAATCTAATTTGTCCCAATCTAACTCATCCTGAGAAGCTGCAGCTGGGATTTGGGACAAATCTGTCCTGTTCTGGCTCTTCTTGCTGCTGTTTTGTTTTCACCCTCATCATGAAGCCAGCAGCATTCCTGCAAGTCTGATTTTGAGAGTTCTGCTGCAGGGAAGGCTTTGAGCTCTGTCACCCCTGCCAGAATCAGAACTTTGCCCCACTCACATCAAACAGAACCAGAATCCCAAATCCCAGCTGCAGCCTCTCAGACCCAGTTTAGGACGGGTTCTTCTGCAGCCAGGAAAAAAAATCCAGGCTAATCTGGGTCTGAGAAATTGCAGGAGAACCTGTCCTAGTCTGGGTCAGAGGAGCTGCAGCTGGGATTTGGGACAAATCTGTCCTGTTCTAGCTGGTTTTGCTGCTGTTTTTATTTTCTCATCCTCATCATGAAGCCAGCAGCATTCCTGCAAGTCTGATCCTGATCTCTGCAGAGCTCCTGGCTACAAAATGGTGTTTGGAGTCCCCAAGAGGCAGGAGGTGGAGGGAAAGTGTCACCAGGCAGGCACTGCCTCAGTCCAGTACAGGATATTAATTATTAAATAATGATAATGCTAAAAATATTTATTTATTTATTTGTTTATTTATTTGTTTGTTTATTTATTGCTGCTTCCCTCTGGGAGCAGAGGGGCTGGGAAACACATTGAGTGTTGGATCGAGCCCTTTTCTGACCCAGAGATGGGGCAACTGAGAGATGTTTGAAAAACTTTTATTTTATTTTCAGTCTCATGTGAAGGGTGAGACAGTACAGATGTTATAATTCGCACCATCACAATCAGGAGTTAACTATTTCTTAATTATACTACATTATAAGGGGTTTTGGCTTATTTGCTTTAGCTACACCATGTTGTAAATGTTTTAAAGCCAATCATCTAAAATTACCCCTCATGGCTCCTACTACAATGCATCTTTCACAGTTCTGTTTCTCTAAAGTGTCTAATCTTTTCTGTAAGGTCATCTTCTGAAACTTCTTTTCTGGTTCCATTTCTCTCTCCACAACGTCTGTCCTGTTCCACGGGGTTTCTAAACCGGCATTTCTTATCTCCAGGTTTGGACACAGATGCACACTGTGTGAGCCTTCTGTTTGAGAACTCTCTGTAAATCCATTTCTCACCACTGTGGGCATTTATGTCTTTATTTTCTGTGCTTTATTTCTCTCTTTATATGCTGAAACTTCCAGGGCTCTGGCAACAAGGGGCAGAGCTGTTTGCTGTGGGCTTCTCCTTTGATCTGCCCCCTCCATTCACATTTTCCCTGCTCCCAGCTCACTAATTTCCATTCCCTGAGCTTCTGGCAGGGTTTTTGGCAGCACTGAGACCTTTCCTGTGCTCCCTGTCCCTTTGTGGCTTGGTCCCTGAGGTTTGTGGGGCTCCCAGAAGAGTGCAGGGCCCCAGGATTTGGGATGGGATGGGATCACTGGGATGGGCAGGGCACAGAGCAGGGAAATGTTCCTGCCAGGGAACAGCTCAGAGGAAAATCTGAGCCTGTTTTATTTGGTACAGGGAAGCTGGCAGGGCTCAGAGCAGCTCAGAGGAGGAGGGCTGATCCTGTCCCAGCTAAAGGATGAGTCTGGGAAGGCAGAGCAGCCCCAAATTTGCAGCTTTGGGAGAGGATTTTGTGCCTCCCTTCACCTCTGTGCAATGGGGAGCTGGTGAGAGCTCTGTGAGTGCTCTGAGCATGAGCTGGAAGTGTTTTTATAAGGATTTAGGGGCTTTTCAAAGCTCTTAAAAATAATTTAAAAACAAAAGATATCTCCATGTCACTTCCCTGGAGCTAGAAACAAAATCCTGTGTGTTTGTGCCTCTCTGGAAGACCAGAGAACAGTGGAATTGTGCCCAGAATGGGAGTGTCAGAAGGGTCAGGGAGCACCACCAGAGGGATTTGAGCCTGGAGTTTGTGCTCTGGAGCTCAAAGGTAGCACAAAAAAAGGCTCAAAAAGGAGCAGTCCCCATCCCTGGGTGTGTTTAACAAAGCCTGGATGTGGCACTGGGTGCCAGGGTTGAGTTGAGGGGTTGGGTCGATGGTCTTGAAGGGCTCTTCCAACCTGGGGATTCTGAGAATTTTGGGAATTCCCAGGAACTGGGGAGGTGGTGGAGTCACCATCCCTGGGTGTGGCACTGCGTGCCAGGGTTGAGTTGAGCTGTTGGGGCTGGGTTGGACCTGATCTTAAAAGTCTCTTCCAACCCAGAGATTCTGAGAACTCTGTGGTTCTGAGAATTCTGTGGATTCTGAGAATCCTGTGAATCATGTGGATTCTGTGGTTCTGTGGATTCTGAGAATTCTGTGATTCTGTGGTTTTGTGGATTCTGTGAATCATGTGGATTCTGTGGTTCTGTGGATCCTTTGGTTTTGTGGATTCTGAGAATTCTGTGATTCTGTGGTTTTGTGGATTCTGTGAATCATGTGGATTCTGTGGTTCTGTGGATTCTTTGGTTTTGTGGATTCTGAGAATTCTGTGATTCTGTGGTTTTGTGGATTCTGTGGTTTTGAGGATCCCGTGCCCCGGGGGCAGGGAGAGGTGAGGTGGCACAGGGGGGCTCTCTCTGAGTGCTGAATGTCACCGAACAAGGCAGCTCTGTGAGCCCTCAGCTGGGCTGGCACTGCCCAGGCCCTGCCCTGTCCCCTGGGCACTGGGATGGGCACAGAGCAGGAGGAATGGAGCTCTCCATGCTCTGGGCCGTTCTTGTGCAGGGGTTTGCTGGTTTGGGGATTTCCACAGGGAAATTAATTTGTAGAGAATTAATTCTCTACCCTAGATTAGAGATCTAGACCGGATCTCTCAATCTAGACCAGATCTCTAGGCTAGGTGCTTCAGGGAAATAGAACTGTGAAAAATACACTGTAATAAGACTCATAAAAGGTAATTTTTGATAATTAGTTTAAGAATTTTTCAGCATTTTATTCTAAATAAAAATATACAAAATATTAATATATAAAATAAAATATAATGAGATATATAAATACATTTAAATATATTTAAATAAATATACAAATATATAAATTCAGTGTTATAAAAGCTGATAGGTCAAGAAACACTTATAATGTACAATAATAAAGAGTTGGCTTCTGATTGTGATAACGTAAATTGTAACATCTGTATTGCCTCATCCTTCACATGAAAGTAAAAATTAAAAAGAAAATTTTAAAATATATAAATAAAATATACAAAATAGAAATCTATTAATAAAAATAGAATAAGATATATAAATGTATTTAAGTAATCATATAAATATATATTTAAATATATAAATTATATGAAAATGTATAAAATTTTATAAAAATATATAAAATATATCAATATAATAAAGATATAAAATATATTTAAGTAAAAATGTAAAAATATTAAAATATAAAATACATATATATGAATATATAAATTAATAAAATGAATAAAATTATTAAATATAAAATATTAAGATATAAATACATAAAGTAAATATACCTATACTAAATATGGATAGATTAATATTAAATATAAATAAGTACAGAATATATAAAATATTATTAGAATAAGATATCCTATATTAATATTCAATATATTGATATTAAATATAAATATATGGATATAGAATATATAAAAATATAAGTATATAAGTATATTTAATAAAAAAAATATTTTAAAAGCCTTTTACTCAGTTACTCCATCTCTGCATCAAAATAAAAACCTCAATCCAGCACCACCCCTCGGTGACTGCATGGGTGCTGCCAGCTGCACGTGTGCCCCAGCAGGGCTGGCACTGCGGCTGCTCCTGCTCTGGGGGTCGATGCCAGCAGCGATCTCTGTGCCCTGTCCCTTTGCAGATGCCATCCGTGCCAACCGCCTGCACGCCACCGACGTCACCTCCAGCAGCTTCCGCCTGGTGTGGCCGCAGCTGCTGTCCCAGGACAGCGGCTTCTACAGCCTGGAGTACGGCCCGGGGGGGGACCCCGCTGCCAGGAGGGCCCTGCAGGTGCCCGGGGCACAGAGCAGCCTCGTGCTCACCCAGCTGGCACCAGCGACCACCTACGAGGTGGCGCTGACCCCCGAGTCCAACGTGCACTACGTCCCTCCCCAGAGAACCAGGGTCACCACCCTGCCAGGTAAGATGGCATGGATGGGACCTTGGGGCACCAGGGTCACCACCCTGCCAGGTAAAGGGGCATGGATGGGGCCTGAGTCACCACCCTGCCAGGTAAATGGGCATGGCTGGGATCAGGGTCACTACGCTGCCAGGTAAGATGGCATGGCTGGGACCTTGAGCACCAGTGTCACCACCCTGCCAGGTAAAGGGGCATGGATGGGGGCATCAGGGTCACCACCCTGCCAGGTAAGATGGGCATGGATGGGGGCATCAGGGTCACCACCCTGCCAGGTAAGATGGGCATGGATGGGGGCATCAGGGTCACCACCCTGCCAGGTAAAGGGGCATGGATGGGGGCATCAGGGTCACCACCCTGCCAGGTAAAGGGGCATGGATGGGGGCATCAGGGTCACCACCCTGCCAGGTAAAGGGGCATGGATGGGGCCAGGAGCAGCACTGTGCCAGGTAAAGGGACATGGCATGCACCTTGGGTCACCACCCTGCCAGGTAAAATGGGCATGGCTTGGACCTTAGGGACAAGGACAGGATCCCGCCTGGGGCTGGAGCTGGAGATGGAGGATGCTGGAATGACCTAAGGGAAGTCTGGGTTTGAGAGGGGAAGAACTGGGAGCAGGATCAGCCTCTCTGTGCAGAGAATAACTCAGATTTGTGCTGGGGCAAACTGAAAACTGGGCTGGGGTGGCAGAGTCAAGGTGGACTCGTACAAAATATTCATTTTCTGCATGTGAGAACAGCTCTGGCTGAAAGGCAGAGAAACCCTTTGCTTTGGGCTGAGCTGTGGGGTGAGCACCAACATCTGCTCGCTGGGCTGGTTTGAATTCCACTGGGCTGATTTTAATTCCACTGGGTTGATTTGAATTCCCTGGGTTGATTTGAATTCCTTGCTGGGTTGATTTGAATTTCAGTGTGTTGATTTGAATTCCACTGCGTTGATTTTACTTCCTTGCTGGGTTGATTTGAATTCCTTGCTGGGCCGATTTTAATTCCTTGCTGCATTGATTTTAATTCCACTGGGTTGATTTCAATTCCTTGCTGAGTTGATTTTAATTCTTTGCTGGGTTGATTTTAATTCCACTGGGTTGATTGTAATTCCACTGGGTTGATTTTATTTCCTTGCTGGATTGATTTTAATTCCTTGCTGCGTTGATTTCAATTCCACTGGGTTGATTTTAATTCCACTGGGTTGATTTTAATTCTTTGCTGAGTTGATTTGAATTCCTTGCTGGGTTGATTTGAATTCCTCGCTGGGTTGATTTCAGTTTCAGTGGGTTGATTTCAATTCCACTGGGTTGATTTGAATTTCACTGGGTTGATTTCAGTTTCACTGGGTTGATTTTAATTCCAATGGGTTGACTTGAATTATTTGCTGGGTTGACTTTACTTCCTTGCTGGGTTGATTTTAATTTCAGTGGGTTGATTTTAATTCTTTGCTGAGTTGATTTGAATTCCACTGGGTTGATTTGAATTCCTTGCTGGGTTGATTTGAATTCCTTGCTGGGTTGATTTCAATTTCGGTGGGTTGATTTCAATTTCAGTGGGTTGATTTCAGTTTCACTGGGTTGATTTTAATTCCAATGGGTTGACTTGAATTATTTGCTGGGTTGACTTTACTTCCTTGCTGGGTTGATTTTCATTTCAGTGGGTTGATTTTAGTTCCACTGGGTTGATTTTAATTCCCCACCCCTGAACCCCAATATGATGCACGTCAATAATTCTCACTAAATCCCCACCCACACCTCTCTCCACCTTTTCCAGAGGAAATCAGCCCAGTCGAGGTTCTCATCTCAGACTGTGGGCCCCGCAGCCTCCAGGTGAGCTGGGCTCCTGTTCTGGACACCGTGGCCTCCTACCAGGTGCTCTACGGGCCCCTGCCAGGGGGCTCAGCCAGGCTGCTGCAGGTGGACGGCGGCCACAACAGCACCGTGCTGGAGCACCTGGCGCCCAACACCACCTACCTGGTGACAGTGACGGCCGTCTACAGGTCTGGCACGGAGAAATCCCTGTCAGCCAAGGCCTGCACCCTGCAAGGTGAGCGGGGCCAGCACAGACAGGGGCCCCAGCACAGACAGGGTCACCTGCCTCAGGGGGGACCCAAAATCCAGCCCCTGAGTGGGGTTTTACTACTCAGAATCCAGGGGTTTATTACTCAGAATCCAGTTTTTTATTATTCTGAATCCAGGTTTTATTGCTCAGAATTCAAGCCCTGCATTCCTTTCTCGCTCTCCGAGGGGTTTCTGTTTCAGGCATTCCAAACCCACAGAGCAGCCCCCGGGGCTGGGATATTCTGTGCTCATCACCCCTCTTGTTTCACCGCAGACTGACCAAAATTGGGTTTTCCCCCCGTTTTTAGGAGTAAGACTCCTCCTAGTGGAGTTTATTGCAGGCAGGAGGAAAAAGAGTACAGTGGAGACAGATGCATAAAAATACATTCATTTGTTTATTTATTAAATTTATTAATTAGATATTATTTAATATTATATGAATTATTATTAATTTAATTATCAACTTTCTTTATTTATTAATATTATTTCAATATTAAACAAATTTATTCAAATTTATTTATGCATTTAATGCATAAAATAAGTTTAATTATTTATTAAATTTATTATTTAAATATTCAATATTATATTAATTATTACTAATTTAATTGCTGATTTTCTTTATTTTATTTAAATAT
Organism: Ammospiza nelsoni; assembly: GCF_027579445.1. Lineage (NCBI taxonomy): Eukaryota > Metazoa > Chordata > Aves > Passeriformes > Passerellidae > Ammospiza > Ammospiza nelsoni. The sequence goes on from NC_080654.1 coordinate 1,653,324, forward strand.
TCAATAAATTTATTTATTTATTAAAATTTATTTATGCATTTAATTAATGAAAATACATTAATTTATTTAATTTATTAATTAGATATCATTTAATATTATATTAATTGTTATTAATTTAATTATTATTTTAATTTAATGATTAATATTATTTAAATAATAAATAAATAAATTTATTTATTAAAGTTTATTTATGCATCTAATGGATAAAAATAAGGGGTGAGATCTGTGACTCAGACGTGGAGAATGGGTGACTAAAGCTGACATTTGTATTCCTCGTGTTCTGACATTTTAATTCCTCGTGTTCTGACATTTTAATCCCTTATTTTCTGCCATTTTAATTCCTTGTATTGTGACATTTCTGTTCCTCGTGTCCCTCCAGCCACAGAGGCCCAAGGATCCAGGCCCAGAGAGCAGCACAGACTGCAGTGAGCTCCTGCCCAGCACAGCAAAGGTCTGGAATGGACAAAGATTTGGACAAAAAAAGGAGGAGCCAGGGAGGAAGCAGCTCCTGTCCCAGGCTGTGCTGCCCCTGCAGGTGTCCAGCCCAAACCTGGCCCCAGCCAGGTCTAAAGGCTTGCCTGGGTGCATGGAACAGCCAGTGTGACTAAAAATGTGACTAAAAGATGCCAAATGTGTCCCCATTTCACAGAAACACCAGTAACAAACAGAAGGCAGAGTGGTGGATCCTCACTGCTGCTTGCTCCTGCTCTCTATTTATTCAAGGCTGATGCAGGTTTCGTTTTGCATGAGCTCATTCAGGATTTGGCTGTTGCAATTCCATCCTGGCCAAATCCAGTCCTGAATCCAACCCATCCCCTGGAGGGAATGAGAGAGCAGAAAACCCCAAATCCTGGCAATGTGCTTCCCTCCAGAGCCCAGAAAAGCCAGACAAAACCATCTAAAACATTTGTTTTTGTTTCTGTGCTCCTGCCTGGATCATTGCTCTGGCATACCTGCAAACCCCCTTCACCAAATGGGAGTGCTGCTGCCCTCGTGGAGGTTAATTAGCCTGTTCTGTGATTAATTACAGGCAATAATTCTCCAGCACTATCATTCCTCTGCACTCTGAACACACAGAGCACATCTCTGGTGTCTTGTCTTGGGCTTTCACCCAGTGCTAAGCTTGAGCTACACTTAAAAATCAATGTTTTTAAGGGGAAAAAAAATATAAATCTGATTATTTCCCTAAGTTTGAACTCGCTGACTCTAAGCCACGCTGGAAGGGGGAGCTGGGGAAAAAAAAAGAAAGAAAGATAAATTAATTATAAATACCTAGTGACCAAGCAAATGGTTTCAAAGTTCAGGGCTTAGGGCTGTAAAGAAATGTAGATATTTCTCTGCTAACCCCCAGCATCAGTGGGAACACCCTCCCTCAGTAACTCTTGTTCTATTTTAAATTTATTGCTTATTTTCCCTCCATGTGGAGCTTGGTTTTGAAGCAGTGCTGTTTGTGGAGAGCCCCATTCAGCCTCAAAAACCCTTCTTAAATCAGCTTAAATCAGCTCCTTTTGGAGCTGAGAGGAATTTTACCCCTGACTTTGTCCCCTGAGAGCTGAATTTTTCATTTCCACCTTTCTGGAGCATTTTTCCTTGGGCTGCCTTGTTCAGGAGAGAAGGGAGGTGAGTCATTCATTAACTCCATAAAGAGATTTTCATGTGGTTTTTGTCCTCCTCTGGAATGTGCATTTGTGACTGATTAATCTCAGCGTTGAAAGGATCACAAAGCCCCTGGAACTGCTCATGCAATAAAATGATTTTGTTTCTTCTCGCTGTAGGACAGGAAATAAGTTTGCACAACTTCCTGCATAGTTTATTAATGCATTAATTTTCATCCCCCCTCAGTTGTAACACAGCCTTTTGAAGACAAATAAATATAAATATGAGAGCTACTGAATGGTTCCTCTGTGCTTGCTGGGAAATCTGTGGGGTTTTATGTGGGGGAATTGTGGGTTTTGTTCCAGGGGTTGAAAAGCTGGAATTAATAGAATCATAAAAGTTGGGAAAAGCTTCTGAGATCACCCTTAAATCATAATTTTAAATGAAGTGTGTGTTCCACCCATGCCTGAATAACGGGATTTACCCCAAATTTTACTCCCATCCCTCAAAAAATGTGTGGGAAATGTAAAAAACAGAAATATATTGGTCTTGATGAAACATCAGTTCCAAAATGATGATTTCCAGGGAAATCCTGCTCTTTATCCCACATAACCACAGCAAGAGGTTTCTCTGTGCTCCCCTTTTCTGCTTTCCCATCCTCTCTGCCATTCCAAGGAGAGGATTTCGAGGGAAATCCAGGAAAACCCCAAGGGAAATTCGGGGTAACGCCAAACTGGGGCTGATTTCAGAGCAAATCTGGGATTAACCCAAGGGAAATTCGGGATAACGCCAGGCTGGGGTCGATTTCCAGGGAAATTCGGGATAACCCCAAGGGAATCCCGGGATAACACCGAGGGAATCCTGGGATATCCCCAAGGAAAATATGGGATAACCCCAAGCCAAACCCGGGATAACGCCAGGGGAAATTCGGGATAATGGCAAGGGAAATTGGGATAACCCCAAGGGAATCCCAGGATAACGCAAAACTGGGGCCGATTTCGGAGGAAATCCGGGATATTCCCAAGGCAATCCCGGGATAACGCCAAACTGGGGCCGATTTCCAGGGAAATCCGGGATATTCCCAAGCAATCCCGGGATATTCCCAAGGCAATCCCGGGATAACGCCAAGCTGGGGCCGATTTCCAGGGAAATCCGGGATATTCCCAAGCAATCCCGGGATATTCCCAAGGCAATCCCGGGATAACGCCAAGCTGGGGCCGATTTCCAGGGAAATCCGGGATAACCCCAAGCAATCCCGGGATATTCCCAAGGCAATCCCGGGATAACGCCAAGCTGGGGCCGATTTCCAGGGAAATCCGGGATAACCCCAAGGCAATCCCGGGATATTCCCAAGGCAATCCCGGGATAACGCCCAGGCCGCGCCTCCTCGCGGCCCTTAGCAACGCCCCTCACTCCCGTTGCTATGCGGAAGCACCGCCCCATTTGTCCCTCCGCGCTCTCCGTCCCCACCACCCTCCTCTCCCGCCCCTCCCTCCTCTCCCCACCAATCAAACCCCACACGCGCCTCCCCTCCACCAATCACCGCGCGGCGCGCCTCTCCCTCCACCCAATGAGAACGCGGCCCGCCTCTCCGCGCACGCGCAGTGCCCGCGGCGCGTCCCCGCGTGCAGCCGGCGCCGCCGCCCTCATGTCGTGGCTGTTCGGGCTGAACCGCGGGGCCGCCCCGGGCGGCGGCGGGGACGCGGCTCCTCCGGGCACCGGCAGCGGCCTCTCGCTGCCGCCCGGCCCCGCTGCTGGAGGCGGCGGCGGTGCTGGAGGCGCCGGGGACCGTCAGACGCCCAAGGACAAATGGAGCAACTTCGACCCCACGGGCCTGGAGCGCGCGGCCAAGGCGGCGCGGGAGTTGGACGCGTCCCGTGCGTGAGGGGACGGGAGGGAGGGCTCGGAGGGGTGTGGGGAAAAGGATCTGTGTGAAAAACAGCGTGTGTTTTATATTGGCTTTTCGCAAATATACAAATGGATGTTAAATGTGTTGTGTTAGAAAGTTATGGTGTATTAGTTCTCTTAATTAAATATAGTTTTAGGTTATAAAAAAATTGGCGTTTTTCACGCAGGCAGAATCTCCCGGGCGCCCCTTCCTGCCCTTCCCAGGGAGCAGAGCTTGGTCCCGGACTGTGAAAAACGCTAATCGCTTGTTTTTAAAATTTTCAACGTTTAATAGTAATAAAACGGTTATATAAATAGGAATACAGTTACAGTAATCATAATTTGGACAGTTTGAATTAGGACAATATGAGACAATAGAGACAAAGAGCTGTGGAAGTCCGGGTACCTTTTCTGGGCCCGAAAAAGGACCCACGTTAACAGAGAATTAACCCTTAAAAACAACAGCCCGTTGCATATTCATACACCTCGTCCATGATGCATAAATTCCATTTAAACACAGGATTCTGTCTGGTCATCATCAACTTCTTCCTCTGAACCCTAACAGCGCCTTCAAGGCGGGAAGTTCCTTTCTTCTGATAATGGAGCAATAAATTATTTTCTCTGAAAGATTCATTGTGTGGAATCACTGCTCAGGTTTTGGGTCCCATATATAAATCAATGAATTATATCTCTAAGTTATATCTAAAGAAGAAACTGTTTTGTCTCCCTGCTCTGTGCACAGAGCTCACCATGCCCTGATATGAAGCTCAGACCCACACACTAAAGCAGCACAGAATGTGGAAAATAGAAAAGTTAAAATGTACAGGATGTGAAAAACAGAAAAGCCAAAACCTGAGATATCAGTACAGAATTTGGAAAACAGGAAAGTTAACACCTGAGGCATCAGTACAGAATCTGGAAAATAGAAGCGTTAACACCTGAGATGTCAGGGAAGAATCTGGAAAATGGAAAAGCCAAAACCTGAATCTGGAAAATAGAAAATCTGGAGAGCAGAATCTGGAAAGAGAAGCGTTAACACCTGATGTATGAGCACAGAATCTGGAGAGTATAAAATCCAACCCCTGAGCCGTCCCTGTCCCTTTCTGTCCCCCAGGCCATGCCAAGGACGCGCTGAGCCTGGCCCAGATGCAGGAGCAGACCTTGCAGCTGGAGCAGCAAACCAAACTCAAGGTGGGTTGGGATTCCTCTCCTTGGGGCCCTCAGGCACTGCCAGCTCTGGGAGGGACAAAGTTCAAATCTTTCCTCTGCAGAGGGTGAGGAATTTGTCTTTCTGCTCAGCTTCAGCAAATGGTGGTTATTTGCCTTTGGGGGGAAAAAATGAGTAATTCTGGGAGGTGATCTCAGCTGATTTGGGCTATTCTGACACAATTTTTTGTGGCCTTGAATATCCCTGCTGGTTTTGGGGAGTGACCAGGACTTTCTGGAGCTGTAACTGTGTGAAGGACAGATTTCTGTTTCTCTTGTAAAGGAATTTAGGGATTGTTTGGGTGTTGCTTGATATCTTGAATTTATTTTTTTAAATTGTGTTTAATCCTGAAATGGTTGATTATGATGTTTCTTATGATGATTCAGAAATTAATATTTTATCATATTTATTGTAATATATTATTGCAATACTTTATTATAATATTTTATTGTAATACTTTACTGTAATATTTTATTATAGTATATTACTGCAATGTTTTATTATCATATTTTAGTATTATATTCTATCATATTTCATTATCATACTTTACTTTATCATCATACTTTATCATCATATTTATTAAAATATACAATATAATTATATATTATATACACAATATATTAAAATATAATATTTAGTAACATATTTGTATCATATTTTAGTATAATATTCTATTATAATATCTATTATATCTATTATATTTTAGTATCATATTATAGCCTCATAGTATCATCTTTTATTATTATATAATAGTAACATATTTTATTATCATATTATAGTATAATATTTTATTATAGGGATTTAGTATAATAATTTATTATTTATATTTATTTTAATTATTCATATTTACTATCTTGTGTCAGTGGTCATCTTTTAAGGGTACCACTCTGAATGCAGAGGGATTTCCTGGAATGTGATTGTCAGTAGCATTTCTGTACAGATGATTTGTGAATTTCTGATGATGAAATTTCTGTGAATTCCTGGTGGTGAAATTTCTGTGAATTTCTGATGGTTAAATTCTGCTTCTGCCCCAGGAGTACGAGGCTGCCATAGAACAGCTGAAGAATGAACAGATCCGGGTGCAGGCAGAGGAGAGAAGGAAAACTCTCAATGAAGAAACCAAACAGCACCAAGCAGTAAGGGAATGAGGGGGAAAAGGCAATGATGCATTCATTATCCCTTTATTCATTATCCCTTTATTAATTATCCCTTTTTGGGGAGAGGGGCTCTGGGGGTGCTCACAGGCTGAGCCCCCATTTTGTCCTGGATTTGTGATGTTGAACTGGAACTTAATCCTCTGGGACTTTTATTCCCGAGTTCTTGAACATCCAAAGGAATTGGTGGTAGCAGTTTCTTCTCATTTTGTGTTTTTGGGGTTTTCCTAAAGAGCTTTTCAGGGAAAAGCTGTTCTGGATTTGTGATGTTGAGCTGGATTTTTAATGCTCTGGGACTTCATTCCAAGTTCTTGAGCATCCAAAGGAATTGGATGCTCAAGAAATTGGGAACAAAAGTCCAAGAGGTAATTGTCCAATTAACAGTTTCTTTCTAGCAGTTTGGATAAAAGTCTAAGAGTTAATTGTGCAGTTAATTTTCTCTCTAGCAGTTTCTCTCATTTTGTGTTTTTGGGGTTTTCCTAAGGGGCTTTTCAGGGAAATGTTGAGAAATACTGATTTATCAACTGTTTATGTTAGCCTGGACAGTGAAATGGCTCTGAAGTTATTTGGATTTCAGTCTTAAGTATTTTATTTCTTCTGAATTAAACAGGAAAAAATATCTTGAGGAGAAGTGATGCAAATCTGAGTCGTTGTGAGCAGTGTTGGTTTGTTTTAGCTTGAGTGGCTGATGTGGCAATAATCCTGAAACAGGGAAAACAAAGGCTGGCCTAAATGTTAAAAGTTAAATTGTGGGGATTTCTTGCTCTGAGAGCACAGGACAGGAGGGAATTGATTAATTCTAATGGAATTTCCAGCCTGGGGAGTTTGCTAGAGCTGTTTATTTGGCACGTGGTGCTTTTACCCTGGCAGAGTTTGGACTTTGAGCAGGGCTGGCCCAGGGAGCAGCTGCACACTCAGGGCTTGGTTCTTCACCTCCTGCTGCTCATAGGGCACCATTGGAGCTCACAGCAAGCTCCTGGCTTGTCTGAAACCACAGCAAACTCAAATATTCTTGGTAAATAACCAAAATCAGCTTGGTTTATTCCAAGTTGCTGAGGAGATAATTCCCAAGCTGTTGTGCTGTGTTTGGAATAGGGAATGGTGTCACCCCCTGACCTGTGGATCCTCAGCCCCCTTCCAGTTCAGTGGAGATGATTTGGGTTTATTTGGAGTTGCAGTGATTGATAAGAGCAATTCATATGGAATAAATAAATCTTCATCAGAACCATCAGCACATCATGACAATTCTATTGCTTTCAGTCTCCAGTCCAGATAATGTGGTTTAGAACATGAAAACCTTATTTTTCCCTCTGAAGTCTCCTTCTGTGGGCCAAGAAACCCTTGCTTTTTATATTGGCATCTGTGATACCATAAAATGAAGTCAGACTGTAGAGATTCCTCTGCACAGAAAAGTTCTTGGTGCTGACTAAGGATATTTTACCCCGTTCACATTTCAAATCCAGGATAACTTTTTATTTGTGTGGATTTCACCATTTTATTTGTTTTTTTTCCCTCTGAACTTCATTTCCCTGAGGAGCAGGCAAAGAAATCTTTGCTTTTTATTTTGGCATCTGTGATACCATAAAATAAAGTCAGACTGTAGAGATTTCTCAGCACAGAGAAGTTTTTGGTGCTGGCTGAGGATATTCACATTCAAATCCAGGATAACTTTTTGTTTGTGTGGATTTCCCCATTTTATTTGTTTTTTTCCCTCTGAACCTCATTCCCCTGAGGAGCAGGCTGGTTTTTAACTGCCTAATCTGTGTATTTTATTTTGTTTTTTGAAGAGAGCCCAGTACCAGGACAAGCTGGCCCGGCAGCGCTACGACGAGCAGATGAGACAGCAGGTAGGGTAGGGTGGGTGGGGATTCCTGCTCTGATCCAGCTGGGAATGGGCTGGGAGCCCTCTGAAATCCCAGAGATGCTCTGGAGCTGTGCCCTGTCCTGCTGGGCACTGCTTATCTCTGTTATCAACATCAGCACTGCACATCAAGGCTGGGCATTGGGGCAAAGCAGCAGCTTGGGGTTAGGAGGAGAAATGTGGGAGATGGGGAGAGGAAAACACACTTCAACCTTGGAAATATTTGTGAAGGCTATGCTAGAACAGACCAGGCAGATTTAAAGAATAAAGCAGGGATTTATGATAAGTTTCTCCTCAATGGATCCACCTTGGGCAGCACAAGAGCCCAGCCAGGGCTGCAGCCAAGATGAACCAAAATGGTCCCAAAATGAACCCAAGATGAACCAAAATGGTCCCAAAAAATGGATGGTCAGTCACAAAATTATAAGTCCTGCTCCATTTACATCTTGGAGTGAATTGTCTCATCCCAGCTTTAGCCCCTGCAGTCCCATCCTTGTTTTTCTCTCTGCAGCCCACGGTGTTTGTGCTCCTGGGCTGAGATTTGGATCATTTGTCCTTGGTGCCCAGCTGGAGCAGGAATTGTTTTGTGTCCCTGCTCTGTGCACAGAGCTCAGCATCCCATAATGTGAACCCAGACCCACACACTAAAGCAGCACAGAATGTGAAAAACAGAAAAGTTAAAACCTGAGCTATCAGCGCAGAACCTGGAAAATAGAAAAGCCAAAACCTGAGGCATCAGTAGCACTTCAGTTCACACTTGATGGACTCATTACAACATCAACATCTCTTTTGCTCTCATCTCTCCCTGTAGCAACTTGCTAATGAGGAGAACCTGAGGAAGCAGGAGGAGTCTGTGCAGAAGCAGGAGGCCATGAGGCGAGGTGAGTTTTGTTCAGCTGTGAGGGTGTGAGCACATGTGGAGTCCTTGTGCTGGTCTTTGTGTCCATTTGCTGTCAGATAAATTTCAGGAGGTAAATTCCAATTGCTTCCAAGGTTAGCTTTAGAAAGGGCTGCACTCCTGAACATCTCCCCTGCCACTCCTGGACTTCCCAGTGAACTGTCAGGATCTCCTGAAATTCTGATTTCATACTGGAATTCTTATTTCATACCTGAAATTCTGATTTCGTACTTGAGGAGAGGAGAGAAACAAAACATCTTCTGGGAGGAGTGGTTGAATCTGTGTCACCTCATCTCCATTCAGTTTCCTGCAGAAAATAAAAAAGTTGTGGTGTGAAACTTGCTAAGCTTCTTTTTGTTGTTGGGAATTGTCAGAATTCCTGGGTTTGCAGAACTCCACTGGATGCAGGTCTCAGAAATGTTGAGAAATGTTAATGTTAATTAACTGAATGAATGGGATGGTTTGCTCCAAGCACAGATGTGGCCAGCTGTGCTGCCATCCAGTGAGGGAAGTATAGCTGAATAACACATCCCAGTGGGGAAACCCTGTAGGGTTGGGTTATTTCACTCCTGAATTTCTCATTCATTCTCCCTTCACACAATTCCATGTTTGAAGTAACAGCGCTTCCAAAATCTGAAATTCTGATTTTATACTGGAATTCTGATTTCATACCTGAAATTCTGATTTCATACTGGAATTCTGATTTCATACCTGAAATTCTGATTTCATACTAGAATTCTGATTTCATACTGGAATTCTGATTTCATACCTGAAATTCTGATTTCATACTGGAATTCTGATTTCATACCTGAAATTCTGATTTCATACTGAAATTCTGATTTCATACTGGAATTCTGATTTCATACCTGAAATTCTGATTTCATACTGGAATTCTGATTCATACCTGAAATTCTGATGTCATACCTGAAATTCTGATTTCATACTGGAATTCTGATTCATACCTGAAATTCTGATTTCATACTTGAGGAGAGGAGAGGGTTATTCCACTCCTGAATTTCTCATTCATTCTCCCTTCACACAATTCCATGTTTGACGTAACAGCGCTTCCAAAATCCCCTTTGAAACCATTTTGCCCCTCTTCCTTCCAGTCCACAGCACCTTCCCTGGGGTTTTCCTTCTCCCAGGCCACGCTTTGACCTCTGTGCTGTTTATTTTCCCCCAAGCCACCGTGGAGAGGGAGATGGAGCTGCGGCACAAGAACGAGATGCTGCGGGTGGAGGCGGAGGCGCGGGCGCGCGCCAAGGCCGAGCGCGAGAACGCCGACATCATCCGCGAGCAGATCCGCCTCAAGGCGGCCGAGCACCGCCAGACCGTGCTCGAGTCCCTCAGGTGGGGCAGGGGGGCTGCAGGGGCTCTGGGGTTTGTGCCTCTGGGGGTGCTCCAGGTGTGTGGGAGGACCTGGGGTTTGTGCCTCTGGAGGTGCTGCAGGTGTGTTGGGGGAACCTGAGGTTTGTGCCTCTGGGGGTGCTCCAGGTGTGTTGGGGGGAAACTGGGGTTTGTGCCTCTGGAGGTGCTGCAGGTGTGTGGGAGGACTTGGGGTTTGTGCCTCTGGGGGTGCTCCAGGTGTGTGGGAGGACCTGGGGTTTGTGCCTCTGGAGGTGCTCCAGGTGTGTTGGGAGGACCTGGGGTTTGTGCCTCTGGGGGTGCTCCATGTGTGTTGGGAGGACCTGGGGTTTGTGCCTCTGGGGGTGCTCCAGGTGTGTGGGAGGACTTGGGGTTTGTGCCTCTGGGGGTGCTCCAGGTGTGTGGGAGGACTTGGGGTTTGTGCCTCTGGGGGTGCTCCATGTGTGTTAGGGGGACCTGGGGTTTGTGCCTCTGGAGGTGCTCCATGTGTGTTAGGGGGACCTGGGGTTTGTGCCTCTGGGGGTGCTCCAGGTGTGTGGGAGGACCTGGGGTTTGTGCCTCTGGGGGTGCTCCACGTGTGTCCCAGCACGTGGGAGGACCTGGGGTTTGTTCCTCTGAGGAATTTCAGCCTGGTGCTTCTCCAAGTGTGTCCTCACATGCAGGAGAACCTGGATTTGCATGTGGGATAACCTGGAGTTTGTTCCTCTGGAGCTTCTCCAAGTAGGAGAGGACCTGGGGTTTGTTCCTCTGAGGAATTTCTCCACATGTGTCCCAACATCTGGGAGAACCTGGGGTTTGTTCCTCTGAGGAATTTCAGCCTGGTGTTTCTCCAATTGTGACCCCAGATCTGGGAGAACCTGGGGTTTGTTCCTCTGGTGCTTCTCCAAGTGTGATCCTACATCTGGGAGAACCTGGGGTTTGTTCCTCAGCAGCTGCTCCACGTGTGTCCCAACACATGGGAGAGCCTCAGGTTTGTTCCTCTGAGGAATTTCAGCCTGGTGCTTCTCCCACATGTGGGAGAACCTGGGGTTTGTTCCTCTGGTGCTGCTCTACGTGTGGGAGAACTTGGGGTTTGTTGCCTTGAGGAATTTCAGCCTGGTGTTTCTCCAAGTGTGTCCCCATGTGTGGGAGAACTTGGGGTTTGTTCCTCTGATGCTTCTCCAAGTGTGACCCCACATCTCAGAGAACCTGGGGTTTGTTCCTCTGATGCTTCTCCAAGTGTGACCCCACATCTCAGAGAACCTGGGGTTTGTTCCCCTGGTGATTCTCCAAGAGTGTCTCCATATATGGGAAAACCTGGGGTTTGTTCCTCCAAGGAATTTCAGCCTGGCGCTTTTCCACATGTGTCCCCACGTGTGGGAGACCCTGGGGTTTGTTCCTCTGAGGAATTCCAGGGTTGTGTGACCTCTTGTGCTTGTCTCGCTACATTGTCACTTGAAATAGCAACCAGAGACATTCAGGGTGATACAATTTTTCTAACAAATTATTTCAGGCCTTTTCCTCTAGTCCTGGAGCTCAGTAGCTCTGAGAACCCCTCAGCTCTTTCAGTCCCCTCAGTTCTTTCAGAACATCCATCACAAGCTATCATGCACTTTGGCTCCTCAGGGCTGGCTGTTTAGCTTTGGAATTGGCTCATTTTAGATCCTTTATAATATTGAACAAAAAAAGCTTTAAATACCTCCAGTCCAGCCCAAATAATGCATTAAATTCAATTGATACCATCTTAGGGCCAGGTGCTTTTCTGGATTTAATCCCAGCTCAGATGTAGGCATCAGATGATTGTAAGTATATTTTCAGATGATTAGAAATGTATTTTCAGATTATTAGAAATGTATTTTCAAATTATTATAAATATATATTCTGATTATTATAAATATATTTTCAGATTAATATAAATATCAGATGATTATAAATATTATAAATATTTTCCATGTTCACATTCCAGTTCTGAGGTGAGCCTTTAGCTTTGACTTGTTCCGAAGATGAACAACTTTAAAACAGTCTGAAATCCTGTTTTAAAATTTATTAATTCACTGAATTCCCTTTTTCTCCTGTTTGCCTTGCTGTTTGTTTGCCACAGGACAGCTGGGATGCTCTTTGGGGAAGGATTCCGTGCTTTTGTGACAGACTGGGATAAAGTCACAGCCACGGTAAGCTTGGCAAACCTGGCAGAAACTTCCAGAACAGCCAGGTTGGAAATGTGTGTTAAACTCTGATTGTGTCACAGCTTTCAATCCAATTTTGATGTAGCCCAGAGAGCACTTGGAGAACTGCTACGTGTGCTGATTACATTGATTAAAAGCCAGAGCAGCATCTTTTCACAGGACAAAAGAGCTTGGCAGTGGAATCTTGGGGACAGAAAGTTGTTTCTCAGTGTACAACTTAAAACAACAGTGAAAAAAATATTTTTGGTAGCTGGTTAAAATAGAAATTCTGCTTTAAATCAGTCACCACCATCTGCTCCACCCTCTGATTTTTAATACACACAAAAAGGCTGATACAAAACATCCTTTGCCTGAGAGCTGTGGGGAGAACAGGAGAAACTTTTAGTGGCTCCTTTTGTCATCTGCAGCATTCAGAGCCCTTTGTAGATCAGTGCTTGGTGCTTTGAGCTGTGCACTCACTTGACCCACATACAAATTGTCATTTTTTGCTTCTGACATGTTCTTCTCTTGTGAATTTGGGACATTTAGCTTGAAAAAAAAAAAAAAAGAAAAGAAAAAGGCAAGTGTATTTTTGGAAAGGAGATAACACAGCTGGAACTCATATTTTTTTGTTGCTTTAAAAAGTTTGAAGTTACTATAAGGTAAGAACCAGTTATTTTAAGGTTCTTGTAAATGAAACCTGAATTTTCAGCTCTAAGTGCTGCTCTTTCTCTACCTCTTCCCAGCCAAGCAGTAATTCCCATTCTCATGGTGACAATTGCCATGGTGACAATTCCCATTCTCATGGTGACAATTCCCATGGTGGCCATTGCCATGGTGGCAATTCCCATTCCCATGGTGACAATTCCCATGGTGGCCATTCCCATTCTCATGGTGACAATTCCCATGGTGATAATTCCCATGGTGACAATTCCCATTCCCATGGTGACAATTCCCATTGCCATGGTGACAATTCCCATGGTGACAATTCCCATTCCCATGGTGGCCATTCCCATTCCCATGGTGACAATTCCCATTCCCATGGTGGCAATTCCCATTCCTATGGTGACAATTCCCATTGCCATGGTGACAATTCCCATGGTGACAATTCCCATTGCCATGGTGACAATTCCCATGGTGGCAATTCCCATTCTTATGGTGGCAATTCCCATTCTTATGGTGACAATTCCCATTCCCATGGTGACAATTCCCATTCCCATGATGTTTTTGGTTTTGTTTCTCCTCTGGAGCCCCTCATTCCCTATTCCCAAAGGTTCTACCTCAAATTTTTTGGTTCATTGTTTTTTAGTGTAATTCATTTTTTTACTGATCAGAAATCCATTCCTTTGATACTTTATGATAAAAAAGTGGGTAAATGTCTCCCATGCAAAACCACAACTCCCTGTAATCAGATTAATTTTTAGAGCTGGCAATTGGATTCTTGTTTGATACAGAATTTTTAAAGCTCTGTATCTTGTGACATGAACATCATCAAAAATCTGAGAAAATTACATCAGCTCCATCCAGGCACAGGAACTTTGTGCTGGATGGTCTCAGAGAGCATGAGATCATGGCTCTGTTTATAGAGGGAGGCTGCTAAAAAGGTGAAATCTGTCCTGTGTTCTGTGTCTGGGCTGAGCTGGGCATGGAGATCCCTCACTCTTTGCATCCTGGAACTCTCAGTTCTGATCCCTTGGTGTTCCCACCCAGAGCAGGGGTGATGTCACACATTCCAGCAGAGTGAGGGCTACCAGATGGTGCCTCATGGTTTATTGAGCAGTGCCACCATCCTTGCTGTCCTTGAGGCTTTTCACCCTGATCTGAGAAGTCAGCTCATTTTAAAAGCAATTGCTGCAGTTTGCTCTTTTCTCTGATATGAATTATTGGCATCAGCTCTGAGCTGACTCCAGAGTCTGGAGTGTTTCTGCTTCACTGGCAGATCCATGGGAAAGGCTCATTTTGGGGGGTTTCTGCAGGAACAGCCCAGTGAGTGATGCAATTCCCATTCTGTGATGGTAATTCCCATTCCCATGGAGGTAATTCCCATTCCCATGGGGGTAATTCCCATTCCCATGGTGGCAATTCCCGTTCCCATGGTGGCAATTCCCATTCTATTATGGCAATTCCCATTTCCATGGTGACAATTCCCATTTCCATGGGGGTAATTCCCATTCCCATGGTGGCAATTCCCATTCTATTATGGCAATTCCCATTTCCATGGTGGCAATTCCCATTCCCATGGGGGTAATTCCCATTCTATTATGGCAATTCCCATTCCCATGGTGGCAATTCCCATTCTATTATGGCAATTCCCATTCCCATGGTGGCAATTCCCATTCTATTATGGCAATTCCCATTCCCATGGTGGAAATTCCAAAAAGCGTGGGGCTGAATTTTCAAGTAAATTGAAAATTGGGAATTCAATGTACTTGAAAATTCAGCCCCACACTTTTTGCCTGATGTGGTTGTTTTATCTTCATTACTCAAATTTAGTTGAAAATTCAGCCCCACACTTTTTGGTTTATCTTCATTACTCAAATTTAGTTGAAAATTCAGCCCCACACTTTTGGGCTGGTGTGGCTGTTTTATCTTCATTACTCAATTTAGCTGAAAATTCAGCCCCACACTTTTTGGCTGATGTGGTTTATCTTCATTACTCAATTTACTTGAAAATCTGGACATCCCCACATTTTTTTTTTTGGCCAGGATGCACTTTTGGATTCAGGACTAAATGCTTCACTTGTGCTTTTTTGCTGTGCAAGAGCAGTCAGTGAACAGGGAGTGTGAGACCTTGACTGTCTGAGCAGGGATAACAAAAAACACCTTACCAAAAATAAACCCCTCCTGCTCAGCACTTGTCCTGAATCTTAATTCCCCACCACAGCAGCACTGCCTTGCCAAGTGGTTTTTGCTCATTTTTCCCAATTTTTTTTGCAGGTGGCAGGCCTGACCCTGCTGGCAGTGGGGGTTTATTCTGCCAAAAATGCCACGGCTGTAGCAGGGCGTTACATCGAGGCCAGGCTGGGCAAACCCTCCCTGGTGAGGGAAACCTCCAGGATCACTGTGCTGGAGGCTCTGAAACATCCCATCAAGGTAAAGTTCACCTTTGGTTCTGTGTTCCACTCAGCTGGGATTGTCAGTGGGGCTGGATAAACAAAATATTGGAGGTGGAATGGATGGCTGGAGGCTCTGAAACTTCCCATCAAGGTAAAATTCACCTTGGGTTCTGTGTTCCACTCAGCTGGGACTGTCAGTGAATAAATAAATAAAATATTGGAGGTGGGATGGATGGACTGAGCCCTCTGGTGTTCTGTTAAGGTGTTTTAGTCCAAGTGAGTTGTCAAAATGTGGTTTTATTCTGCCTGTGAGTAACTGAATTTGTCCTCCCAAGGTTGGTAAACGTCTCACCAGCAAGGCTCAGGATGCCCTTGAAGGAGTTGTTCTCAGTGTGAGTACTCTGTTCTCCTGCCTTGGGCTGTCAAGGATGACTTTGGATTCCAAATGAGAGCTGCTGGTGCCTTAAACTCCCTTCTAAAGCTGCAATTCCAGCAGTTTTAGTGGCTTTTTGTCCCTTGGGACAATACTGAGACCATAAATAAGCTCCTGTGTTCAGTGTGACATGCATTAAGCAGCTTGTTCACCTTTTATCCCTCTCTGAAAAGCAGTTGGAAATCTTAGTTCAATCCTTGCTCTGCTGCAGTTTCTCTCTGTAGTCAGCATGTGAAGATTCAGAATTCCACTTGTGCCATCTGAAGTTAAGGATTACTGAACCCAAACCAGCTTTTAGGCCAAAAAAAATCTAAATATTCTGTACATTTACCCACCCTGAGATTGGTTTTTAACTTGCTAATTAGTGCTACTTCTGTATATTTACTTCTGAATTGAAATCCTGGTTATCTGGCAAATTTAAGAGCTGCTTGAAGCTGCTGAGAGAAAATGCTCCTGCAGGAATATCTCTCTCCCAGTATCCCCAAATGCAGTAGGAATATAAATATCAATTTATGACTTGAGAAGGAATTAGCACTGCAAAGAGTTGCTGATGTTTTGACATATCCCTCCCAGGGCATCCAGTAGGAAGTGAATATTTAGGTGTTATCTGTTCCTAGAGTAGTCACTGCACTCCTTCCTGCACTGCTGCTTTTTCTTATGAAAGAATTGTAGCCAAGTGGACAGAAAATCCAGTAAATCCTCACATAGGACAGGAAATGACCTTGGTGTGGAGTCATGAGCAGCTGAAGTTAAGACTTAAAAGCTTGAGCCTGGAGTGCTGCCTCCTTCCTGCAGGTACTGATTTGGGAACCTGGTAGGTGCAGCTCTTTTTGGTACCTTCTGATCCTTAAATTGAATTTTTTTTCCCTGCAGCCCCAGCTGGAAGCACGTGTGAGAGACATTGCCATAGCAACGAGAAACACAAAAAGGAACAAAAGCCTCTACAGGAATATCCTGATGTACGGGCCCCCTGGCACTGGGAAAACTCTTTTTGCCAAGGTAAAAACCCTGCCAAGATTCTGCCAAAGTGTTCTGAAAATTCCAGGGCTGTGGAGCTTCCCTGGGCTGGGATCTCTGGCTGGAGTGTTGAACAAACATTTTGTTCTGTTGGGGAAGGAGGAGAGAGCAGCCTGATTCAGCTCTGAATCACTGCAGCCACTTGGGTCTGGATTTCCACCTGGGAAGGGCCCTTGGGACTGGGATTTATTTGTGGGAGTCCCTTGGGACTGGGATTTATTTGTGGGAGTCCCTTGGGACTGGGATTTATTTGTGGGAGTCCCTTGGGACTGGGATTTATTTGTGGGAGTCCCTTGGGACTGGGATTTATTTGTGGGAGTCCCTTGGGACTGGGATTTGTTTGTGGGAGTCCCTTGGGACTGGGATTTGTTTGTGGGAGTCCCTTGGGACTGGGATTTGTTTGTGGGAGTCCCTTGGGACTGGGATTTATCTGTGGGAGTCCCTTGGGGCTGGGATTTGTTTGTGGGAATCACAGTAGCAGCCGTTTGTCCATGAGACCTGAGGTTTCATCAACTTTTTAACAGTGGCAGATTTGCCAAACTGATGAAAATTGAATTTTTTTTTCCTCTATCACTGCATTAAACCCATACCCCAATAACTTTGAGATTATGGCACTTAAAGCTTTGTACGGCGCCTTCTAAAGCCACCTAGTTTGGGTTTCTAAAGCCCATAGAGGTGGATAGAAATGGAAAAAATAAACAAAATCCCAACAGCAGCCCCTTCATATCCACCTCTGTTGGGTTTAAGCCCTTGACCAAATGGCTCTGTGTGCAGAGGCACTGCCAGGGTGATTTTTACATGGATTGCAGTCAAAATTTGATTTTTTTCCTTGCTTTTCAGAGGTTGTCCACAACACCTGAGGTTTCATCAACTTTTTAACAGTGGCAGATTTGCCAAACTGATGCAAATTGATTTTTTTTTCCTCTATCAGTGCATTAAACCCCTACCCCAATAACTTTGAGATTATGGCACCTAAAGCTTTGTATGGCACCTACTGGATTTCTAAAGCCACGTAGTTGAGCTTTCTATAGCCAATAGAGATGGATAAAAATTGAGAAAATAAATAGAATCACAGCAGCAGCCCTTTCATATCCACCTCTGTTGGGTTTATGTGGTTTATTTTTGCCCTAAATAAAAAGCTGCCATTAAGTGATAAAGAACATAAAGAAGCCAATACTTCCCTCTGCAAACCAGCACTGACAGGACTTAAATTACTTTAATTCCTCTTCATCCTCCCTGGCCTTGCAGTGAAAATAAAGGTTGAATTTGGTGGGTTTTGTTTGCCTGCAGAAGTTGGCTGTGCACTCAGGCATGGACTATGCCATCATGACAGGAGGGGACGTGGCCCCCATGGGCAGGGAAGGGGTCACAGCCATGCACAAACTCTTTGACTGGGCCAACACCAGCAGGAGAGGGTAAGTTGGGCTTTTATTTAATGCTCACTTTGGGTTTTTGTTCAACAATCCCTCACCCACAGCTACAACAGTGTAGTTCGGCCCTAATATTTTATATATATATATATATATGTGTGTGTGTGTGTGTGTGTGTATATGTGTATATATATATATGTGTATGTATATATATATATATATATATATATGTGTGTGTGTGTGTATATATATGTATATATGTAAAATATTTGTATTATATTATATTACATTGCATTATCTATAATATAATATATAATATATAATGCATTTATTATACATAATAAATATATATAATATATAAAAATATTTATTTATTAAAATAAATAAATTTTACTTATTTTAAAATAAATAAATTGTTAGAAAGCAGGGGTTGATCCTGCAAGAACCATATCTATATTATATATTCTATATATATTCTATATTATATTATATTATATTATATTATTTTAAAATAAATAAATTGTTAGAAAGCAAGGGGTTGATCCTGCAAGAACCATATCTATATTATATATTCTATATATATTCTATATTATATTATGTTATATTATTTTAAAATAAATAAATTGTTAGAAAGCAAGGGGTTGATCCTGCAAGAACCATATCTATATTATATATTATATTATATTATATTATATTATATTATATTATATTATATTATATTATATTATATTATATTATAATAAATAAATTGTTAGAAAGCAAGGGGTTGATCCTGCAAGAACCATATCTATATTATATATTCTATATATATTCTATATTATATTATATTATTTTATTTTAAAATAAATAAAATGTTAGAAAGCAAGGGGTTGATCCTGCAAGAACCGTATCTATATTATATTATATTATATTGTATTATATTATATTATATTATATTATATTATATTATATTATATTATATTATATTATATTGTATTATATTATATTATATTATATTATATTATATTATATTATATTATATTATATCATATTATATTATATTATATCATATTATATTATATTATATTATGTTATGTTATGTTATGTTATGTTATGTTATGTTATGTTATGTTATGTTATGTTATGTTATATTAGGTTATGTTATGTTATGTTATATTATGTTATATTAATTGTTAGAAAGCAAGGTGTTGATCCTGCAAGAACCTTGCTTTTCCCTTTGAGGGGGCAGCAGATCTCTTCTGAAATGATCCATGGAGTTGCTCTATAAATTGCTCAGTATAATGATTGTTATTTCATTATATTTGCAAGAATAATCATAATAAATTAGTTGTTACTGAGTGAGGCAACACAGAATCTCCTGAAGATTTTAAACACTGTTAGTATTTAAATGCAGCTTCTGGTTTACTTTTGAGTCCTAAACAGGAAGAGTGAATAAAAGAAATAAAAGAGGATAAGGAGGACATAGATGCTAAAGGTATTGACATAAAAATCACAAACAGGTGTAAAATATCAGGTATAGAAAACACAAACACAAAAAATAACTTTTGCTTTTTCAGTCACCTTTAAAATCAGATTTTTATCTGCAGAGACTCCTCAGGCCGAGGCTGAATTTGGCTCCCTGATTTTGTAGGAGTGTGTGGTTCATTTGCTCCTACCAATATAAATGGATTTTTGATTTTTGCACTGCAGAGATTCTTGTCCAGCCAGGCTGGTGAAATTCAATAGTGAACTTTCAGAGATGTCACTTTGGGTTTTGTGCTGCTTTGAGCTCAGATCTGTCAATGGGGCTGCCCAGTGATTTATGTGCTCTGATTGCTTCAGATGGACATTATCTTGTGCTGTCTCTTTTAATCCTTGCTTCATTCATCACTTGAATCTTTCTATTTCCCCTTACAAAGAAAAAAAATTCAGGGATTTAAAAGCAAGATTTAATTTTTTAAGCTTCTATCCTGAGGAGCTATAGAGGGGAAGGTGTCAGAATTTGTGAGCTCAGAATTTAAGTGAGAACTTGGAGGAGATGTGAGGGTGCTCAGCTGGATGCTCCCATCAAGGAATTCTCTTCCAACACTGCCTGGCTCTGAATTTCTCTGCCCTAATAAAAATTTTGTGCATTTCAGCTCCCTACACTGCCTGATCAAAGCTTACATGTGTCCATAAAATCAATATTCTCTCCTCCAGCAGCACTGAAGTATTTAAGCATATTTAATTCTGAATATCCACCAGTTAGCTGTTTCCTATTTAGCTGAAATTGTGATAACACATTTTCTGCAGAGAATATTTGGGAGAAGATGTTAACAGGCCTGAAATGCCCTGGAAAAAAGCTGGGTTTGAAGTTAGGCAGGGAGGTAATACAAGCTGTGACAGCTTTATGAGCAACCTGCTCCTGTTATTGATAAACATCTTTACAGGCTCAGTCCCTTGGGAAGAGCTCTGCCCTTGGGTTAGAAGTGAATTTATTTTGGTGAATAATTCATGGCCTTTATTAATTCACTTCTCCACAGGTAGTAAAGCCATTCCATTAGTGCTGCTGTGGTTTGGGAAAGAAAAACCTCACAAAACAACAAAGCAGGCTGAGGGCAGGACTGTGGTTTGAGCTTTTTGGAGGAGAAATGGCAGGGAGGTGTCACTGTCACCAAGATTTCTGTGTTGTGCCCTGCACACATCTCTGTAAAGAGGAGGGAATGCTAAAATAGCACTCAGACTTGAGCAGGTCTAAATTTCTGCATTTGAGGCTGAGGAGAAGCTTCCAGAATGGAATGATGGAGCTGGGATTGTGGGTGTGGAGTTTGGATAGAAGTGGGTGGGAAAAGGGTGGGAAACTCAGAGTTTGGGGTTTTAGAATATGGAAATATATGGGGCAGGGTGGAGGTTTTAGGGCAGAGGCTGGTCCTTCTTTTTCTCCTCCTTCTTCTCCTCCTTCTTCTTCTCCTTCTTCTCCTCCATGCCTTTGGGTGGTTTTGTGTAATTGGATAAAAACTCCACATTGCAGGCCATGGGTGGTTGGTTTTTGGGTTAAAAGTAAAAATAATTTAGGTGTCATTTCTTAATTGGACACTTTATCCTTAAAAGGCCTTGTAGAGAGACAGACAGGGCTCCGTTTTAGTTTGTTAAAGTGCTGCAGAACTCAGGGTTTGTGAAACTGTAACAGAGATAAGAACTAACAAACATCTGAGTCCAAACAAGAAATTCCATCTTGTCCATTTAATCCCAACCCTGGCTAAAAGCAGCAGAGGCTCCCCAGGCCTGCCTCAGCCTGTGCTCTCACTGTGGTGCTTCCCTTTGCAGCCTCCTGCTCTTCGTGGACGAGGCAGATGCATTCCTGAGGAAAAGGGCCACAGTAAGTGCTGGGTGTGTGTCTGCTCTGCTCCTGCTCTGCTTCTTCTGCTCCTTCTCCTTTTCCTGCTCCTTCTTCTGCTCTGCTCCTTCTCCTGTTCTGCTCCTGCTCTGCTCCTTCTGCTCCTGCTCCTGTTCTGCTCTGCTCCTTCTCCTGCTCCTTCTGCTCCTTCTCCCGTTCTCCTCCCCTTCTCCTCCTTCTCCTCCTTCTCCTCCTTCTCCTCCTTCTCCTCCTTCTCCTCCTTCTCCTCCTTCCTGTTCCTTCTCCTCCTTAAATAAAGGAATACAAATAAACAAATGGCCAAATAACAGAATTCCCTTAGTCCTTAATGCTGATTAAAGCTCTGAGCTGCCTGCAGTCCCCAGCAGCTCATGCTCCTTTGGCTTTTACCTTTGCAGGAGAAAATCAGTGAAGATCTCAGAGCAACTCTAAATGCATTTCTGCACAGAACAGGGCAGCACAGCAACAAGTGAGTATCCACTTCAGCAGCTGATATTTGCCTGGGTTGAGAAAAGTCTTTAAAGGATCTCTGGAGGTTGGAAATGATCTGTGCTGCTGGGGGATTGAACAGAATCTGCAGAGAATTTTCCCCTCTCTTATGTGCTTCATGTAGCTTGTTCATCCTTCAACTTTTCCTGGCACTTGGAAATCAGAACAGAAGGAAAACTTTTCCCTCAGACTTTGGTGATATTTGGACATCTTGAGTATCTTGATGTTTATATTGTGTTTCTTGGCCAGTTCCTGTTTATACAAAAGCCCAGGAAAATCATTCCCACAAAAATTCAGAGTTCTCCTGGCTGGGTGCTTCAAGTTCCCAGGAAAAACACTTGGGTGGTGTTTGCTCCTCTGCAGTGACCTCTTGTGTGAGGCAGCTGAGTTTCCATTGCTTCCCCTGTGCTTAAAATCCCTGTGGGGATTTAAAATTGCCTTGGAAGAGCTCTGGGAGTTTTTTGGGGGTGCTGGGGACATTTCTTTCTTTCTTTCCCCTGATATTAAAATACCTCAGGAGAGCTCTGAGGATGTTTTTTGGGTGCTGGTGATTTTAAATTGCCTTGGAAGAGCTCTGGGGGTGTTTTTTGGGGTGCTGGGGATGCCCAGAACAGCTGAGCTCTCATTTACAATGAGATCTGCCATTAAATTCAGCCCTGATTTCACCCATGAGCCATCTGAGGACACTGAACATGCCCTGGTGATTCATGCTCTGCTTTTTACTTCTGAGCAGCCTCATTGCTGCTCTGGGCAAGGAGCAGCCCTGCATGCATCAGGGGGAGCTCACTGGGGTGAAATGGATGAAATGGGGTGTATGAATGGGGTGCTTTGGTGACACCCTGAGGAAAACTCTTCCTTCAGCAGAGAATTTGCACCAGGACTGGGAATTGCTGCTTTTCAACTTCCCAGAATCATTTGTGGGATATCAAACTGCCTGAATATCAGGCTGCATGGCAATCCTGGCTTAATCCTTAATCCAGGCTTGTGTTTCTGCAAGTTTTGATGGTAAAAATTCCACAGTCTTGGTTTGGCCAAGTTATCTCCAGAAATGACAGCAGAGAACACGGCCCCTTGTAGGCAATGATTCAGCCAGACAGCAAGAACATCAATATTCCAATAGCTGTGCTTAAAAGCCCATTTCAAATTATTAGGCACTGTTTAACTGGTGACATCAATTAAAGCATTAAAGTATTGGCACAGGGAAGAAGCATCATTACAAAGCAATAAAACAAAAAAGAAATTCCAGCTCCAAAATGCAGCAGGACCTGGAGCAGCTCATGGAGCAGAGCTGGGTCTGCACGCTTCAGAGTGTTCTAAACAACCCCAAACACATTTTAGTGTGCTGCTTGAGGTTATTTCTAAGGTTTTAAAGGTATTTCTAAGGTATTTCTAATGAATCCAGGGTTTTTTTTCATGTAATGAAACATCTTTGATCCCAACCACGGCAGCTCCCGATGTTCAAACTCAGCTCATCAATTTTGATTTTTATGCCTTTGTCAGTCAATCTTTATTTATTTTTTCCCCCTAATTCCAGGTTTATGCTTGTTTTAGCAAGCAACCAGCCAGAGCAGTTTGACTGGGCCATCAATGACAGGATAGATGAGATGGTGAACTTTGAGCTGCCCCAGCTGGAGGAGCGCGAGCGCCTCGTCAGGATGTATTTCGACCAGCACGTCCTGAAGCCAGCCACAGAGGGCAAACAGTGAGTGCCCCTCACAATTCTCCCACTTTAGAGAATTCCCTCTCTTTATTTGTTTTTCCTCATCCCCTTTCTTGTGTATTTTGTCTATAAATCCTCTTTCAACAGGCAAAAGATTTGGGAGGTGCCTCTCGCTGTGACACTGTCCCAGATTTTTTGTTGTGCCCTGTGCTGGTGTTCACAGGGTCCCAGGATGAGGGGAGAGATGAGAATCTTGACTCCATGGTTCAGAAGGCTGATTTATTATTTTATTATATATATGATATGTTTAAATGATCTATTAAAACAATACTAAAAGAATAAAAGAAAAGATTTCATCAGAAGGCTTGAAAGGAATAGAAAGGAATGATAATAAAATCTTGTGACTGACCAGAGAGTCTGAGCTAGCTGACTGTGATTGGCCATTAATTAAAAACAACCACATGAGACCAATCCCAGATGCACCTGTTGCATTCCACAGCAGCAGATAACCATTGTTTACATTTTGTTTCTGAGGCCTCTCAGCTTCTCAGGAGAAAAGATCCTAAGGAAAGGATTTTTTATAAAATATGTCCATGACAGAGGCATCCTTGGAGTTAGGAGAAAGTTTGGGCTCTTCAAAGAGACAGGAGTTGGTGATTGTAAAGGATTTTTCATAAAATATCATGGCTACAGTGCCCTTACAATTCAGGAGGCAGGGATGCAAGCAGGAACCTGTAGGAACTCGTGTGGTGTGGAGCTGACCAAAGGTGGTTGTGCCTTTCAGGAGGTTGAAGCTGGCCCAGTTTGATTATGGCAAGAAGTGCTCAGAGATTGCCAGGCTGACCGAGGGCATGTCCGGCCGGGAGATCTCCCAGCTTGCTGTGGCATGGCAGGTGAGAGGGGCTCTTCCCTTCCCTTTTGCCTTCCCTTTTCCCTCCTTTTTCCTTCTCTTTCCTTCCCTCTCCTTCCTTTCCCTTCCCTTTCCCTTCCCTTCCTTTTCCCTTTTCCTTCCCCTTTTTCCTTCCCTTTTCCCTCCTTTTTCCTTCTCTTTCCTTCCCTCTCCTTCCTTTCCCTTCCCTTTTCCCTTTTCCCTTTCCCTTTTCCCTTTTCCCTTTTCCCTTTTCCCTTTTCCCTTTTCCCTTTTCCCTTTTCCCTTTTCCCTTTTTCCTTCCCCTTTTTCCTTCCCCTTTTTCCTTCCCTTTTCCCTCCTTTTTCCTTCTCTTTCCTTCCCTCTCCTTCCTTTCCCTTCCCTTCCTTTTCCCTTTCCCCTTTTTCCTTCCCCTTTTTCCTTCCCCTTTTCTCTCATTTCTCCTTTCTCTTTCCCTTCCCTTTTCCTTCCCCCTTTTCCTTCCCCCTTTTCCTTCCCCCTTTTCCTTCCCCCTTTTCCTTCCCCCTTTTCCTTCTCCCTTTTCCTTCCCCCTTTTCCTTCCCCCTTTTCCTTCCCCCTTTTCCTTCCCCCTTTTCCTTCCCCCTTTTCCTTTCCCTTTCCTTCCCCCTTTCCCTCCCTTTCCTCCTGGGAGGTTCCAGGCTCTGACTCTGGACTCTCAGCTCCTCTCTCCCTGTGAAGGTTTCCCAAACTTGGGATAAATTCCTTCATTCATTGTCCATGGGGTGTCCCCAGATCCCTGCTGCCTCTGGGGTGGGTGTTGCAATATCAGCTCAATTCCTCACCCCATAAACAGGAGCAGTTTTGATAATTCCTACTGGGAAATCCCTTATGGAATTTAGGCCAAGCAGGTGAGTTTGGGCTCAGTTTGGGGTGGCCACACTCAAGCTCCAGCTCAGGAAGCTCAGCAGAACAGAAACCTGAT
Organism: Ammospiza nelsoni; assembly: GCF_027579445.1. Taxonomy (NCBI): domain Eukaryota; kingdom Metazoa; phylum Chordata; class Aves; order Passeriformes; family Passerellidae; genus Ammospiza; species Ammospiza nelsoni. Next base: position 1,678,606 of record NC_080654.1, read on the forward strand.
TTTGGTGCCTTCATTGGGGCCCTGAACCATCCTCCTCCTCTCCTTTGTTCCAAACCCTCTCAGTGCAGTTTGAGCTATTAAAGAAACAAAACTGGGATTGGAGGTGAAAAAAACCAGATATTTGTACATTTTATTTTTACATTACATTTATTTATACATTTATCTTATATATTTATATATAAAAATAGGAAATGCAGTCACTTGGAGTACAATTATTCACATGCTCAGCAAGCTTTAGTGTTGTTTTTTTATTTAAATCAGGTTTTCACCTTGTTTTGTCACAGCTGCCAGTTTCTGACTGGATTGGGGATTTTCATGCACTAACCCAGAAATACCAGCTGCAGGGATGTGCTCCAGTTTGTGTCTCATGTAACCTACTCATGTCAGCTTCCTTGCAGGGCTTGTAAAAACAAAGTGGCTTTTTGTTTAGCTCTTAAATTTTTAATTTAGTTTAGCAGCTCACAAACATCTGAGGAAGTTTGTGCATTTCATTCTTTCTACTTCTGATTTTCCACCTTTTAAAGAACATAAATATTTATCCTTTCTAGTAGAAATTAATTTCAATTGCAGCACTCATGAGCTGAGGTCCAATTTGAGTGCTGTTAATTCTTTATTTTATTCTTTGCTAGCCCACAGCTGGTTAATTTTCCTGGATAATTTTTATGATATTGAATCATATTTCAAAATATGTGCTGTCATCTATGAAAGGCTCTGCTGCCAACTATTTCCTGTAATAAGAAGTTGTGATAAATGATGCTTTGCTTTTTATCACCCCCTTATCAGCAAATTTGTCATTTCTCCCCAGGAATGACCTCAGCTTTTATCATTTATCCTTTAAGTGCTGCTGAAGGAAGGGAAAAGGTGGGGGTGAATCATTTTCCCTGACAGCTTTTAAAAATGCACCTGGTGCTGCCAGCACTGTTACCAGGGTTTGGTGTAAAATTGCAGCAGGAAGTTGTTGTGCTGCTCTCTGCTCTCATGGAGCACTCAAAGGGCTGGGAAAAAATATATTTAGGAGAGGGGAGTGAGGAGAAATGTTTGAGGGGGTTGGATGTGGCAAGAAACTTCATTTGTGGTGAAATGAGAGTGGAAATCAAGGTGAAAATCAAGGTGAAAATCAACGTTAAAATCAGTGAAAGTTAGAGTGAAAATTAGAGGGAAATTCAAGGTGAAAATTAGAGTGAAAATCACAGTGGAAATTAGATGGAAATCAGAGTGCAAATTAATTAGAGTGAAAATGAGAATGAAAATCACAGTGGAAATTAGAGTGAAAATCAAGGTGAGAATCAAGGTGGAAATCAGAGTGAAAATCAAGGTGGAAATTAGAGTGAAAGAGTGAAAATTAGAGTGAAAATCAAGGTGAAAATCAGAGTGGAAATCAGAGTGGAAATCAAGATGAAAATTGGAGTGAAAATCAAATCTAAGTTAAAATCAAGGTTAAAATCAAAGGGACCTCATGAAAGTTAAACAAAAATGAGTTTGGGGGAAGCAAACTTGGAATAAATTCCTTCATCACCTCAAGCTGTAATTGGGAGATTAAACCCAAATATGCAAATTTATAAAAATATGAAAACCTGTGACTTTTTGTCCATTTTTTGGACAAGGAATTTGTAGTTTGGAGCTGCTGTTCCTGCCCCAAAAAAGTTAAACAAAAATGAGTTTGGAGGGAGCAACCTTGGGATAAATTCCCTCATTACCTGAAGCTGTAATTGAGAGATTAAACCCCAGTATGCAAATGGATCAAACTTATAAAAATATGAAAACCTGTGACCTGTGGTCCATTTTTTGGATTAATTTGGAGCTGGGACCAACTGGAGCTGCTGTTCCTGTCCCCAAAAAAGTGAGACAAAAATGAGTTTGGAGGTGGCAAACTTGGAATAAATTCCTTCATCACTTCAAGCTGTAATTGGGAGATTAAACCCAAATATGCAAACTTATAAAAATATTAAAATCTGTGACTTGTTGTCCGTTTTTTGGATGAGGAATTTGGAGATTCCTGCCAGGAGCCCTTTGAGTTTTTCTGTGTGAACCCCTCAGCAGCTTTGGTGAAAATCCCCTTTCCACGCAGGTGAATTCCCTCACCCCCGCTGCTCTCCTGGGTTCTGTTTTTATTTTATTCCCTGTTTTAGCCCTGGTGACTCTTTGGAGGAGCAGGGAAGGTTCAGAGCTGCATTTCCCAGCCTTTGTGGCAGTGTTTTCCTGCCTGCCCATCCCCTTGCCGTGCTGCTGCTGCACCCCTGTGGATGGCTGTGCTCTGAACTGGGTCAGGGAGCTGAGCACAGACAAAAATAACCCTGCAGGATGAGTTAACTGCATAGCTACAGTGCTCAGGGAGGAATTCACCCCAGAATTCCACCAGGAATTACTGCAAAAAATCCTCACCAGGCTGGATGCAGCAGCTGCAGGGAGCTCGTGTACCACAGACACTCTAATATATCAGTATCTCATTTTTGGGCTTTTAATTCCCTTTTAATTCAAGGTGCTGCCTGAAAAAGGTGGGAAATAATCTGATGACAGAATAATCAGATTATTTCTTATATTTCATCTCTGTATTTCTTATATTTCATCTCAAGATCTCATTTTTGGTATTTTAATTCCCTTTTAATTCAAGGTGCTGAATGCCAAAGGAGGGAAATAATCTGATTACAGAATAATCTGATTACTCTGTATTTCTTACATTTCATATCAATATCTGATTTTTGGTATTTTAATTCCCTTTTAATTCAAGGTGCTGGCTGCCAAAGGTGGGAAATAATCTGATATCTCATGTCAATATATCTGATTTTTGGTATTGTAATTCCCTATTAATTCAAGGTGCTGCCAGAAAAAGGTGAGAAATAATCTGATTACAGAATAATCTGATTACTCTGTATTTCTTATTTTTCATATCAATATCTCATTTTTAATATATTATTTTTATTAATAGTATTTTAATTCCCTATTAATTCAAGGTGCTGCCAAAGGTGAGAAGTAATCTGATTACAGAATAATCTGGTTACTCTGTATTTCTTATATCTCATATCGATATCTCATTTTTGGTATTGTAATTCCCTATTAATTCAAGGTGCTGCCTGAAAAAGGTGAGAAATAATCTGATTACAGAATAATCCGATTACTCTGTATTTCTTATATTTCATATCAATATCTCTTTTTGGTCTTTTAATTCAAGGTGCTGAGTGTCAAAGGTGGGAAATAATCTGATATCTCATATCAAGATCTCATTTTTGGTATTTTAATTCCCTTTTACTTCAAGGTGTTTTCTGAAAAAGGTGGGAAATAATCTGATATCAGAATATCCTGATCTGGGAAAAGGAAAAATAGTAAAATCTTGTGACTGACCAGAGAGTCTGAGCCAGCTGGCTGTGATTTGCCATTAATTAAAAACAACCCATGAGACCAAAGATTCACCTGTTGCAGATAATCATTGTTTACATTTCGTTTCTGAGGCCTCTCAGCTTCACAGGAGAAAAGATCCTAACAAAATAAAAATTCTCTATTTACGTATTTTCCATACAATCTGCCCATGACAAAAGCCACCTCGGTGAGGCTGAGCAGGAGCTGCAGCTCTCAGAGCCTTTGACCCCCCATGAGATGGATTTGCTGAAGTTTTACCCCCCTGCTGCCTCAGTCTGCCTCTGGCCTGAATTTACCAACACAATTCAAAACCAAGAAGCAGAAAAGCCAAGAGTGTAACCTCCAGCACTGGGAAAAAATATTGCTGTCTGGCACAGGCAGGAGTGTGCGTGCTGAAAATCCATTTTGATCTCTCCTGCAGGAGTCTGAGCGTTCCCTTTTGTCCTTGTGCTTTTCCGTTGTCCTTTGTGGCTCCAGCATGGGCTCGGTGCATTTTCACCTTAAAAATTCCCCTCAGGAAAAATGGAAAAATTCTCTTCCCAGCCCTGCACTCAGAGCTGCTGATGTGCTTTAGATAAAATGTCAAAACCTAAAAGCAAAAAAGCAACCTTTCACTATTCCAAGCTGTAATCTTGGAAAATTGTTTTGGCAGCACTTCAGGTGAATTCCCAGGAGTTTTATGTCCCCGTGGGAGCTTCCTGTCATTTCCTTGCCTTTTATGCCACTGACATAAATGCCTTTTTTTTTTTTACTCCCTTGTTTATATTTTAAAAATAGCTGTTGTATTTTTGTGTGGGATGATTTTTTTTTTTATTTCATCAGGCTATTTTCATTATAAATGGGATTTAAATGATCCAGATGAGTCTGGCCAGGTTCAAATCAACCACAAATCTTGGCTGGAATGAAACATGAGGTCATTCAGGCTGGACTTGTCATCTGTTCCATCCTCAGCAAACACAATTATTTCCTAATTGGCTTGGAGGGATAAAACAGGAATTGCTGCACTGCAGAAAATGGGTTAAAATTTGCCCAGGCAGGAGGCAGAGGTATGAATATAAATGAAGCTTGGTACCATTTTTGTGTGTGTGCAAGCTACTCCCAGAAGGGGCAGCTGCTTCTCCCATTTGCTTTCTTGACAGTGAGGGCCTGAGGCTTTCTAAAAATAGAAAGTCATTGAGAAAATCAGCAGAGCATGAACTGCACAGCTTTGCAGGAGGTTCCACTCTGGCAGCACAAAAATCCATCCCAAAAAACTCTATTTCCATTTCCAAACACCCCACCAGGGCTGCACTGAGAGCCTTGTTTTTATTTTTATTTTACAAATAAAATTTTATAAATAATTATTATTTTACAAAAAAGAAAACTGTCAAGGTGGTGAGGGAAGTCTGAACAAAACCTTTGCAGTGGTTTCAGGGCTGCACTGAGAGCCCTGGTTTTATTTTTATTTTGCAAAAAAAAAAATTATGAAGAATTTTTATTTTACAAAAAATAAAAATGTCATAGGGGTGAGGGAGGTCTGAACAAAACCTTTGCAGTTTTCCCTTTTTGCAGAGAGGACAGGAGAGGTGCTGAGGGAATATTTGGCAGCCTCAGTGCTGAGGATGCTGCTCAGGCAGTGAGAGCAGCACAAGAGCTTTGGTGAATAAAGAAATAGCGAATAAATAATAAATAAATAGAGAATAAATAATAATAATAAGTGGAGAATTCTCTATTTACAGAGCTGCTCCTTCCCAGTGCCAGGATTTACTCCTGGTTTAAGTGTCAGCTTTTGCAGAGAGGACAGGAGAGGTGCTGAGGATCCTGCTCAGGCAGTGAGAGCAGCACAAGAACCTTGGTGAATAAATAAATAGAAAATAAATAATAAATAAATAGAAAATAAATAATAATAATTAGTGAATATCTATTTACAGAGCTGCTCCTTCCAAAAGCCAGGTTTTACTCCTGGTTTTAGGTCTCAGTCCTGCCTGGAGCAAAGATTGCAGAGGGTTTGCACAGGGAAAGGATTTTGCAGGAAAATCCAGCACCTGCCAGCTCTGAGACCTTTTGTGGTCCAACCAGTTCCCCCCATAAAAAAGGCAGGAAAAGGGGTTAGAGGAGCTGAAAACCAGCCTGAGGAACCTTTTGCTCGTTGCTGGAAATTATTATTTCTCCTTGCATCTCCTCAGTGATGCCATGGGCAGCTCCAGCCCTGTGGTGGTGGCAGAGCTGCAGCTCGTGCTGGGCTTTGTTTGCTGCCCCATGGACATCCCTGAGGGGTAAAGGGGTCACCCCTGAGTTGGTTCCTGTGCTGTTTTTCTGTCAGGCTCCTTCCTTGCTGGAATTGGTGTTTTGCAGCATCAATAATGGATGGAGGCTGTGTGTGATGCCTCAGGATCGCTGCAGTGAGTGCTGAATGCACGTTAAACTCACTGGCACGGGGGACAGCAGGGTTGGCACTGAAAATCCAGCATGGGGGAGAGGTTTGGGGTTCTTAGGGTCAGGCAGGGTGGCTGGGGGAGCTGCAGGGCTCCCAGCCCTCTTCCCAGTCCCTGTGGGATAAAAGGGATCTGTGTGAAGCAAAGGGATCTGTGTGCATCAAAGGGATCTGTGTAAAACCAAAGGATCTGTGTGCATCAAAGGGATCTGTGTGAAACCAAGGGATCTGTGTGCATCAAAGGGATCTGTGTGAAACCAAGGGATCTGTGTGAAGCAAAGGGATCTGTGTGAAACCAAGGGATCTGTGTGAAGCAAAGGGATCTGTGTGAAACCAAGGGATCTGTGTGCATCAAAGGGATCTGTGTGAAACCAAGGGATCTGTGTGAAGCAAAGGGATCTGTGTGCATCAAAGGGATCTGTGTGCAGCCAGGGAATCCCTGTACGTCCCAGGGATCTGTGTACAGAAAAGGGATTTGTGTGAAACCAAGGGATCTGTGTACAACCCTCTGTGCAACCAAGGAATCTCTGTACAGCCAAGGGATCTGTGTCCATAAAAGGGATCTGTGTGGAGCCAGGGGATCTGTGTGCATTAAAGGGATTTGTGTAAAACCAAGGGATCTGTCTGCATAAAAGGGATCGTGTGCATGAAAGGGATTCTGTGTGAAACCAAGGGGATCTGTGTGCATCAAAGGGATTTGTGTGCAGCCAGGGAGTCCCTGTACACCCCAGGGATCTGTGTGCATAAAAAGGGATCTGTGTGCAGCCAAAGGATCCCTGGGCAGCCAAGGGGTCTGTGTGCATAAAAGGGATTGTGTGTGAAACCAAGGGATCTGTGTACAACCAAGGGATCTGTGTGCATAAAAGGGATTGTGTGTACAGCCAAGGGATCTGTGTGCATAAAAGGGATCCCTGTACAGCCAGGGGATCTCTTTTCAGCCAAGCTCCCTCATTCCCTGAGCTGCTCACGGGAGCCCTTGCAGAGGGAGGAACCAGATTTAGAACTCTGCAGCTCGGGGGCCGCTCTGTTACCGTGGAGATGGGTGCAGCTGACAGCACCAGCATCCAGCACCAGCATCCCTGCCCTGTGTGCTGTGCTGGCATCTCAGGGAGCCCAGGCTGAGCCCCAGCTGTGCTGGGTGTCCCCTGCATCAGAGTCAGTCCCTCTGCTGCCCCACAGGTGTTCCCTTGGGGGACAGAGGTGGCAGGAGCTGCCCCAAGGAGCTGTGCTCACCACTGTGCTGCCCCTGCAAGCACAACTGGCCTGGGGAGTTGGGGTTTGGGTGCAGGTGGGAGCTGCCACAGCACTGAGGTGATGCAGGGGAGGTTCCTGAGGGAGGAAAGCAGGGTAGGGCACATTAAACATCATTTTAGAGGCACATTAAACATAATTTTAAAGGCACCACGTAGCCCATGTGCCCCCCCAGCACTGCTGTTTGTTCTGCTGTGCAAGTGTTTAAACAATTTTATTTAGCTTTGGATGGAGTGGTTCCATCACCCTCCAGCACCCACCTCTCTTCACTTTATTGGCTTCACATGTGCAGCTCTTTTAAAGGAGAGAAAATTTTAAAAAGCCAAATGTTGGGGTCTTCTGAAAACAAGGATTCACATGTGCAGCTCTTCCAGAGTAGGAGAGGGGATTTAAAGGAGCCAAATGTGGGTCTTCTAAAAACAAGGCTTCACATGTGCAGCTCTTTTCTTTTAGGGCGGGAGAGGGGATTTAAAAAAGCCAAATGTGGGGTCTTTCCTTCTCAAAACAAGGCTTCATATGTGCAGCTCCTTTAGGACAGGGGTGGAAATTTAAAGGAGCCTAATGTGGGGTATTTTCTTCTGTAAACAAGGTTTCACATGTGCAGCTCTTCTAGAGCAAGAAAGGGGATTTTTAAAAGCCAAATGTGAGGGTTTTCTTCTGAAAACAAGGCTTCATATGTGCAGGACAGGAGTGGAAATTTAAGGGAGCCTAATGTGGGGTATTTTCTTCTGTAAACAAGGTTTCTCATGTGCATCTCTTCTAGAGCAGGAGAGGGAATTTAAAGGAGCCAAGTGTGGGGTCTTTCCTTCTGAAAACAAGGCTTTGCAAGTGCATCTCTTAGAGCAGAAGAAATTTAAAGGAAGCAAGTGTGGGATCTTCTGAAAAAAAGGCTTCACATGGGCAGCTCTTCTAGACCAGGAGAGGGAATTTTAAAAAGCCAAATGTTGGGTTTTTCTTCTCCAACCAAGGTTTTGATTCCCAGGAATCCAGAATTGGGCAGAGCTCATTGGCCATCCCTGCACACCACAAGGACCGAGAGCGCTGTGGTGAAATCCCACATTGGAACGGGCACAGCAGGCAGGCAGCAGCCTGACCTGTCCCTGCTGGTGGCACAGGCCATCCCTGAGGTGTCCCTGTCCCCACAGGCCGCAGCCTGAGCTGTCCCTGCTGGTGGCACACGCCATCCCTGAGGTGTCTGAGGTGTCCCTGTCCCCACAGGCCATCCCTGAGCTGTCCCTGCTGGTGGCACAGGCCATCCCTGAGGTGTCTGAGGTGTCTGAGGTGTCCCTGTCCCCACAGGCCATCCCTGAGGTGTCTGAGGTGTCTGAGGTGTCCCTGTCCCCACAGGCCACAGCCTGAGCTGTCCCTGCAGGTGGCACAGGCCATCCCTGAGGTGTCTGAGGTGTCCCTGTCCCCACAGGCCGCAGCCTGAGCTGTCCCTGCGGGTGGCACAGGCCATCCCTGAGGTGTCTGAGGTGTCTCAGGTGTCCCTGTCCCCACAGGCCATCCCTGAGCTGTCCCTGCTGGTGGCACAGGCCATCCCTGAGGTGTCCCTGTCCCCGCAGCCTGAGCTGTCCCCTGCTGGTGGCACAGGCCATCCCTGAGGTGTCTGAGGTGTCCCTGTCCCCGCAGGCCGCAGCCTACGCCTCGGAGGACGGCGTGCTGACCGAGGCCATGATGGACGCGCGCGTGGCCGACGCCGTGCGGCAGCACCGGCAGAAGATGGAGTGGCTGCAGACAGAAGGTGTGGAAGCAAGCAGAGAGACTGCCAGGAACCCCCTGCTGCCCTTCCACCAAGGGACACCGGTGTGAGGAGCCCGCAGGATTCACCTGAGCACAGAGAACAAGGCAGAGGTTTGGTGGGGCGGCCGTGGAGAGCAGCCCGTGGTGCCAGGGAGGGGCTGCCCTGGGCCTCCAGTGCAAAAGCAGAAAGGCAAAGTGGGTTCAAAAGGAAGAAATAACTGGATTTATTAAAGGAACCCTTGGTGAAACACCACTGGCTCTGTTGGTGTCTGTGGCCTGACCCCAAATCCTTCTGAGGTGTTTCTGCACCTGTGGGAGCCCAGGGATTGTCCAAGCCTGACCTCCCATACATTTAAATCTGTAGGGTTTGTTCTCCAGCACAGCCATTTCTCACCCTTTTATCCCCAAATCCTGCCCATGACACAGCTCGTCCTCACTTGAGTTGCCCTTCAGAATAAAAATTTATTTGGGAGAATTCACTGTTTAACACAGGTGATCTGAGAGCAGCCCCACATATTTTTCCCCCAAGTAAATCACTTTTTTTTGCTCACTTGAACTGCCCTTCAGAGTAAATTTTTCTTAGAAAAGTGGATTTGGGGGGATTCACTGTTTACCAAAAGTGATCTGAGAGCAGTCCCATATATTTTTCCCCCAAGTAAATCAGTTTTCTCCATGGAGAGCTGACTTTGGGGCACACAGATGCAGCATGGCCTGAAGAGAGAGATGAGTTTGTTTGCTCCCACTGCTCTTGCCACACAAATTTTCTGCTGCATTTCTGCACCAGCTGGGAGAATGTGCTATTGTCAGGGCCTGAACACGAGCCTGTCTTGATGAGATGACATTTGTTCTTCTGTGCATGTGAGAGACAGGTTAGAAAACCTCCTGATTTTTTTTTCGCTGTGTTTGAACTGGATCTGAACTCTCTGCTCTGCTCTGAGGCCTCTTGTGTAGCTACACAGCCCCAGCACGTTGGCCTGACCTAAATCTGTGCCCTTGCTGAGCTCTGCTCACACAGGAGCTGCCACCAGCCCCACTTTGGCCATGCTGAGCTGTCCCTGGCACTTTTCCTGAGATTCCTCTGCTTTTCCTGCTTTTCCTGCCCTTCCAGGCACTGAGCTTGAGAGGCTCAGGCTCCTCTCTGCAGGCACCCAGAATTGAACAGTATTGAAATATTTTCCTTTAAAATCAGGGGTTTTTTTCCTTTAAAATCAGTGAAATATTTTCCTTTAAAATCAGGGTTCTTTTTCCTTTAAAATCAGTGAAATATTTTCCTTTAAAATCAGTTTTGGATCTCAGAGCTTCCCTGTTCTCCCAGCCAGCAGAAGCCAAAAATGTCCCAAAATGTGAGGGAATCCCCCATTCCTTCCTCAGGGCTCTCCCCACACCTTCCCAGCCTTTTTGCATCTCCTCCCTGCCCAAAATCTGGGGAATTGCTGCTCCCAGAGGGAATTACTGACTTCAGAGGGTTGGGGAAATAAAAACCACTCAGATGCAAAACATGCAAAAAACTATTTTACTGACAAACAGCAAAGAATGGGCTTGGTTCCAGGAGCTGAACTGGTTCTCTATGGTACAAACATCTTGGAAGGGAAGGAATGGCTGAAATACACTCACTTGTTGACCCAAAATAAATCACAGTGTGCTTTTTTCTATTGCCTCCCCCAGCCCAAGCTCTCTGCACCTTCAGCTGCTCCTTCAGCACAGCCCTGGCTGAAATCTGCCTGTGCAAGTTGTATTTCATAAAAATAAAAATAAAATTTAGCCATTATTGCTTTTCAACCACAGTAGGGATGGTTCTGTGATGGACCCAGAGCAGAGCTGGGTCTCTCTGGTGCAGTCTGGGCTGTGCCTCTCCCTGCCTGATGCATGCAGGAGTGCTTCGGGTGCAGGAAAAAGGAAAAAAAGGAAAAATAAGGATGGAAGTGAGGGCAGGCAGCACTGCAGGCTCTGTGCTGGTGCTCCAGGAGTGAAAATCCTCCTCTGGGAGCCCCTGGGGAACAGAAATGGGGGTGCCAGAGGGGGTCAGGTCCATGCAGGGCACAGAGTGACAGACAGAGCTCAGGACACACGGACACACAGCAGGGCCCCTCAGCCCAGCTGGGGCGGGCAGCTCCTCCTGGCTCTGCCACATCTGCCCTCTCCTCTGCTTCCCTTTCCTCTTCTTCCTCTCTTTTACTTCATCTCCTTTACTTCATCTCCTCTGCTTCCTCACTTCTTCCTCTCCTTTAATTCCTCTCCTTCCTCTACTCTGCTTCGTCTCTTTTACTTCATCTCCTCTGCTTCTCTCTTTTTCCTCTCCTTCCTTTTCCTCTGCTTCCCTCTCTGCCTTCTCCTCTTCTTCCTCTCCTCTCCTTCCTCTCCTCTTCTTCCCTTTCCTCTTTTTCCTCTCCTTCCTCTCCTTTGATTCCTTCTCTTCTTCCTCTCCTCTACTTCCCTCTCTACTTCCCTCTCCTCTTCCTCTCCTTCCTCTCATTTTCTTCCTCACCTTTGCTTCCTCTCCTCTCTCCTTCCTTCTCTGCTTCCCTTTCCTCTTCTTCTCCTCTCCTCTTCTTCCTCTCCTTCCTTTCCTTCCTTCTCTGCTTCCCTCTCCTCTTCTTCCTCTCCTGTTTCCCTCTCTCCTTCCCTTTCCTCTCCTTCCCTCTCACCATATTTTTTTCAAATCTCCTTTTAGACATCAGGACCATTTTTATTATATAGAAAATTCCCCCCCCCCTTCCAGATCCTCAAATTTTTATGGAATTTTGCCACGGATCAGCCAGATCAACACTAACAGGTGTGAGCCATCACTTCACCATTTCCACCTGACTAATTTTTAATATTTCTGCCTAATTTTTAATATTTCAACCAAGTTCAGCTGCTAGAGCCAGGCTTTACATTCAGTCTGAGTTTAAATCAGTGGAAAATTTGATTTAAAGTGCTTTTTTCTCCCCTTTTTTTTTACATAACCAGTCCCAGGGGCTCAATGTTTTCTCCTTATCCCAATGGAATTTTCTCCTCCCCTCCAAAATGCTGTCCCCACTTGTTGATAACTGCTCAAGGAAAAGTCATTCCTTAGATCCTAAGGAATTTTGGACATGACAGCCAGCAATGACAGACAGACAGACACAAATAAGGACCAGGCAATTATTGAGGTCCAGAAAAAACCTGGGGCTCCAAGACAAGAGGCACTAGGGAATAGCAAAAGTGGGGATGGCAGAAAAATGGGAATATTTGGGCTTGTAATTAACAGAAATGGGCATAGGAAATTTAAAAATGACCCCAAAACACAGAAAGTGAAGCAGGGAGGAAGAGCAGGAGTTGGGGTGTCCCTTTTGCTGCCACCAAACAGCAGGAGGCCACTGAAAATGTCATGGAATCCATGGGGAAAAAAATGAGATTTTTCTCAACATCCTTTACTTCTGGGTTTTTCCCCTTTTTCTGCACCACCCCACTGGATACAAAAAGATGAAAGGCGGGGGGAAATATTGAGGGAAATATTGAGGGTTCTCAGATCCTGGGGATGGCATTTCCCTCTTGTATCCCTGCTCACAAATCCCAGGACAGGATAAAACCCCCCAAAACCCCCAGCTCCTGCTGGCCCTACAGGAGGTTTTGGGGTGAGGACACTGCCCCCAGAGCCCTGAGCCCAAAAGATCAGACCTCAAAACCCGCCCAGGAGCAGCCCCACAAAACCACTTTGGAGCTTCCTCACATTTGGGTTCAACTCTGGGGACATTTGGGACGTTTGGGGAGGAGTTTGGTCAGGGTGTCTGTGGATTTGGGGTTTTGGTCTGGGTGTCTGTGTGTCCCCAAGCCCAGCCCCATAAGAAAGGGGTGCAGCAGGAATGAGGCTGCTCAGGGACCCCTCTTGCTGCTCTTTGGGCTTTTGGGGTGTTTGAATCAGGCTTTAGGGGTGATTTAACCAGGTTTTTGGGGTGTTTTCACCAGGCTCACCATTCTCAGGACCCCCTCTTGTTGCTCTCTGGGGTTTTGGGGTGCTCTATCCAGGTTTTTAGGGTGTTTTAACCAGGCTCACCCTGCTCAGGGCTCTCTCTGTGCTGCCCTTTGGGGTTTTGGGATGTTTTAACCAGGCTCACCCTACAAGAAGAGGCTGCTCAGGGCCCCCTCTTGCTGCCCTCTGGGGTTTTGGGGTTTTTGGGCTGTTTTAACCAGGGTCACCCTGCAGGAAGAGGGGCAGAGCAGCTCCTTTTTTCCCGCCACCAAAGGTGACACTTCCAAAAGCGCCACCAAAGGTGCCACCTCTAAAGGTGCCTTCTCCAAAGGTGCCACCACTAAAGGTGCCTTCTCCAAAGGTGCCACCACTAAAGGGGTGCTCAAGTCAGGTTCAGAGGGCAGCAATGCAAACACAAAGCCCTGACCCATTCCCAGCCCTTCCTTCCCCCACAGCAATTCCAGAACGTGAACCAAAGCAAAAAAACCCCAAGAACCCCAAAAGGAGACACTGTGCCTTCCCCCATCCAAACCTGAGAACCAAAGCAAAATAAAACCCCAAAAAACCCCAAAAAGGGGACACTGTGAAACCTGAGAACCAAAGCAAAATAAAACCCCAAAAAACCCCAAGAAGGGGACACTGTGAAACCTGTGAACGAAAGCAAAATAAAACCCCAAAAAACCCCAAAAAGGGGACACTGTGAAACCTGTGAACGAAAGCAAAATAAAACCCCAAAAAGGGGACACTGTGCCTTCCCCCATCCAAACCTGTGACCAGCCAGGCCCTTTGTAGCCGTGGGAGGCTCAGAGCAGCCAAAGGAAGAAAGAAATGTTGTGGGGCTGGAGCTCCTGGAGGAGACACTTTGCATCTTCTTGCTGCTGTCCCACCTCCATCCCCTCGGCCACCACTGCCAGCAGGATGAGCAGGACAGCCAGGACAATGAGATGAGGGTTGAAATTATAATGCAAATCTCTTTGTTCTCGTCTGCTTTTTTTTTTTTTTTTTTACATATTTACACCAGTCTGACAATAAAACGTGGACCACAGTGCAAAGCCTGGGCTGCAGAGCGCCCAGCGCCGGCTCTGGTTGTGCATGGCGGCGCGTCCACCCGGGGCCATCGCGGCAAAATCGCGGCAAAATCGCGGCAAAATCGCGGCAATCCGAGCGCCCGGCCGGCCTGGGGGCGCTGCAGGGGCCGTCCCGTGAGGAAGAGGAGTCCCTGGAGTGCGGTTCCCTCACAGGTGCCGCGGGCTGGGGTGCCCGTTGTGGTAGAGCTTCTGTTTGATGTGCACCATGTTCCCCGTGGGCTCCTCGTACTGCCGCGGGTGGCGCTTGCGCAGCTCCTTCAGCTTACACAGCCTGGGCAGCCACCACCAGGGCGTGTCTGCAACGAGGGGACAGCAGGGTCAGGCTCTGTCACCCACCGGGGCCATGGGTGTGTCCCCAAAGCTCTATGTGACCCCAGCAGAGCTCCTTGTCTGCAATGAGGGACAGCAGGGTCAGGGTGTCACCCACCAGGGCCATGGGTGTGTCCCCAAAGCTCTGTGTCCCCAAAGCTCTGTGTGACCCCAGCAGAGCTCCTTGACTGCAATGAGGGACAGCAGGGTCAGGCTCTGTCACCCACCAGGGCCATGGGTGTGTCCCCAAAGCTCTGTGTCCCCAAAGCTCTGTGTGACCCCAGCAGAGCTCCTTGACTGCAATGAGGGACAGCAGGGTCAGGCTCTGTCATCAGGGCTGCGTCCCCAGGGCTCTGTGTGTGTCCCCCAAGCTCTGTGTCCCCAAAGCTCTGGGTGTCCCCCACAGAGCTCCTTGTCTCCAAGGCAGGGGACAACAGGGTCAGGCTCTGTCACCCACCAGGGCTCTGTCCCCAGCCCAGCTCCATGTCCCCAGGACTCTGTGTCCCCAAGGCCCTGTGTCCCCATGTCCCCAGCCCAGCTCCTTGTCCCCAGGACTCTGTGTCCCCAAGGCTCTGTGTCCCCATGTCCCCAGGATTCTGTGTCCCCAGGGCTCTCTGTGTGTCCCCAAGGCTCTGTGTCCCCATGTCCCCGGGGCTCTCTGTGTGTCCCCATGTCCCCAGAATTCTGTGTCCCCATGTCCCCAGCCCAGCTCCCTGTCCCCGTGCCAGCACACCCAGCACAGCTCTGGGGCTTCTCCTCTCTCCTCCTGGCACCCCCAGGGTCAGCCTGGGGGAATTCTCCAACTTGGGAATTCATTCTACACCTTGACTAAAGGATACGTTTATATTTTCTAATATTTATAATAATTAATAATTTATAATAATTAATATTTGGTATATTAGATATAATTAATAATAATTGAAAATTTATAATAAGTAATATTTTATCCCATATAATATTTTATAGTAATAATTTGTAATACTATCTAATTGCTATCTAATACTATCTAATTGTACTAATTGCTAATTTATAATTTATATTTAATACCTTATAGAATATATAGCATATATATTATATATGGTATATATGTATTAAATATAATACTATATATAATATGAAATATTTATATAATTATATATTATATATTGTATATTATATATTATACATTGTATGCAATATCTAATATATAATACAATATAAAATATATATTATATATATTTTATAATATATATATTATATTAAATATATATTAAATATATATTATACAATATATAGTAATACTATGTAATAATATTTATAATAATTTGTAATTTATAATAATTAATATTTTATATACTGTATACTATTTTATATTAATAATTCCTAATATTTACTATTTATAATATTGTAATTAATACTAGTTTCAAATACTAAATCATTGCTAAATATAAAATATGAAATTCATTGCTAAAAATAAAAAATACTAAATCATTACTAAAAATAAAATATGAAATTAATTCCTAAAAATAAATACGAAATTAGTTAATAAAAATAGAACATGAAATTAACTCCTACAAATAAAAAATACTAAATAATTACTAAAAATATACTACTAATTATTACTACTAAATTACTAAAAATAAACCGCTAAATAAACTACTAAATAATTACTAAAAATAAAACCATATGAAATAATTACTAAAAATAAATTACTACATTAATTACTAAAAATAAATACGAAATGAATTACTAAAAATTAAAAATACCAAATAATTACTAAAAATAAACCACTAAATTAATTACTAAAAATAAAATCCTCCCTTCAGTAGGGGCAGGTGATCCCAGCTCAGGGAGAGCTCCTGGCAGCCCTGCTCCGATCTCTGATGGAATTCAGGAGTCCCAGCCCCAGAATTGCTCCTCAAAGGCTGAAACCTCCCAGGAAATTCAGAATCCCAGCTCAGAAACGGCTCCTGGAGCCTGCTGGGGTTTGGGAAGATTAATGGGAAATTAATTTCATTTTTATCTGAGCTTTTAGAAGGAGTCTCCGTGTTTCTCATTAGAATTTCTTATGGGCCTGCAGATAAATCTTCCTGCTGCTCCTTCCCTGAGCTGGGCACAGCAGCACCATCAGTCAGGGGTTGGAGAAATGGAGATTTTGGGGCACTTTTAGAGGGAATTTCCAGTCATTCCCTCATTTTCCTGTCATTTTTATCTCTTTCAAATATGAAAACCCACGGGCTGAGGAGGCTCTGAAGGGTCTGCTGGGCCTTCCCGGGGTTAATTCAGGATTTTACTGCTCCAAACCAAACTGTGCCCAAGGGTTTTGGTTTTGGTGGCACAAGTGAATAAAAACATCTCCACATCTGGCCAGGGGTGAGGGGTGGGAAGGGATGGAAATGGGAATAATGGAAATAATGGGAATAATGGGAATGGAAATAATGGAAATAATGGAAATGGGAATGGAAATAATGGAAATAATGGAAATAATGGAAATGGGAACGGAAATAATGGAGGAGAAAAAGGAGAAAGAAGAGGATGAAGAGAAGAAGGAGGAGGAAGAGGAGAAGATGAGGAAGAGGAGAATGTGAGGAGGAAGATGATGAAGAGGAGAAGATGATGAGGAAGAGGAAAAGATGAGGAGGAACATGAGGAAGGAGAGAAAGAAGAGGAGAAGATGAGAAGATGATGAGGAAGATGAGGAGGAGGATGGGGAAGATGAGGAGAAGATGATGAAGATGAGGAGAAAAATGATGAAGCTGATGAAGATGAGAAGATGAAGAAGATGGTGAAGATGATGAGTAAGAGAAGATGATGAAGATGATTATGAAAATGAGAAGATGATGAGGAAGATGAGGAGGAGGAAGAGGAGAAGAAGAGGAGAAGATGAGGAGGAAGATGAGGAGGAAGATGAAGATTAAGATGATGAAGATAGTGAAGATGATGAGGATGAGGATGAGAAGATGATGAGCAAGAGGAAGATGATGAAGATGAGGACAAGGAGGAGGAAGATGAGAAGATAATGAAGATGAGAAGATGGTGAAGATTAAGACGATGAAGATAGTGAAGATGAGAAGATGGTGAAGAAGATGAGGAAGAGGAAGATGATGAAGACAAGGACAATGAGGAGGACAAGGAGGAGGAAGATGAGAAGATGAGGTCGATGAGGCTGATGAGAAGATGAGGATGAGGAGGAAGACGAAGATGAAGATGAAGATGAGGATGAGGAGGAAGATGAAGATGAAGATGAGGATGAGGATGAGGAGGAAGATGAAGATGAAGAAGAAGGCGGGTCCGTACCGTATCGGCGGCTGGCGCGCCAGGCGCGCACGGCGTAGTGCAGGACGCCGTCCATCCACACCAGGAACCAGCTGATGCAGAAGCCCAGCAGCAGCCCCAGCATGAGGTCGATCTCCTGCTTGGTCACATTGTCGGTCACAAAGTAATTCTCCGACGAGTCCACCACCGACTGGTCCCCGTCGTACGGGATCACGTAGTGCACGTGGTGCCTGCCGGGAACGGGGCAAAAACGGCAAAAATCGGTGAAAACTCTTCTCCTGGCTTTTATCCCATCATCCCCAGCAGCAGAGGCTCTTTGTGCTGCTGCCAGCAGAGGAAAGCATGAAAAGGAGGGAAAATATAACGTAGGGGATCACGTAGTGCACGTGGTGCCTGGGCAAAAACGGGGGAAAAACGGCAAAAATCAGCGGAAATTCTTAGTCTGGTTTTTATCCCACCGTCCCCAGCTGCAGAAGGGCTGCCCTGGCTCCTTATGCCAGAAGAGAGGAAAGCGTGAAAAGGAGGGGAAGCACAATGTACAGGATGATGTAGTGCATGTGGTGCCTGGGCAAAAACAGGCAAAAATGGGCAAAAATCAGTGAAAACTCTTATTTGGGTTTTTCTTCCAGTTTCTCCCACTGTCCCCAGCAGCAGAAGGGCTGCCCTGGCTCTCTGTGCTGCTGCCAGCAGAGGAAAGCATTAAAAAGGAGAAAGCACAAAAAAAAAGGGAAAGCACAAGTAGTGCACAAGGTGCCTGGCCATAAATCAGGTTTAAAAGGGGAAAAAAAATCAGTGAAAACTCTTATTTTGGTTTTTATCCCACCATCCCCAGCAGCAGAAGGGCTGGCCTGGCTGTCTGTGCTGCTGCCAGCAGAAGAAAGCATGAAAAAAGGAGGGAAAGCATAAAAATCCCTGAGCCTAAGCCTTTTATCCTTATTGGATATGTTATTATTAGTATTGTTATTGTTGTTATTATTATATTGCTATGTTATTATGTGATATACATTTTGAATTAGATAAAAACCAACCAAACAAAAAAAAAAAAAAAAGAAAACAAAAAACCAACCCAAAACGCAAGAAAACAAGCAAGAAATAAATATGAAAACCTCAAGCCATATTTAATCCTAAACTCAGGGTCTAAATCCTTCAAAGTATGGGGAGATTACACCAGTATGGGCACAAGTGGCTCTGTCCCTGCTCAGGTGGGCACAGGTGGCACTGTCCCTGCCCAGCAGTGAGCACACACCCATCCAGGTGATGTCCAGCTCCACCAGCACAGCCCTGGCACCCCCAGTGCCCCCAGTTCGGGCAGTGCCAGCCATGCCCAGTGCCCCCAGTGCCCATCCCTGTGTCCCTGTCCCTGCCACACAGAGCAGAGCGGGGCAGTCCCCGAGGCCTCTGAATATTCATGAGGCTCAGGTTGCTCCGTAATCACGCCTGAGAAACATCCAAATATTGACACAAACAAAGCTGCACTCCAAGAACCTTCCCAAAACAGCCCCGATCCCTGCCGTGCCCTCAGGGGGCTGGCACGGGGCTGGCACCGGCTCCAGGGTGGCACCAGCCCCATTGTCACCGGGAAAGGGGAGGGACAGGGGTGGCAGCTCTGCTCCCGGTGCTGCCCGGTTGGGAACTGGGATTGTCCCTCCTCGGGCACAGGGAAATCCGGGCAGGGGCTGCAGCGGGGAGAGGGGACCCCGAAAGGAATGGGAGGGGTGCCATGGGCACAGGCAAGCACCTCCCGTGTGCCACTGTCCCCAAACCCTGCACACATATGTCCCATGTCCCCAAACCCTGCACACACATCTCCCACTGTCCCCAAACCCCTGCACACATTTCCCATGTCCCCAAACCCCTGCACACACATGTTCCACTGTCCCCAAACCTTGCACACACATGTCCCATGTCCCCAGATCCCTGCACACACATGTTCCACTGTCCCCAAATCCCTGCACACACATGTCCCATGTCCCACTGTCCCCAAATCCCCGTGACAGAGGTGCCACTCGTGCCCTGGGCTCTCCTTGTGATTATTTACAAGAGAAGGAGAAACCAAACAATTCCTGAGGGCAATTCCTGGGCAGCTCCAGCTGCTGCCAGGTCACGCTGTGCCACCTCCTGTCCTCAGCTGTGCCCACCTTGGGGGGACCCCAAAATATCCCCAGCTGTGCCCACTCTGGCCGTGCTGGAACTTCCACAGGGGACAGAAATTAAAGGAACAGAAATTGAGGGACAGGAATCCCAGCCCAGCTGGCTCCGCTCTGCCCTCCGGCTCGGGTGACAGACAGACAGACACACGGACAGACAGACAGACTGTCCGTGAGTCTGCCCGGTGTCCCCAGGCCCGGCTGTGCCACACGGGAGGCTCGGGCTCTGTCCCCAGCGCTATTGTCCCCTGCGGTGACCTTGGGTGAGCGCCACCAGCGCTGCTGCTGCTGCTGCAGCCACAGCACGGAGAGACAGCGGGGCTGGGACACGGGGACAGCGACAGGGAGGGGACAGCAATGGGGACAGGGATGGGGACAAGGACAGGGATGGGGGCATGGGGGAGAGGGGCAGGGACAGGGATAAGGATGGGGACAGTGATGAGGATGGGGACAGCGATGGGGACAGGGACAAGGATGGGAACACGGATAAGGAGAGACAGGAATGGGAAGAGGGACAGGGAACAAGGATGGGGACAGTGATGGGGGACAGGGACGGGGGACAAGGATCAGGATGAGGACAGGGACAGCAACAGGAATGGGGGACAGGGATGGAGACAGAGACAGGGAGGGGGACGGGGACAGCAACGGGGACAAGGATGGGGACCGGGATAGGAACACAGAGACAGGGATGGGAATGGCAATGGGGGACAGGGATAGAGATGGGGACAGCGACAGGGGCGGGGACAGGGACACGGATGGGGACAGGCATGGGGACACGGACAGCCACAGGGATGAGGACAGGCACAGCGACAGCGACAGGGACGGGGAGGCGCCGATGCTCGGGCTCAGCCCCGCTCCCCCGGCAGGTGACAGTGACAGTGACATCACGGCGCAGCTCCCGCCGCCGCAGCTGCCACATCCCGGCCGGAGCGGCCCTGCCCGGGTTTGGGGCTGATCCGGGCGGGGCTGGGGGAGCAGAGACCCCCCGAGCCTCCCTGCCCGAGCCCGGGGCCGCTCCGAGCCGGTCCCAGCACGGGCACGGGGCTGGGAGCCTGGCACAGGGATTTGGGAGAGCCTGAGGTTTGGAGAGCATGGCACAGGGTTGGCACAGCCTGGCACAGGGATTTTGGAGAGGCTGGCACAGCGGTTGGGACAGCCTGGGGTTTGGAAAGCATGGCACAGGGTTTGGAGAGCATGGCACAGGGATTTTGGAGAGGCTGGCACAGATATTTGGGAGAGCCTGGAGCCTCCACACGCTGGCATGGACAGTGCCAAGCTGCCCCAGGGATCAGCTCCAGCAGCCACATCCCTGCAGGGAGCGTGGCTGTCACCCGTGGCTGTCACCCCTGGATGCCACCCCTTCCTGAGCCACATGTGCCCCAGGAGCTGTCCCTGTCACCCCCAGCCATGTCCAGGTGCCACCCCTGGCTCTGTCCTGTCCCCCCAGCCCAGCCCAGCTCCCCATTCCCAGGGGGCTCCCCCATGCCCTGGGGGGCACTGCCAGCTCTGCCCTCCTTTTTCTGCTGCTCTGGAGGGGAAAACCCAGCCCAGACTGGTGGTGACACCTCACCTGCTCAGGTGACACCTCACCTGCTCAGGGGACACATTTGTCACCTCTCAGAGCCAGGGGAACACACGGCTCAGCAGGGACCAGAGGTTGCCCAGCCCAGGCTCACTCAGGCTGCAAACAGAGGCTCAAACCACACCAAAAAACTGCAAATAGAGTTTCAAACCACCCCAAAAATCCACAAATTTGGGCCCCAGGGCAGCCTGGGCAGCTGCAGGCAGCCCCAGCTTCCCCAGGCCAGCTCTGCTCAAAGGTACAAAAGAAATCACCAAAATCCTGCAAAGAATAAAACAAAATGCAAATCACCACCCACAATTTTTGGGTGGTCACCAACTGCAAATGGGATCTCTGATAAAGTTGTGCCATCCTATTGTAGATTTGTTCATATTATTGGAGTAAGTTTAGGGTTAGGGTTGTCATTTTAGGGCTATCATTTATAGGGTTATCATTTAAATTGCTAATTTAGAATCCTGCAGCTGTGTTAACCTCCCCATCAAACACACAGTAAAGCACAGGTGCCACAGTGCCACCAGGATATTTTCTGAACAATATCCCTTTTGTCAGGATATTTTTTCTCCTGAGGAGCTGAGAAGCCTCAGAGGAAAAGAAAAACAATAATTATCTGCTGCTGTGGGATGCAACAGGTGCAGCTTTGATTGGTCTCATGTGGTTGTTTCTAATTAATGGCCAATCACAGTCCAGCTGTATCAGACTCTGGTCAGTCACAAGATTTTATTATCATCCTTTTAAGCCTTCTGATGAAACCCTTTCTTCTATTCCTTTAGTATAGTTTTAATAGATCATTTTCTTTTAATATAATTTATATCATAAATATAATATATATTATATTTCTTGTATATATTATATTAAAATAAAATTATTTGTTATTTTATATATTTATATTTTATTATATATTTATATAAGCACATAAATATTTAATATATGTATATATAATATATAATAAAATATAGATATATAAAATAATAAATCAGGCTTCTGAAACATGGAGTCAGATTCTC
The DNA here is from genome assembly GCF_027579445.1 of Ammospiza nelsoni. NCBI lineage: Eukaryota > Metazoa > Chordata > Aves > Passeriformes > Passerellidae > Ammospiza > Ammospiza nelsoni. Next base: position 1,700,683 of record NC_080654.1, read on the forward strand.
ATCTCTCCCCTCATCCTGGGACCCCTGCGAACACCAACACAGCACAGCTCCCTCCTGGCTCCCACAGACCTCAAAAACACCTCCCAAAAATCCCTCCTGGTATGAACCGAGAGAAAACTTTAAGCCCCTTAAAAACACTGCAAAAATAATGTTCAGCACCCCTTGTGCCCATCCTGGCACCCAATGCTTAAAAACACTGCAAAAATAAATAAAATAAATCAGGTACAGCCTTTCCTGTGCCCATCCTGCTGGGCCAGGGAATGTCCCTGGGTGAGCCCAGAGCCCCCAGGCCGTGGGCACAGCCTGGGCACAGAACCCCAGGGACCAACAGCAAATCCTGGGCACGGGGACAGGGGACTCCCAAAGGGGAGCTGGGACCTGGCAGGGCCATCCCAGTGCCAGGAGATTGGGGATCCAGGCTGAGAACGCACCCAGGGCACCCTGGCAGGGCTCAGCAGAGTTTCCCCAGCTGGGGATGCCCTCCCAGTCCCTGGCACAGCTGGCACACAGCCCCAGCCCCTCCCGGGGGCACTGCCAGGGCCTGGGCCCACACCCAGCCTGGCTGCAGGACAGCTCCACCCACACTGGGCCCTCCCTGGCACCCTGGGGAAGGAGAGGACAGGATGGGAGGGCAGGGCAAACATTTCTGCCTGAGTTATTGGCTCTGCCTGGCACTGTGACCCAGGCTGGGGCACAGGGACATCATGAGTTGCAGCAGCTCAGCCCAGCACATCCATCTCCATCCATCCACCCATCCCAATTCCTCCTTCCCTCCCATTTCTCCCACATTTCCTGATGTTCCCCATCCCCTCCTGCCCCACACCGAGCTGCAGCTCCCTCCTCCTGCCAGGACTCCCCCTGGTTTTTGGCAAATTCAGTTTCTTTTCCTTCATCCAGCCCAGCCTGGGGAGCTGCTCCTGGCCCAGGGCTGGGCTCAGGGCTCCCGGGCAGAGAGCAGAGGGCACAGCCTGGAAACCAGAGGGCTCCAAACCCTGCCAAGGGGGCAGCAGGGCAGGACAGGGCTCAGGATGAGGTGGCACAGCCCAGACAGGGTTTGGGATCTCCTGGGGGGCATCAGGGCAGGAAAAAGCTCAGGACAGGGTGGCAGAGCCCAGCGAGGGGTTGAGGACCTCCTGGTCCTTCAGGGCAGAGCAGGACAAAGCTCAGTACAGGGTGGCACAGCCCAGAGAGGATTTGGGATCTCCTGGTGCTGCCAGGGGGGCAACAAGGCAGGAAAAAGCTCAGCTCGAGGTGGCAAAGCCCAGAGAAGGGTTTGGGATCTCCAGGGGGACAGCAGGGCAGGCAAAAGTAGTGGCAAAGCCCAGGGAGGGTTTGGGACCTCCTGGTCCTGCAGGGCAGAGCTCAGGATGAGGTGGAACAGCCCAGAGAAGGGTTTGGGATCTCCTGCTCAGGGAGGAGCAGCTCCCAGCCAGCTCTCAGAGCCTCCTGAGCTGCCTCTCCTGGCAGCTGCTCCCACACACCTGAGGCAAAGGATAAACTTTGATTTTTGCCTCCTCTCCCACCCAATCTCAGCAGTTTGGGAGTGTTTTTGTGCCCTCTCCAGGAAATGAGCCCGTGCTGGTTGTGGGCAGTGCCAGGGCTGGTTTATCTGCTCCAGGAGCAGCTCTGCAGGCACAGAGGGGGCTCAGAGGGTGACCCTGGCACCTCCCCAGCTCTGGGGACACTCAGAGAGCCCTGGCACTGCTCAGCCACCCCAAACATCCCAGCAGCTCCTTCCACCAGCACTGAAATGAGCTGGGACCAGTCACAGAAAAACTGGTGGGAGGAGCAGAGGAAAACTCTCAAAACTAGGGAAAAAATCAAGAAAAAACAACAACAACAAAAAAACAGCTCAGAAAAAGCAAATCCTTGCCAAAACCAAGGGGCAGACACTCTGGAAGTGTTTTGCTATTGAAATTTGCCTTGCGAGGAGGAGCCCCAGGAGCTGAGGGCGCTGCCACATGCCAGGCCTGCTCCTGGGCCTGAACAGAGTCCAGAGCAGCGTGAGGAACAATCCCACAGAACCGGACAAAATTCACCTCCCCATATTTATATTTTTGTAATTCTGGGCCTGAACAGAGTCCAGAGCAGCATGAGGAGCAGTCCTACAGAACAGGGGGGAATTTCACCTCCCCATTATATATATTTATAATTCTGTTCAGCTCTGGGCCTCAACAGGGTCCAGAGCAGCACCAGGAGCAGTCCCTCAGAGAAGGCCAAACTTCACCTCCCCATTATTTATATTTTATAATTCTGTTCAGCCCTGGGCCTGAACAGAGTCCAGAGCAGCACTAGGAACAGTCCCACAGAAAAGGGCAAAATTCACCTCCCCAGTATTTATATTTTTATCATTCTAGGCCTGAGCAGAGTCCAGAGCAGCGTGAGAAGCAGTCCCTCAGAACAGAACAAAATTCAACTCCCCGTTATATATATATTTATAATTCTGTTCAGTCCTGGGCCTCAACAGACTCCAGAGCACCACCAGGAACTACAACCAGTCCTACAGAGAAGGTCAAAATTCACCTCCTCATATATATATATTTTTTTATAATTCTGGGCCTGAGCGGAGTCCAGAACAGCACCAGGAGCAGTTCCATAGAACAGGGTGGAATTCACCTTCCCATATCTATTTTTTTATAATTCTGTTCATCCCTGGGCCTGAACAGACTCCAGAGCAGCGTGAGGAGCAGTGCCACAGAGCAGGACAAAATTCACCTCCCCAGTATGTATATTTTTATAATTCTGTTCAGTCCTGGGCCTGAACAGAGTCCAGAGGAGCATGAGGAACAGTCCCACAAAGAAGGGAAAAATTCAGAGCAGTCCCACAGAGCAGGGTGGAATTCACCTCCCCAGTATTTATATTTTACAATTCTGGGCCTGAACACAGTCCAGAGAAGCACCAGGAACAGTCCCACAGAGAAGGACAAAATTCACCTCCCCAGTATTTATATTTTTATAATTCTGTTCATCCCTGGGCCTGAGCAGCCTCAGAGCAGGCAGATCCCAGTTCCCAGCCGAGCCCTCCAGGGATGGATAAGGCCCAGAGATGCTGTTTGGGAGGATGAGGAAGGTGTTTGTCCAGACAAAGTTGTGCACAGCAGAGGCAGCACTCCTGAAGCACAGCCCGGCCTCCTCCGTGTGCTGTGTCCAGCAGGAAAAGCCACAGGGGATGAAAATCCGACCAAAGATTGATTGCAAAGCCACCAAGTGACTGTCCTAGCTGTCCACATCCCAGCCTGGACAGGGCCAAGCCCCAATTCCATTTCTGAGCCACAAAACCAGCACCAACTGCAACACCCAGACCACAAACAGGCTGGGGAACCACAAAAGCCACAATGACAAACGCTTAAATCAAAGTTTCTCACTCCCCCAGGGCTCCCAAATTCCTGTACACAAAGGAAAACGCACTCAGAGCCCACGGAAAACTCTTCTTCCAGAAAAAAACAAAACAAATTTAAAAAACAACAACAAACAGCACCCCCTCCTCACCCTGCTCACGCAGGAGCCGCTGGGGAAGGTGAGGCACGGCCAGGATGCAGAAATGGTGGCACAGCTGCCACCGTGTCCCCGTCACCTCGTCCCCAGGTGGGCAGGGCGGGCACGGGGGATGCTCTGCAGGCAGAACTCACCTTCCACAGTTGCAGTGACAAACTCGGTCCTCCCCTCGGAGGTGCGGTAGGATGTAATTGTGGAATCTGTCCAGCAAGGCGTTCATGTCCATCAAGCAAGCTATTGCCTGTAAGAGCCCACAAGCGAGGCACGGGGTCAGCGCTGGGCGCTGGGGTAAAACATCCACTCCAGTTCGATTGCCGGGCACCGAAGCAGCCATCGGGAGAAGATGCGCGTGTGGAGGGACACACGGACACACACGGAGGTGCTCGGGCTCGGGGACAGCGCGGGGGGAAGGTGGAGAGGAGGCGGGGGGGTGGCGGTGCTGATGGAGAGGAGGAGGAAGAGGTGGGGGGGGGGGGGGGGGACACACCACGGATGGGGAGGGGAAATAAGCAAAAAATCTCTTACCATAACGATAGAGGCGCCCAGGATCATGAAAATCATGGTGTTTGCATTCATGGACATCAAGAGGGAACGGCCAGCGGTGGGGTCCGTGCGCCCGCAGCCCGCGGAGCGGCGGCCGCGCTATTCCGCAGCGCCGAGCGCGGGGCGCATCGCGCTCGCTGCCCGCACGCTGCGGTGCGGCGGGGGGCGGCGGGGCGGCGCGGAGCCCCCCGCGCACACCGCGCACCGAGCGCTCCCCCGTGCCGGGGACGCCGCGGGCTCCCGCGCCCTGCCCGCCTTATGTTTTTATAATTCTGAAGGTGGGTGTGATAGGTTAAAAAAAAAAAAAAAAAAAAAAAAAAAAAAAAAAAATTAAAAAATATTTTTTAAAAAAATTGAAGATAAAAATAATAATAATAATAATAATTCCGGCCCCGGGCTCCCCCCGGCCGCGATGGGGGCGGGTGCGCGGCTCCGGGAGCGGGCACACGCCGGTGCAAGCACAGCCTTCATGCAGCAACTGGGAAGCGAGGCAGCCAAAGCCGGGGTGGGGGGAGAGGCTGGGGGAGGAGGAGGCAGGCTGCAAAAAAATCACCCACTCCGGGGGAGCCTCATCGCATCCTCCCCGCCGACCCTCCCCAAAATCATCCCCGCTGCCGAGCGCTGCTAAATAAATATCGGCGATAAAAAAATAAAATACCCCAGCCCCCAAATCACCGCGCCCACCCTCACCACCTCACCCCCAAAAAATAACCAAAAAAAATCAGCCCCACAAGCCCTCCCGGCTCGGGGCTGCGCTGTCCCCGCGGGCAGCCCCCGGGCCGGCCCCGCTCGGGGGAGGGATGCGGGATGCAGGGAGGGATGCGGGATGCAGCGAGGGGGAAGATGCGCCCAAGGCAGCGCCGGCCGCCCCCTCCCCACCCCGGGCATTTACCTACGTGGGGAGGCGCTGCTCCGGGAGCGGCTCATGGCGAGCGGCGGCTCCAGCTCTGCGGGCCGGCCCTGCGGGGCTCCCCCCGCCCCGCAGCCGCACGCCGAGCCCCGGCAGCGGCGCTTGGCCGCGTTTCCAGAGCCACACGCCATCCTCACCCCGCCCTTCCTCCGCCCGGGGTCGGCCCCGGCCCCCTTTGCCCCTCCGGGACCCCTCCCCGGGCTCTCTCCGCCCGGGGGTCCGCGCTCGGAGCGGGGCGGGCCGGGGGTGTGAGCCCCGCGTTCCCCCGCGCTGCCCCCGGAGCCTCCTCCGCCCGCACCGATCACAGACCGCGGGCACCGAGCGGGGAGCGTTGGCACCGAGCGGGGGTCGTGGGCACGGAATGGGGATCGCTGGTACCGAGCGGGAATCACGGGCACCGAGCAGGGGTCGCGGGCACCGAGCAGGGGTCGCGGAGTTGTCACGGGCGCCGAGCGGGGGTCGCGGCCCCGCGGGTTCAGGGGAGGCAGCGGAGCCGCCCGGAGCGGGGAGCAAATCCCAGCCCGGCTGGAAACGCTCCCTCGGCAAATCCTCCCTCTCTTAACCGCCCCGAAAGGCCGGGCTGGGGCGGGGGGACCCCGGCAGGGCTGGGACACCAAGAGATTTGTGCCCCCTCTGTCCCTAAGGGCGAGGGTCCGTTTGTTCCGCACCGTGCTATCGGTCTGTCCGGCTTAGGAGCTGCTGGGGAAAAATGGAAAGAAAAAAGAGAAGTGACCGGGCGGTAACTTTTTGCTTGTTTGGTTGTTGTTCCTTTCACAGCGAACGGGGCGAGGTGAGGGAGCAGCACGTGGGGAATGGGCGGCAGCTCAGCTCGGTGTCCTGCAGAGCCTCCCCTCATCCCCACCTTCCTCACGGAGAGTTTCTCCTTGCCGGAATCCAGGTGTTCCCTTTTTTTTGGGCGTCTCAGAGTGACCGAAGCAGAGTTTGCTGGTGCTGGGTTTTGCATTTTTGCAAATTTGTTTCCCTCCTGCTCCTCAGGCCACAATCAGCCTTCTTATGTAATGACTGGTGTTATATAAACTCCATTCTTCAAGGAACAGTCATTAACCTACTACTGGGTATTGAAAATACCAAAATACTGTCACACAATTAAAATCACTAAATGGTGTCCTCAAATTAGAGCACAGATTGCATTGCAGATTTTTTTTTTTTTTTTTTTTTATATTAAACCACACACATGAAACATTTGACAAGCCAGGCTCTTCATGCCAAGGAGCAGCAGGGCAGGGAAGGCACCTCTTGCTTTATCCTGTCCTGAGCTCAGAAGTGGATTCTGCCATGGAAATGCGGAGCTCAGGGAGGAGGCAGCTGGTTACTCTGCCTGCTGTAGGAAACAAAAGCGTTTCTAAAGTCACAGCTGAATAAAACAAGATGAGGAACGGTTTGAGGACAAGTCTCAGCGAGTTTTGTGGAGCAGAAGTTTTCCCACAAGCCAGGCTGGGTCAGTCTCAGCTGGGCTCAGACACTGAGGAGAGATTTTGTCATTGGCTCGGGTAAAGCCATTTCCCTCCCTGTGCTTCTGGAGCAAAAGCCACCCAAAAATCCCTGCTGTGGTCGGTCCTGGCTGCTGGGGATCCCAAAAATCCCTGCTGTGGTCGGTCCTGGCTGCTGGGGATCCCAAACATCCCTGTCCTGATCAGTCCTGGTTGCTGAGAGATCCCAAACATCCCTGGCCCAGTCAATCCTGGCTTTTGGGGACCCCAACCATCCCCGACAGGTGACGAACTCCAGCCTGGTCCTGGCCCAGGTGTCACCAGCCGTGAGCCAGGGACATTCACACCTGAGCAAAGACCCTCTAATGGGTGAGCTGCCCCCACAATGGGTTTGTTAACGCCTTCCTAATTAACAATGGGTTTGTTCAACTCGTTTCTAATTAACAATTAGCAGCGCTCCCACCCTGCCTGTGGCTCCTGCTCAGCCCCAAGCTGTCACCACCACCCTCACCCCGAGGGGTGCACAGGTCCCAAATCTGATGCCGTGACCCGTGTGGAGATGGGACCAAACCAGGAAAACAAACTCTGCAAACCTCATCACAAGTGCTGCTCCCCATTCCCTCGCAGAATTCCTGCTTTAAGTGTCTTTAACAATCCAAAAAACCCCAGCACAGGTAACTTTGGGTTATTAAACACCCAAATCTGATGCCGTGACCCATGTGGAGATGGGACAGAACCAGCAAAACAAACTCTGCAAACCTCATCACAAGCGCTGCTCCCCATTCCCTTGCAGAATTCCTGTTTTAATATAAAACAGCCCAAAACCACCCCAGCACAGGAGATTTTGGGTTATTAAAGATTCCCAGCCCCAAATGTGATGCCGTGACCCATTTGGAGAGAGGCCAGCCGGGCTCTGAGCTGGCACAGGGCTGAGATTCACCACAGAGCACAGCCGAGCCCAGGAGTGCAGAGCCTTCACTGAGGGCTGCACTCAAACCTCAGCAGCTGCAGCTGCCAAGAATTTTTATAATTTATTAGAATTATTATCATAATTATCATAATAATTATTGTGATTGTTGTGTTAATCCCAATTAATATTATACTTGTTATTAAATATCAGTTATGGTAATTTAAATTATTATAACTTCTACATTTTTATTTAAAAATTCTATAATTTTATTTTATATATTTTCTATTATTTATTATAATTTTAACATATATTAATATATAATAGAACATATAATTTAATATGATACATTAATATATTTATTGTATTTTATATATTAAATAAATTTAATAGTGAAAATTTTATATTTTACATATTTAGATAATATATAGCAATATATTTATATATTATAATTTTTATATTATATATTATATATTTATCTATTGTATAAATTATATATTGTATATAAATTATAGAAATTAAAATTATTTAAAATTCATATATATATATTTATACATTATATATCACAATTAATTATCGTGATTAATTGTAATAATAATCACAATTCTTGTGATCCCACCTAATCACAACTTTCAATTATTTCTATTGACAGGAGTTTGGCCCCAATTCCCTAAATCCAGTTGAAGCCTCACACTCTCATTCACCTCACCCAAATATTCCATATTTTACCCCAAAAAGAACAGCCACACTTCCTCAGTTTCTATTTTGAAACCAGACAAACTTAAAGGTTTTTTCATTTTTATTTAATGCTTCCAACTTTATAGCTAATAATATACAGATATTCAGTTTTTCCATTGTTCCATTCACATCCTCACAGAGTTCAGCCATTCTGTCACATTGAAATAAAATAAAATAAAAAAAAAAAGCACAACTGAAATATAATAAATCAAATAAATCCAAAGGCTGGAAAAATACATTATAAACTTATATTCAAGAAACATTCTCTTTATAATTAAAAACCTACTTGTAATAATTAAAGTAGGATTTAAAGAAAAAACTTGATTTGAATTTTTAAATAGGTGGCTTTTGTGTATACTTTTAATTTTATATGTACAAGCCCAACCAGTATCTCTGCCTACCTGTGACAGAATACCTGAAAAAAAACCAAAAAAAAAAGACACTGAAAAGGAGTTTTTAAACAAACAAACAAACAAAAAAAGGTCAATATTCATTTTCCAAAATACAGTATAATCAGAACTTGAAACACATGCTCCCCTCATGTGGGTTAAGGCCTAAGAGACAGAGGTGCTTTAATAAAAGCAGACAGTATGAAGAAAAGTCCTTCCACTTTTCTCTTCAAATTCCTGTAACAGCTCATCTATTTCATTCTCCATGTCTTCTGTGTGCTGGATCTGCAAGAGAAAAAGCGTCTGAGCAAGCAAAATCCAAGGGTTGGATGGTTACAGAACTCCAATAATCCAATTTTGGGTTTGCTGGGAAACCTCACTGGGCAGGCTGCACCCAGTGGGCTTTATTGAACTTTACTGAGATCCCAGAATTCCCAAATTTCTGATTTTATTGAGATTCCCAAAGGCACAGATACTTGGATTTTATTGATCATTCCCAAATGATCAGACATTCTGTTTTTATAGAACAGATATTCTGATTTTATTAATTATTCCCAAAGGCACAGATATTCTGATTTTATTGATCATTCCCAAATGATCAGACATTCTGTTTTTATAGAAGATATTCTGGTTTTATAGAACAGATATTCTGATTTTTTTGAGATTCCCAAAGGCACAGAGATCCTTGTTTTATTGAGAATCCCAAAGGCACAGATATTCTATTTTTATTGATTATTCCCAAAGGCACAGATATTCCAACTGTATTGATCATTCCCAAAGGCACAGATACTCTGATTTTATTGATCATTCCCAAATGATCAGACATTCTGTTTTTATAGAACAGATATTCTGATTTTATTGATCATTCCCAAAGGCACCGATATTCAGTTTCTATTGATCATTCCCAAAGGCTCTGATATTCTGATTTTACTGAGATTCCCAAAGGCTCTGATATTCTGATTTTACTGAGATTCCCAAGTGACCAGACATGTTTTTCAGGTTTTTCAGGTGAATATTACTGTCCACTCTACAGCTGTCCAGTCTCTGAATGGAATGAGGATTTTACTGAGCAGCAGTGAAGTCCTGAAGTCTGGAAACTCCACAAGCACAAACCAGGAGAATGTGGAAATTTGCATTTTGAGGTGGATTTTAGCGGAACAACTGCAAATGCAGAGGTTTTCTGGAGCAGCAAGCAAAAGCAATGAATGGCAGCCCAGGATTGGAGTCAGATTCATCATCAATGTGGAAATTCATATTTTAACGTGGATTTTAATGGAATAACTGCAAATGCAGGGGTTTTCTGGAGCAGCGAGCAAAAGCAATGAATGGCAGCCTAGGATGGGAGTCAGATTCATCATCAATGTGGAAATTCATATTTTAACGTGGATTTTAATGGAATAACTGCAAATGCAGGGGTTTTTCTGGAGCAGCAAGCAAAAGCAATTAACAGCAGCCCAGGATTGGAGTCAGATTCATTATCAATGTGGAAATTCACATTTTAACGTGGATTTTAATGGAATAACTGCAAATGCAGGGGTTTTCTGGAGCAGCGAGCAAAAGCAATGAATGGCAGCCTAGGATTGGAGTCAGATTCATCATCAATGTGGAAATTCATATTTTAACGTGGATTTTAATGGAATAACTGCAAATGCAGGGGTTTTTCTGGAGCAGCAAGCAAAAGCAATTAACAGCAGCCCAGGATTGGAGTCAGATTCATTATCAATGTGGAAATTCACATTTTAACGTGGATTTTAATGGAATAACTGCAAATGCAGGGGTTTTCTGGAGCAGCGAGCAAAAGCAATGAATGGCAGCCTAGGATGGGAGTCAGATTCATCATCAATGTGGAAATTCATATTTTAACGTGGATTTTAATGGAATAACTGCAAATGCAGGGGTTTTCTGGAGCAGCGAGCAAAAGCAATGAATGGCAGCCTAGGATGGGAGTCAGATTCATCATCAATGTGGAAATTCATATTTTAACGTGGATTTTAATGGAATAACTGCAAATGCAGGGGTTTTCTGGAGCAGCACGCCCAGGCCATCCCTGGCAGCCCCAGCCTGGTGACTTTGCTGTACTCACACACTGGCAGAGCTCACAGATGAGGAAAGCCCCCAGCGTGGCCTCCTCGTGGTTGTCCTGGATGTCCACGTTGATGACGTGCACGGGCTGACACGTCTCCTGCTCCCTGGAGTTTAAATCTGGATAAAAAGGCACAGCAGCAAAAACTGGGGTGAAACGGGGTCATACCTTACACAAAAAAGTAACAGGATTTTTAAAAATACATAGGTGTTGTGACATTTAAATATTCCAAAGTATTTTTTATAACTTACTGCATATTTTCTTAATAATAAATTGTATTTTATATTATTTTAATATTATATACTACATATTTATTCAATATAAATATATTTGTATATATATCCTAATTATCCTATATTATTTTATTATTTTATTTTATAAAAATAAAATAATCTTAAGTTATAAACATATATTTTTGATATCTATTTTAAAACATATATTTTATAATATACCTTAATGTACTATATTTTATGCTAGATTCTATATTGTTTTATATATTATAATTTATATTATATATTGTATTTTACATATTATATTCTATATCATATTTATATTATATTTTATATATTGTAGTATATATTATATGTTGTATTATATTTTATATATATTATATTTTATACTTTATACTACTTTTAGATATAATATATATTACATTATATATTGTATATATTACATTCTATGTTATATTTTATATTATATTTTAATGTATAATGTATTTTATATATTATTGCCTTAATAATCCCTTTTATTTCAAGAAACAAGAGGTGGATTTTGACAACATATGAGTTTGTGATTTTTTACACATCTTTGGGGGGTCACTCCCCACGTGTCCAGCACTGCAATAATTAAACCCTCTTGTTAACATTAATTAATTGCTGTCTGTGCTTCACTCCCCTGCCCAGGAGGTGTTTACTGGGATGAACTGGTTGGGAACCCTGCAGGGAATGCAGCTCACATTTGTTTTTCCATCAGCTCATCCCCAGTTTGTTCAGTTTTTCAGATCCACGAGCATTTCCAAAGCAAACATGGAATTTGGAGAATTCCCTTGCTGTGCACACACACTCTGAGGAGCTGCCAGCACTTACAGGTGCTCACCTCTGTGAATAAATCTCCACCTATAACTGCAGCTCCTGGAGGTTCACAGATTTTTTCGAGGGAAAAAAAACCCCAAATTAATTTGATTTATCAGTTTAATCTCCTTACCTTCTACTACTTGATCATAGACTCTTTCTTCACACGTTAGGATCAAATCAAAAACATCTTTGCAGTTCTGGAATCTTTCTGGTCGTGGCTTGATTCTCTTATTTCTGTCCAACATGTGTAAAATTCCATTCTGTGTGTATCTGAAGTTGCTTGAGTTAAGTATCTTTACTTGAAGGAAAGTATGGAGCAAATGAGCACCACAAGGTCAATGATTAATTTGTAAATGAATAATTTTAAATAATATTCTGAAATATTTATTTAAAATAAAATATTTTGTTTGCAAACCTAAAAATCAGTGACCACTAAAGAAATTCCTAAGGTGTGACCTCCATCTTGCAGCTGCTTTTTACAGCTTTAAAAGGCTCTCAGAATTTTGCTTGGGAAGTTATTTTTATATCCATAAATATGTGACCCCCCCCCCAACCTTTTTTTCTAAGAAATTAAAGACATTTTATTAAAAATTTCTGTGCTGTTTTGTGAGCAGGATGTCCTCCATTCCTCCTCACTCTTCAAAGGCCACCCCAAGGTGTTTCAGGCACAAAGCCCTACCTGGAAATGTGAATTTCTGCAACTGAAACTCCAAAGGAAGCCAAAGAAAGCACAGAATCACATGCCACAAAAATATCCTGAGCTGCATAAATGGGGAGGAATGAAGAAAAACAGATTTTGTGCCTGTCAGAGCCTCATCACTGTGTGAAAGGAATCTGTGATGCTGCTTGGAGCTAAATTTATGCTGCTGCTGTCACCTTGAGGCTCTGATTTCACACCCTGGAGCCCTTTTTGCAGGCAGGGCTCTCCAATCCCACCGTTCCCACCTTTGTGGGATTGCACTTCCATTGGGAGCCCTCCAGGTCTGACTGACACATAAATCTGCTGGCTGGAGTGAAACCAAACAGCTCTGAAGGGAAAGTTTGAGGGGAAAATTGGGAATATCAAGGAAAGTTTGGATTGAGAAAGCATGGAAGGGGATGCAGCTTTGCCTGACTTTATATTCTTGTTTTTCAGCTGTATTTTTAACCATCTGAGGAGGAATTTTTACAATGTAACACTAAGAATAACAGCCTGTAACTTCTTGACATAACAATTCTGAGAATAAAACAATTTCCAGTATTTGCAGCAATATGTAAGAGGTGATCTGGGCTCATTTCCTTGCTGAAAAGGTGACAGGCAGGTATTTCTTTGCAGAAACCACTCCTGCTGGTTTTATAACAAAGGACAAACAATTTCCTGCCTTCCTTTGAGCAGGAGCTCCAATTCTGCTGCCCAGATGTGCACCTGTGTGCTCAGAGCTCCTGTCCAAGCAAACACCCTCCAAAGCTCTCAAATCCTTCAAATGTTTAATTTATATTAAAAATTAAACCGGTTTTCTACCTACAAGAGTCTACTTCATGCTGGAAATAGATTCCTCTGTGTGTCTGCCTCACTGCACTTCAGCTCTGTGCAATTTCAATTTTGCACCACTAACTGAGAGCTGGGATGTTTATCACAATTAAATCTTGACAATTAGCCTGACTTCTGGAAATCAGGAAAATTTGGATTGAGAAAGCCTGGAAGGGGATGCAGCTCTGCCTGACTTGAGCACAGCTGTATTTTTAACCATCTGAGACTATTTTTACAATTAACAGTAAAGATAACAGCCTGTAATTTCTTGAGATTACAATTCTGAGAAAAAAACAATTTCCAGTATTTGTGGAAAAAAAAAAAAAAAAAAAAAACAACAATTTCCAGTATTTGTAGCAATATGTAAGAGTGATCTGGGCTTCAGTTCCTCTGTGTGTCTGCCTCACCGCACTTCAGCTCTGTGTAATTTCAATTTTGCACCACAAACTGAGTGCTGGGATGTTCATCACAATTAAATCTTGTCAATTAGCCTGACTTCTGCTGCATTGCTTTTCTCCACATCACTCTCAAACCTTTTTTACTCTTTTTTTTCCTTATTTTCTTAAGGAATTGTCCTTTACAGCCCAAAGCAGGAACTGCACACCAGCACCCCTGGGAATTTTCCTGGGGTTTGTCATGTTTGGGGGAAAAAAAAAATAAAATAAAATAAAACCCACTTGGATGGAGCCATCTACGACCCCTGGTTATTTGCAGAGCAGGGAAATGACAGAATTTCCCAAATCCCATCTCCAGAATATCTGCCATTTCCCAAAGATGCCAACATCTGCCTGCTCAGTTGGGAGGGGAGCCCTCCCTGGGCTCTGCACTCATTTCTACATCACTGCAGCTCAAAAGGGGGAAAAAATAAAATCCACAACATCCCACACACTTCTTTGGGTTCTCTTTTTTCCCTTTCTAGGATAAAATGTTGCTGGCATCTGTCCCCTCGCTCTCCTGAGTGAGCCTGGAGACAGAATTACGCACATTCCCAAACCCACACAAGATTTCTGTTCCCAGCCCAGCTCTCTGCTGCCAACTTCCAGCTATTTTTTAGTTTTTAGTTTTTAGTTTTTTTTCCAAGGGTCCATCTGCCTATAAAAGGAGACTGAGAGAAGCAGGGAAGATTTATGGATTTCCTATTTGGTTGCCCTGGGATCTTTTTTACCTGGAAAAAGCCAGGAAAGGGGGTGGGCACATTATTGATGTGCAGGAAGGTTCTGCACATTCTTATCATTACAAGGATTTTTATTAATTTTATAATTTATTATTTATTAAATTAGCAATAAATGTATTTATTTATTTATTATTCTAAAAATTATTAATAATTAAATTTATTATTTATTAAATTTATTATTTATTAAATTTATTATTCCAAGGAATAATAAATAATCCAATTCTTTGCTCTTTGGGAGCTCAGGTAAATGCAAATACAATTTATGAATGGTTTCCATCACACTGGCAGGTGTTGGATCATTTAAACTTGCTGCTCTTTGGGAGCTCAGGTAAATGCAAATACAATTTATGAATGGTTTCCACCACACTGGCAGGTGCTGGGTCATTTAAGTCAGGCTCTGCTTTGCTCCCAACAGATTTTAATTCCATTCTCCCTGTCCTGTGCATACCTGCTCTCTTTTCAGGACTGAATTTTCCCTGATTTTCTGGGCTTTCCCCTGATTTTCTGTGCATTTTGTAGCCCTGTCATGCTGAGGACAACAGAACTTGCCCACATTTCCCTTCACCTACGGCAAACTCTTGGCAGAGTAAATCCACCACATTTTCACAGATTCCAATTCAGATTTCACCTTTAATTTCACCTATAAACAGGCCCAGAGTGTGGTGGAATTTAGACAGAAGACTCAGCAGTGGGAAAGTTTGATATAAAAAGGAGATGTTGCAGCACAAAATTGGGTTTTTCCAACAGGCACAGCACTGCTGCTCATTCTCATGGAGAATTTCTGTTACTGACTGTGCATTCTCTCCTTTGGGCTCAGGTTAGCCCATTCTAGTGATGAAATTTATTTGAAAAAAAAAAAGCAATGTGTTTAGCTAAATCCCTAAAGTTTTCACTGCTTTTGTTACCCAAATTTAAAATTCCTGTCATGGAACCAGAAATGCCTTTTACCATCCAATGGATGGGTCCCTGCTCCAGACATGTGGGTAAATTCCTCCCTCACCCCTCCAAATTTATCATTATTTGTCACTGACCCAAAAATCACTTTTAGCCATGAGCACGCAGCTAGAGGTGGCCAAGAGATTCAATTCTCTATCCTGTATGATTAAAGAAAAATGATCTTGCTGATTCAAGTATTTCCTTTTAACTCCCATGTGAGGCTGAAGCTCACAAGTGGTTTGAGCTGGAAGTGTTGGGGCACAGAAATTAATTCTATTAATTAATTAACAGACTAATCTATGAATTCTTTAGATTTAAAATTCCCATCCCTTGAAGGTCCAAGGGCAGGCTGGGTGAAGCTCTGGGCATCCTGGTCTGTGCCAGCTGTTCCTGCCATGCACAGGGTGGAATGGGATATTTAAGGTTCCTTCCAACCCAGGCCATTCCTGAAAATATAAAACCTAATTTATCAAACCTAACTGGGCAAATGATACTTGCTAAAATGTACATACCCTGTTTAGGGGAAAAAAAAATCTTTAAAGTAATGGCTGGCACCTAAAGATTCTACATCTTCAAATAAATCTGATTATTTCCTCAAACACTGCATTTCTTCTTTGGGAAAAGCAGAGCAGAGCAGAGTGCTTCTCACCAGAGCACGAGTCTCTTTTCCCTATTATTCTTATTTATTTTTTAGTATCTGCATTATAATCAGAACACCTTGTGTTAAAGTTTGTCTAGAACTTGGTATTTCCTTAAGTGAAATGTGTGAGGGGGTGAGGCTGCCCGAGCATCTTCCACCTTCAGAACCAGCTCCTTTTGGAGGGAATGAAAGCCTGGAATGGGCACAGGCACCAAAATTCCATTTTCCAGGCACAGTGGGTATGGCTGCAGTGCTGCCTTCACTCCTTGGGAATGGAAACTGCGCAGTGTGGAACACACCAGAGAAAATTCACAAGTCTTTTGTTGGTCCTTAAATTAATAAAGTCTTAATGCTGAACCATTCTATTGGATTCAAATGGAAAAAGAGCAGGGTAAGGTGGAATAGTAGGAAAAAAATTCCTAATGCAATGCTTGTCCTTTGGAATGGAAACTGCAGTTTAGAATAAACCACAGATTTGCACAAGTCTTCTGCTGTTCTTAACTTGATAAAGTCTTAAGCTGATCCATTCTATTGGATTCAAATGGAAACAGAGCAAGATAAGATGGGATATTACGAAAAAATGCCTAATACCATGCCTGTCCTTTGGAACTGAAACTGAGCAGTTTAGAACAAATCAGAGATTGTTCACAAGTCTTCTGTTGGTCCTTAAATTAATAAAGTCTTAATGCTGAACCATTCTATTGGATTCAAATGGAAACAGAGCAAGGTGAGGTGGAATATTAAGAAAAAAAATCCTAATACAATGCTTGTCCTTTGGAATTGAAGCTGGGTAGTTTAGAACAAACCAGAGATTGTTCACAAGTCTTTTGCTGGTCCCTGACTTGATAAAATCTTAATGCTGAACCATTCTATTGGATTCAAATGCAAACAGAGCAGGGTGAGGGGGGATATTAGGAAAAATTCCCCCCTGTGGGGGTGGGGAGGCCCTGCTCAGGTGCCCAGTGAAGCTGGGCTGCCCTGGAGGTGTTCCAGGCCAGGCTGGATGGAGCACGGAACAATCTGGCACAGTGGAAGATGTCCCTGCCCATGGCACAGGATGAGCTTTAAGGTCCCTTCCAACCCAAACCAGTGTGGGATTCTAAAACAAGCCATCCAAAAGGATCAGGAAGATGCCAAGCTGAATGAGCTGCAAAAATCCTGCATTGTTTTCCTAGTGAAGGACAAGCACCCAGCACTGTAATCCATGAGCTGCAAGGAGAAATCCAACTGCTCCAAGAGCTGCTCCAAATATAAATAACCATAAATATAAATAACCACAAATAACCACAAATATAAATAACCACGTGGCAGCCCAGCCCAAAGCTGAGGGGTCTGTCCCACACATCAGTGAAGGCAGAAAATACCTTGAGTTTAGCCCTGAGCTCCAGTGCCAGGCAAGAATTGATCAGGGCTGAAGAACTGATCAGTGCTGAAGAACTGATCAGTGCTGAAGAATTTATTTGGGGTGAGAATGGACAGGTCCAGCTGCCAGAGGGGAAAGAGAGGGAGTAATGGCCAAGGACAGGGACAAAGAGTGGAGAAGGGATGTCACAGATGCACTGGAGGGTGACAAGATGACTGGAGGACGTGGCCCTGTGTCTGTGCCATCAAACAGATGAGCCTGCACCTCATCCAAGTGGAAATTCAAGAGGAGTTTGCTTTGGATTGCTGGAATGCAGAGTTTGATCAGCTGGCAGTGAGTGACAGGGAGATGTCACTGCTGCAGCAGGTGAGGGAAGGGCTCAGGGCTCACACAGGACCTGGGGCTGCTCCCTCAGCGCTGGGAAGCTGGGCCAGGATCCAGAGAGGAGCAGCAGATGCAGGACTGGGAGGGAGGAAGTGTTTTGAGGAGAAATCTGAGGGAAAGGATGAATGAAACTGCACCAGCATTTCCAAACTGCCTCTGGCGCTGCCACCCTTGTGCTGGGAAACTCAGGATTTCCAGTTCCAGCTGAAGGTACCTCAGACAGAGCAAAGCACAAAGCCTAAATCGATTAAAAACCATTTAATTGAGCACATTTGGGAAACCTGAGAGTACAATGAAGAGCCAGCAGGGCCACTTGGCACAGGAGGCTGCAGAGAATGCAGCACGCTGGGTGAGGTGTGCAGGCAACATTCCTGGCCTGCAATCAACACCAGTTTAAGGAATTACACTTGAAATGAAAATGGAAATTGGTTTGAAATAAAGAAAAGAGAAGTATAAGCATCCCTAACGCTGGCACAGAAGTTTTGTGTTCATAGGAGGGAACTTCAAGGCAAGAAGCACCGACTGTCACCTCACTCCCCTCCCTCAAACTGGGATGAAAGTGCCAAAGAATGAAATCACTGCAGCTCTGAATGGATTTTACAAAAATCATCAGCCTCAGACTGGATGCTCCAGTCAGAATTGCTCAGAGCACGTCTGGGACTCACCTTGGATAAGGAATAAACCTTTCAGAGCACCCAGAACAGCCAGGATGGCAGAGGGTGTTTCATGTTGTTGAAAAGCATTTGCTGTTAGATCTGAGTCTGGAGTTTCTGCCATGTCCCACAGCTCAAACAGTACTTAAATAATAAATATCCAGCTCATATATTTTTAATATTTTGATGTATTTCCTTTTTAATGTGAATGAAGGCAAGATTAAAGGCAGTGTGATCAGAAGGCAGATGAAGAAGTGCTGAAAATTTGTTGCCTTTGAAAGTACCAAGGTTTTGTGAAGCATTTTACAACCCTTCATGGAGAAAAAGGGATTGGGATGCAGCATGTTGATTTGCAGAAATGTGCCTCAGAAGCCTGTTAAATCCAGTTTAAACACCTCTTTCCACCCTCATCCCTTCTCTCCATTTCTAGGAGCACTGGAGAGCTTTGTAAGACATGGTGAGAAAGAAAATGAGACTTGTACTGCTCTGCTTTGGAAGAAGTTTTGCCACTGACACCCAGGCCATGATTTCTTAGTCCTTGCAAGGTCAGCCTTCAAAAAAAAAAAAAAAAAAAAAAAGAAAATACCCAAATTCAACAACAAAATAAAAAAATTAGAAAAAAATCCCTTAACAGATCTAAATGAAACATTCAAAAGTGGCTTCCAGAGACACAGCCCCCAGGAGAGAGGCTGACAAGTGCTCAGCAGTTCCAATCCATGAAGAAAAAGCAGATGAAAATGTAAGATATAAAGACATGCATGAAGAGCTTACCTGAAGCAGAATTTAGGTCAGTTACTCCTCAAGACTGAGCTATACATAAAATATCACATGGGCATCCAAGTTCAACAGGAGCTCAGAGTTAAAGCCAGATCCCAGCACCAAGATCAGCACAACTTTTTGGGGTTTTTTTGGCAGAAAAGAATCAATGTCTTCAAGGGAGATGCACAGAGTTCTTCTTCATTTCTGGAATTTTCCTCCTAACTGAAGCAGCTCTAGGGACTTCTTCAGGACATGTTTTCCACCCTCCCCTCAATTTTATAACCTCATGGAGTTAAGGAGCTAAAACTGGAATCCTGTCTGAAGTCAGGGAGGACAAATTAAGAGGAGGTAAAAAATGTCAGGAGCAGAGTAGGAGGCCAAGATTGCAGGGTAAGTGCAGGCTGCCTAGAAATCCTAATTAAAAATACCCCCAATCTGTGAAAATCATCTTTAATGGGAGGGTCACAGACACAGCAGTGCTGAGGAAAGGAGAGAAATCAGCCATGGAGCTCCTCACATTGCTAAAGAACCCAGGAGCAATTCCTGCAGAATTTTGGCCAAATTTCCACTTGAACAGCTCCTATCCCTGGGCACAACATCAACTGCTGATGAAGATTTAAACTGAGTTTCAATTTAAACTGTTTAGCAAGTTTCACTCTTGACTAGTTTCTGCTTCACTTGAAGGCAAAGCTCAGCAGCAATTTTTGCTCTATTTTTGTTTCAGCTTTAAGGTCACCACCACAGAATTAGAATTAAGTCCTCAAACCCCTTCAGAGAGTTGTGAGGGGCAAATAATGATAAGGACAAATAATCCTGATGTGGGGAAGGTGGGTTACATATGCAAATACAAGGTGGTGGATGGGAACTACAAATCCTCAAACCAGGAGCAGAATTCTCTATTTTTGTCCTAGAAATAACAGAGGAACATTTTAAAAGCAACATTCAGAGAGTTGTTAAATGGTTTTGGGGCAGTCCTTGTTTGGAGCTCAGGGAATTGAAATTCTACATACAAGGTGGTGGATGAGAACTACAGACCCTCAAACTAGGAGCAGAATTCTATGTTTTTGTCCTAGAAATAACACAGGAATGCTTAAAAAAAGCAACATTTACAACACTGTTAAATGGTTTTGGGGCAGTCCTTGATTTGGGCTCAGGGAATTTAAATGCTACACACAAGGTGGTGATGAGAACTACAGACCATGGCTGTGCCTCCCTCAAACCAGGAGCAGAGTTCTCTATTGTTGTCCTAGAAATAACAGAGGAATGTTTTAAACAGCAACATTTAGAACATTGTTAAATGGTTTTGGGGCAGTCCTCAACTGGGGCTCAGGGAATTTCAATGCTACATTATAAACACTCAATGGGAGATTGCTGACACTTATTTTAACTCTAAGTTTTAACTGCCACATCTTAAAAGGCTTTGAAGTGCTTCCATTTTAGATCTACTGTAACCACCTACTCAACTGAATCTGTATTCCTGGCTCCATTAATCCCCTACTCCTGTGCTGTGAAATTCAACATATGCCTTCAAGGTATGAGAGCCTGTGCTCTATATTTCACTAATTAACTGCAAGGAAGGTGCTTTGCATCTCTGCAGAGTGGGTTTTTAATTGTTGTTCCCCTCCTCAAAAGTGAACAGTAGAGGTTCAGTGATGTCTCTAACCTTGCTCTGAGTGAGGTCCAGCAGCTCATTTTTGGTTGGAGCTTTCTGAAGCTGGGGTTGTTTATTTGGGCAGAAGATGTTCCCTCACAGCCACAGTGGCACTGAGCAAGGAGAGCACTCAGACCTCAGGTGTCCCCTCACTGGGATTTGGGAAAAGGCTCAGGTGTCCCCTCACTGGGATTTGGGAACAAACTCAGGTGTCCCCTCACTGGGATTTGGGAACAAGCTCAGGTGTCCCCTCACTGGGATTTGGGAACAAACTCAGGTGTCCCCTCACTGGGATTTGGGAACAAACTCAGGTGTCCCCTCACTGGGACATGGGAACAAGCTCAGGTGTCCCCTCACTGGGACATGGGAAAGGCTCAGGTGTCCCCTCACTGGGATTTGGGAACAAGCTCAGGTGTCCCCTCACTGGGATTTGGGAAAGGCTCAGGTGTCCCCTCACTGGGATTTGGGAAAGGCTCAGGTGTCCCCTCACTGGGATTTGGGAAAGGCTCAGGTGTCCCCTCACTGGGACATGGGAAAGGCTCAGGTGTCCCCTCACTGGGATTTGGGAACAAGCTCAGGTGTCCCCTCACTGGGACATGGGAAAGGCTCAGGTGTGCCCTCACTGGGACATGGGAACAAGCTCAGGTGTGCCCTCACTGGGACATGGGAAAGGCTCAGGTGTCCCCTCACTGGGATATAGGAATAAGCAGAGTGTTGGCAGCAAGACTCAAAATTTCAGAGTACAGATGATGAAAGCAAGGCTGGGAAACAGAATAATCAGCTCAATCATATGGAACCCCCCTCCTTTTGTACCCCCATCCCAACCACACTCCCAGGCCACAGGTAACTCCCAGCCCCTCTCTGAAGTTATGCTCACCCAACACAAAAATCTATTCCACAACTCGCTGATGAGAGCAGGTCTGGTTTTGGTTAAAATCTTTACCCTCAAAACCCACTTCTGGAAATGGAGTTGCTTTCTGTGCTGCCAGTCTTCATCTGAAAACCTTAAATTATCTGAGAATCAAAAAAGCAAAGTCACAGAGGCATTTGTTGGTGCCCTATTTCCCTTGCAGTGGCTTTTGTTTAAAGCTCCTTTATCCTGAGAAAAGGTTTAACTGTTACACTGCAAATATACCTGGGGAACACAGCAAGGCATGGAGCAGAACCACAGTGGTGACTCCAAATCATGCTGAGAGGGGGAACAGGTTGGCTTCCTGTTGTTTTGGTTTTTCTCAAGTGCTGCCATATTCAGCACAGCAGCAGTGAAGAATTCAAAAAAGGAAATCTCAAGTCCTTGGTGCTTGTTAAAATTAATTCTCAGTTCGAGGGATTTTCTTTTAAGCAGTTCTTTTAATCAGGATATGGATATGGCATACCTCATTAAGATGGGTTTGCAAGATTTTCCTTTTCTCTATAGGCAGAAGGATAAAAAAAAATCAAATAAAAAATATCAAATAAACCAGCACATCACATGTGATATATTAAGACTACATCCTACATTTTGAACTTTAAAAAAAAAAGGATCCTTGTTGAAAAAATATATAGAATGAGTTCCCCAAGTTTTGTTTGTGGGTTTTCTTATTAAAAAGATCAACTTTAAAAACAGGTATTTTAAAATAATGCAGCTGGGACATTTTTAGCAGTGTGCCTAACCCTGATCACCTTTGCTCTCCAGGATTAAATGTCACTGGGCCCTCCTCTGGCCATTCTTTATAACCAACTACAGAGTTATGTTCCCTCGGTGCACAGAGCAAATCACATATCACAAAATCCTCAGTGAGAAGGGTGAGCTCTTTAATGAAAGGCATCCTCTCTCCCAGAGAAATATTCTGTAAGCCTTACCTGGCACTTTGTCTGAGCTAAATACAACATTAAAGTCGAGGTGGTCGCTCTTCCCACATCCAAACTCAGGACAGTCTTTGCACTGAGCAGGATCCACAGTGCAGGGGAGGCAATGCACAATCTGAGGGTACTGATGTGTTCACTCAAGAGCTAAACATGGTAACACACTACAAAAGAGCATTTGGGATGCGTGTAACAATTTACAAGGGAGCATTAGAGGCCCACTGTTAAAAAAAAAAACCTCCTATAAACTTAAAATCATTTAAAGTTCTGCAGCCAAGCAACTCTAAGAGATTCTTAATGGCAAATAATGAATTACACCTTTCAAGGATGAAGCACAGTGGATTTTTTAAAGAGGCCATGCCACAGGGATACAGTTCTTTGTCTTTCCTAAGCAGATCATTGTACATCTGATCATAAGTTGTTTTGAAGTCATAAACATTGGGCTTGTCCGGGGCTGGTCCTGGCAGTTTCACGTGAGTCCCTGTGCCAAAGGATCGCACGCTGAACCCTCGTTTGCTGAAAGACACAAGGGAGGGGGAGGAGACAATGAGACTGCATGGAACTGGAAATTAAAGTGCTGAAGAACATTAAAATGAATTTTCAAAACACCTCTTAAAAACACCTCTTAGCCAGCAGCATTTGAGCAGCCAAATTACCTGAAGTTCCCACTGTGTATTTTCCTTGCAGTCACAACGTAAACTCACACACATTTCAAAGGAAGCACCTCTATCTGACAGGAATTTTCTTACAATTATGGTACAGAGCTATTTGTAAATGTCATTTGTGCTTTCCTTTTGTGCTTTCCTTTTGCATTCTGGATTTGCACCAAACCCCTTCAGTATTCATGACAACACAAAGATGGTTTTCTCTTGATACAAATAAATAACTGCACTGCTGATCAATATTGAAGTGTCCTGCTGAGACTCTTTGCTGCCCAAAGTGCAATTTAATTAGCCCAGGACAAACATTTGTGTGCCTGCCCCTGAAAACCATGCACTGCAATCACCTTTACATGAGTGGGGCAGATGTTCTGCTGGCTGCTCTCTGAAACTCTTGGCTAAAGCAGGAATTACCTCATCCCATTCTTACAAACAACCACTTGCTTATTATATAAAAAGAGGCAGGAACCTGCTTGTCTTTAGGAGCAATGCCAAAATCTTCTTGCTGATTAACTGAAATACTCAAACTTCAATACCTCCTTCAGTAATACTAAAAAATACAGCAATCTATGGAATAATGGGACAAAAAAGAGATTTTCTGGTGGTCTAAAGGACAAAGTGACATGGCAAAATAGTGTTGCTATCACCATCTGGGTCTGTAATGACAACAGAACTCAAAGCAGCCAGAGCAGGAGTTAATCTGTTTTTTTAAGGACTCACTTTCAGCTTGAATGATTTTAGCAGAGAGTGAATGGAGTGAACAATGTTAGAACAAAAATCAGGTGAACACCCCCAGAGCCCCAGAATTAAACCCAAATCTGCAGGGCTTTCCTGCTTCCCTCTGAGGGGAGTGGGCACAACAGGACCCAGTGCCAGAGCTGGCCCCAGGCTCTGCACATCCAGGGAAATTCAGAAAACACCGACCCCAAATTCTCTGTTTGCCTTCAAAGGTGTCCCCAGAGTGACCCCAAATCCTTCTGGGATCTCCTCCTGCCCAGCCTCAACCACAGCCCTGAAACACCAACCCCCATTCCTGCAGCTCCTCCTACAGGCACACAGCCCCCCTTTCCCTCTTCTGCTCCCCACACTTTTCCTCCAGCACTATTTATTTACAGGGGCCTATTTCTGTAAACAAACAAGATACACGAGGGTTTTTGCTTCTTTCTGCAGGACTGGTGACTGAGAAGGGATACAAGTGGAAAAAAGTGCAATTTTCTGTCCCTCCCAGCCCTCCATCACATGGAACTGGTGCAGTTATGAGTCACTGTACATTTATTTTCCCTGCAATACTTGAAGATTCAAGTTTTGATTCTGCTGGATGTGGAGAGAGACATAATATGTACAGAAGAAATTGCAGTGCTAAAAAATTCATGTTTCAATTGGATCTTTTCTTCTATGGCTTCATTTTCTTTCTCTTTGGAACAGCTCTGCTTGGATCACACACATTAAACCTTCACCTCTAATTGCTGTAAAGTCCCTGAAGTTTGCATGATCAAACCTGAAATCTTTGACATTCAACACATAAAAATTTGTGCCTCCAAGGCCCATGATACATTTAAAATTATTTCCTTGAATAGCTGGAATATGAGTTCCTCACATGGAATTTTGTGTTTTGTACCTTGGTGAGCGGTGGTGTCAGTTTTTACACTATTTATGCCCCAGGTACAATAAAATATTCTAAAAACATTTCTTGCAACAACTGGGGCACAGGAAAGGGAAATTGCCTGCAGAAAGCCATTAGTCAGGAGCTTTTATTAAATATTACTCAGCTTTTATTAAACAGCTGGACATATCCAGTGTAGTGAATCATCAGGTGTTTGTGGAAATGAAAAATGTAAAAATGAGCAATTCCTACAAGACAATGGGTTTGGTTTTGACCTCGTAAAATTACCCAGAAAATGGGGGAAAATGAGCTTGGGCAAAAAAAATAAAGTTTAATAAAGACAAACAGACTGTCTCCTGAAAATGTGGAGCTTAAACTTTACAGGTTAATAATGACCTTATTTCAGGGAGTCCTTTCTGTTAATGCTATTAAGGCTGATGTGGATAAACTCCAATTTAAGGACAGAGTGAGTCAGTGCCCAGATCTCAGCCCTCAGTGCAAAGCTCATCACAAAGAGTCACCCAAGAGCCCCTGAGCATTTCCCCCAAAGATCTCAGAGCTCACTGAGAATAATTCTGAAATCCAAAACCAACCTGGACTGCACTGACAGGGACCACTGGAAATTATTATTTTAATTTGTGCAGCTTCAGACATGAACTTCTGTCCACACCTTTCTCTTGTTTCGCTGTTATTTGTGGATCTCTCACATTCTTATTAAATAGAATTTAATTAAATCTTATTTTCAGTTTATTTTATGTTCCTTTCCGATGGCTGCAGGAAACATTGCTAAATATTAAAGCAAATGTAATAAATCCTGCAGTGCCACTGCACTCAGAGTGGGGAAGGATTTCAGGGCACAAAATAAATTTGAATTTTAAAATTAAAATTATTAATTTTACCACATCCCTTTCCACAAGAGGTAGCAGGAAAATAATCAGCAACCCTTGTGGGTTACTTAAAAAATAACTCATGCCACCCAATCAATATTAAAAAACACCCCCAAACCAAGCAGGACTAAATCACTGTTCACTCACTTTGAATACTAACAACTTGTAATTTGCATTATCACTACAAAGCTGGCAAATGAAAGTGTGCTTTAATATAAAAATGTGAAAATATCTCCTTCTTGGGGTAGGGAGTTATTAATTTAGGATTTCTTACATTAGGCAATACAGATGTCAATACCTGCCTGCATTTTGGGGCTGACAGGAGAGAAATAACTTCTGGAAGCAGCACAGGTGCACTTTAAGTTCTCTTACACCTCAATATTAAACTACAAATTTTAACATCAATATGAGAATTAAGTTTTTGCTACAGAGGTTACAATATTTTAATTTCCCTGCCACTAAGATTTCATGTTCATACTCCTAATTTCCTAAAAGTTAGTTTTCTACAACAAGGGATATGTGGCACAAGTGTATCAGCATTTTAGAACTTTTTATGGCCAGTAAGTGACACAGAGAACTTGAACTCAGTGACTCCCTTCCAAAGCCATCAGGGTACAACCAAACAAACAGAAATGTGGAAATGGCTGAATAAAAAAGTTTGGCTGTAAGAGATTTACCCTTCTGCCTTCCTCCTTAGAGGGAGAGCCATGGCCTGAGTCTGCATGACAAAATATAAAATAAATGATAAATTCACTTCTACAAGGTGCTGGTTTTGGCTGGGGTAGGGTTAATTCTGTGCCAGCAGCTGTGCTGGTGAGTTGTGTTTGCAGCAGAGGATGTTTTTGTTATTGCTGTGCAGGGCTCACAGCAGCCAGGCCCGCTCTGCCTCTCACCTCACCCCACCCCGGCAGAGCCTGAAAATCAAATAACGCAGGGTGAGCACAACCTGACCCAGGGCGGGTCACGCAGCACGGCAGCTCCGGGGAGGGGCTGTGGATTCTGACTGCTCCTCCTGCTCCCTTGGCCTCCTCCGCCCTGTGCTGATGGCTCTGACTCTAGCAACCAACTCCAGACAGCCCTTCAGGCTCATTTCTGCTGCAAAACTGGGACAAAGTGTTTAAAACCTGGTTAATTACAAAATATTCAAGCACACCCTGGACCCCAGGCTTTGTTTTCCAGCAGCACACAGAATTTGTGTTGTTTAAAGTCTTGTTCATCCACTAACAAACTACCTTAAAATTTTATAATTCCTCAGCTTCTTCTGCTGCAAAATTGGAACAAAGTGTTTAAAACCTGGTTAATTACAAAATATTCAAGCACACCCTGGACCCCAGGCTTTGTTTTCCAGCAGCACACAGAATTTGTGTTGTTTAAAGTCTTGTTCATCCACTAACAAACTACCTTAAAATTTTGTAATTCCTCAGCTTCCTCTGCTGGAAAATTGGAACAAAGTGTTTAAAACCTGGTTAATTACAAAATATTCAAGCACACCCTGGACCCCAGGCTTTGTTTTCCAGCAGCACACAGAATTTGTGTCTTTTAAAGTCTTGTCATCCACTAACAAAATACCTTAAAATTTCGTAATTCCTCAGCTTCTTCCTCTTTTAATCATGTGTTTTTTCCAACTGCATTGCAACACACTGCCCTCAAGGGGTGAGGCAGCCTGGCTTGGAGCCAACACAACATTTTCCTCAAGTTTACTGCAAATGGGCTGTTATTTCCTTTGCTTTGCCATTTATGCTACTGCTGCTGTAACTACAAAAGGTGTTAATAAAATATAGTTTTCTACCTAAGGTTTTGTTGTTTTAAATTCAAATCTTGAGAACAGACTTTTAAAAACCACCCTGCCATGTCAGGCAAACACCAGTAACACAGGAAGTGATTTATTTCTGCAAAACCACGGGGGGAGGAAAGGGCCAGACATCAGAAGTAAATTTAACTTGGTCCTAAACACTCAGCTTTCAATTCCAACTCAGTTCCAGCATTATCAGAGGAAAAACAATGTCCTGTTTTCACAGATAAAATCCGATGCCAAGAGTGAGCGTGAAGTGCATGAAATGCTGTCACAGTAAAATGGCTGCCACATCAAATGCTTCTATTATTTATTCCTTTCAAAGCTTTTATTTTTATTTACATGTAGCACACAGCTTATGCACGGTTGTTTTGCTTATTATGCCATCAACGTGTATTTCTAGTGTGAATGTTCCAGCAGTGCAAAGGGGAGATTTAGGGACACTATTTCAGGCAGATTCAGGTCTCTCCTGTCCATCTGTCTGTCCCAAGCCTCCCATCTCACCTCTGCAGCCAAGCTGAGAGCACTGGCAGTGCTAAACAGATTAACAATCATAATCTCAAAGACATTTGGCACTCTGAACCGAATGTTCTGGTTCTCCTGTGGGAGGAAAGGGTTCCCCTTCAGGGCACAGAGTGGCTCAGTTTCCACAGAGTGTTAAAGGGTGGGAATGGACTTTAAACCCAACCCATGGGCAGGGACACGTTCCACCACCCCAGGATGCTCCAAGCCCCATCTAAGCTTGCCTTGGACACTTGCAGGGATGGGACAGCCACAATCTCCCTGTGCCAGCGTATCACCACACTAAAAAAAAAAAAATATTCCTAACATCTAACCTAAATTTCCTCTCTTTCACTCTGTACCTATTACACCTTGCCCTATTACTCCAGCTCTTGATGAAGAGCCCCTATCCGGCTTCCCTGTGGGCCTCTTTCAGATGGACTCAAGAATTAAAAAAGGGGGAAACCCCAGGAAAAAAGGAACATTTAAGTCTCCACACGCACACGGCGAGACACAGGCCCGGCTCCACCCAAGTGCCCGGCCCGTGTTCCAGCGCTGAGGCCACGGCTCCGTCAGGGAGGGCCGGGACCCCACCGCGGCCTGGAGCGGGGCGCGGAGACGAGATAAAAACGAGGTAAAAAGATAATAAAAGGGGGGTGAAAAGGGCGTACAAACAGGGTGGCAGCGAGGTGAAAAGCGGGTACGAGCGGGATGAAGGCAGGGTGAAGGCAAAGTGCTGCCCCGCAACCACGGGCCTGCCGGGCCGGGCGCGGGCCCCGCAGCACGGCCCCATCCCTCCGCGCCTCTCTGACAGCGGAGCGCCGGCCGCACGGAGGGTGAGGCGGGCAGCAGCGTTTACCTGAGGATGTTGTGCGCCTCCATGCTGCGGTTCTGGTTGCTGGAGCACACCACGGCCACGCGGAGCGGCGCGGACGGCATGGCGGGCACGGCGCTGGGGCTGCCCGCGCCTCCCTCCCTCCCGGCCGCCGCTCCACAAAATGGCGGCGGCAGCGCGGCGGGCGGGGACGGGACGTGTCAGCAGGGCCCCGGCGCGGCCAACCGCGGCACGGCGCGGGGGAGGCGGAGCGGCCGCGGCCGCCGGCAGGGGAGTGCCGGGAGAAGGGAGCGGAGGGTGCTGGGCGAGAGCGGGCGGAGTGCGAGCTGCCGGCGAGCTGTGGGAAGCGTTGGGCGCAGCGTGGAGGGAGAGCGTTGTGCCACCTCACCGCCGAGGGCGATAAATAATATATTAAAAAATAATATGTTTATAGATGTGATATCGATATATAGATAATTATATATTTATAAGGTGTTCGTGCTCAGAGGAGGAGGAGCGTGAGGGCTTGTCCAGCCTGGAGGCGGCAGGCCTCATTGCAATGTAGAACTTTGTGAGGGGAAGAGGAGGGACAGGCACTGATCTTTATGGGGACCAGGGATGGGACCCCGGGAATGGCTGGAGCTGTGTAGATGCGTTATCGATATATATAGATAATGTATTTATAAGGTGTTGGTGCTCAGAGGAGGAGGAGCGTAAGGGCTTGTTCACCCTCATTGCAATGTACAACTTCGTGAGGGGAAGAGCAGGGACAGACGCTGAACTCTGTGGGGACCAGCGACAAGACCCCGGGAATGGCTGAAGCTGTGTCAGGGGAAATTTAGGTTGGATTTTGGGAAATGTTCTTCCCCCAGAGGGTTCTGGCTCCTCAGGGAATGGTCCCAGCCCCAAGAGCTCCAGGAGGGTTTGGATGCTGCTCTCAGGGATGTGCAGGGTGGGATTTTGGAGTGTCTGGGCAGGGTGAGGGCTTGGACTCTGATCTTTGTGGGTTTCTTCTAGCTTGGGATGTTCCATGGCTGTAAAGCTTCTCCTTCACCTCATCCAGGGAAGGGAACGGGGCTGGAGCCCCAGGAGCACCTGAAGGAGCTGGAAAGATGCTCAGCCTGGAGAAAAGGAGGCTCAGGGGGGACCTTGTGGTTCTGCAGAACTCCTGACATGAGGGGACAACCAGAGGGGGATTGGGATTTCTGACATGAGGGGACAGTGAGGGGATTGGGACTTCTAACATCAGGGGACTGGGACTTCTGACATGAAGGGACAGCTGAGGGGGATCAGGATTTCTGACGTGAGGGGATCAGGATTTCTGACATGAGGGGATCAGGATTTCTGACATGAGGGGATCACCAGAGAAGATCGGGATTTCTCCCAGGGAACAGAGGGAACAGCCTCAGTTCCCTCAGGAGAGGTTCAAGGTTGAACATTAAGAAAATTTTATCACATAAAGAGCGATGAGGCCTCCAGCGCTCCCACCACCAAAATGCCGTTCCCCGCCAGTCCCTGAATCCCTCTGCCTCTCCGGGCTGTGGGATTAAAAAACCCGTCAGAAAAGCGGGTTTTTAGGGCAAATCTCTCTCAGTTTGGCGCTAGATGGCAGCCGAATGCCGCGGCGGGGCTGGGAGGATGCCGCGGGAAGGGTTCGGATGCAGGATTGAGTCATCCCGAGGAGGAGAATTGGGCTGGACACCCTGGATGAGCCCTGTGCCCAGGGGGATCCACAGCGAGCAGAACACTGACAATACTGTTCCACAGGGAACACAACACTGCCAACACTGGTAGGATTAAATATGGAATTCTGCATTCCAGGAGGAAACGCTGGCGCTTTTACTGCAAACTGCACAAATTAGAGCGCCAAAACTAGGAGTTGTTTATATTATTTACTCAAATATTTCACCAGACTGGTGAAATACGCTGGTTTCAGGATTGTTTTCTTGCATTCAGGTCAAAATTATCACGGTGCTCAGCCCAGCTCAATCCCATTTTTCTCTGAGGTTTTTGTCATCTTTTCCCTTTTTCTGCTTTGGTCTCCTTGCACTATTACAATGGCAGGAGGAGGTAATGGAGCAGGAGAAATACAGGGGATAAACCAGGACATCAAAGGAACAAATCTATTCCCCAGCCCAGCTGAAATTCACTAATGAGGACTCTCACCTCAGTAATTCCTAAAAATATTTTCTGCCCTCGCATTGATATTTTTTTCCTTTTGTGCTTTCTGAGGATTTTTTTCCCCATTATCACCACAGAACTTCCAGCTCCCACAACCACCACTTTCCTCCATGTAAAACCTCTCCCTCTCTTTTATATTTTCCACCATCCATTAGGGTTATACCATTATTATTATTATTATTATTATTATTATTATTATTATTATTATGGGTATCCATTGTTACCTGCAGAATACAGTTCATATTCCAAACTGTAAATTAAATTTCCATTTCCTCACACTTACATCAGTGTTACCACTTGAATTACCCAGTTATCTATAATCCAAACCTCTAGTAAATAAATTGGAATATTCAGAGAGTAAATCTCTTATTTTCCCATTAATGCTGTCATAATTTTACAGTAAGCAATGGAATATTATTATGACCAGTTTGGGCAGACTCAATTTGAGTCAAGCAAGATCTTGAACCTTTAAATATTTATGAGATTTTCATTTCTCTTCATCATCCTCTTAATTTATTAAGTTCAATGCCAAGGTGGTACAAGGCTCGTTGTTTATACAGCTGGTTTTCACATCTGGCAACTCATGACAAGATGAGGAACAGAACAGTGACATTGCTTGACAAAATGTGACAGAAATGCACAAAATCAGTGGCACTCCAACGCTCCTGTGCTGAACTGGCTACAGCAAAAAAAAAAAAAACAAACCTGAAACCTTTAAAAGACCAACATTTGTCTTAATGTTCTTCAAAATTGCCTTTTCTTCCAGCAGTCCATGTCCTTAGGGATAAAAACCCAAAAATGAGGCATCAGTGAGGTGCCTAAATCCAGCAAGGTGACAAACACAGAGCAGCTCGGTGGAGTCAGCTGCAGGTGAGAATGAAACACGGCAGGAATAACAAACAAAGGAAAATGTTGATGAAATTCAGACCTTCAGCTCCTCAGCCACTCCCAAGTTCTGGAAGAAGGGATTCTGTTCAGTACAAATACTGGGTATTATTAAGGATTCCACACATTTCCTATATTTACCCTCTACCACAAACGACTTTCACAAGGAAAAGCAAACAGGTCGTTCACCAGTGCTAAACATTTACACAAACAGATCACACTGAACCTGACAGTCCCTTTAAAAAGAGCCTTCCCCCTACTTTTTTGTTTTTTGCTTTAAGTGCACAGTTCCTAAGTGATAATAAATTAATTTTTTTGTGTTACAGCAGTTAACTACATACAAACAACACGTACTAAAAACTACCTCACTAAATACCTCTCTGAAGGTAACTACTTTGTGGATATAGTAAATTTCAAGTAATGCTCAGCCCAAGTTGTTTGTTTTTGTTTTTTTTTTAAAGAAAACAATCAGACAAACCAACAACCACTAATTCCAGAGACAAGAACACGAGGGAGACACACTTAAAACTACGAGGACTACAGGAACAGCTACACCAAGAGGAATGGGACAAATTCTCAGCACTAAGGCACAATAGAATCAGTACTAGAGTATGGCTAAAACCTTACTTCACTACAGCATCAAGTGAGGAGTTACCAGGGAGTGTTCCTACGCTCAAAACACTCGGCTACAACATCAGTGAGTTCTGTGGTCAAGAAGCTTCTACCTTAGTGCAGCTGCTTTGCTAAAGGAGGGGATTTCAGGGGGCACTCACTTCTATCTTATAATTAAGGGTTGGTTCCTACTTGCTCAACGAAATGGAGTTTTCTTATTCAATTTATCCCTTTACCTGCACTCTTTGTGAAACTACAACGCGATTCTGATGGGAGAAAAGCAGGTGTTGATGGTCAAAAACCCTCGACCAGAAAACCCCAGTGGGTTTTGTACAGTGGCCCCAAAATTTGTGACCACCGTAAAGCATGACAAAAAACCCACCTAAACCACGAAATTAAGTGGGCTTTGGATCAAGCACACCCTTAGCTATGGGGTTTGTGGTCCCACCAGTCAGTCCTACTTAACTTTACACAACTTTACCCCACAGGAAAAAAATCAAGCACGGCTCTAAGACCAAGAGGTTGTAGGCTTAAAATAAGGGTGTTCTGGAGAGTCTTTTCAAACAGGCCCTCGGTAAGATCAGCCGCTTGCCCTTAAAAACAGACGATTTCTGGCACTTGGGGACCTCTGCTATTGATTTTTGATCCGCTGAGATGCCAGGAGTTCACCACGAACGGCTCCGGCCGAGAAGCCACCGCAGGAGGAAGGAGAGCTCCGAGCTCCGCTGGGAACGCGCATCCTGCAGGTTTGGGCACAGCGCTGCCAGAACAGTCTGGAAAACCTCTTGCCGGAACGGGGGCTGCGGGAGCCGCCGGGCGCCGCAACATCATCATCATCGCCATCATCATCACCATCATCATCACCATCACCATCACCGTCCCCTCCCGCACTACGCGCGGCGCGCAGCGGCCGCCCCGTGCCCTCCGCGGGCCAGCGCGGGGCTCATGAGGTTCTCGGTGATGTAGGCCACGAGCAGGCAGATGAAGACGAGCATCACGCAGATGGATCCCCCCACGGCCGTCATGGCCACCACGATGTCGCGCATGGCCGCGGGCTCCACGCGGAACTCCACGCACTGCGCGGGCGGCGCGGGGCGCGGCGGGGCGAAGCGCGGCTGCAGGCACAGGCGGTAGCGCACGCTGCCGTGCGCCTCGGCCAGCAGGTAATCGCGACACGCGGCCCCCAGCTCCACGCTGTCGCAGGGGAAGCGCGTGTAGGTGCCGTCCCAGGAGCAGTTGAGCGCGAAGCCGCGCAGGGCGGCGGCGGGGCGGGCGGGCGGCCCCCAGTGCCGCGTGCCCCACTGCAGCAGCACGCTGCCGTTCCGCAGCACGTTGGCCACCAGCGCGCCGCCCGCGGAGCGGTGGGCGCGGCACGCCCGCGCCGAGCACTGGAAGCCGCGGGCCGGCGGGCGGAAGCACAGCCGCGCCCCCGCCGCCGCCGCCGCGGCGCCATCGCCGCCCACCTTGTAGGGGCACCACGGCTCGTCGGGGTCGGCGTTGGGCTCGGCCAGCCCGAGGCACAGCAGGGCGAGCAGAGGAGGCAGCAGGCTGGGCGGGCCGGGCATGCCGGCGGCCGCCGCCGCATGGAGCCGCGGAGAGGCGCGGAGCGCGGCGCCGGTGGATGCGCGGGGCTCGGCAGCCGCCGCGGGGCCGCCAATGGAGAGGCGGTGCCGCCGTTAACTCTCGCCGGGCTGCGGAGCACCCGCCCGATGCGGCCGCTGGTGGCCGCCCGGACGCGGCTCTCGGGGATCCGCACGGAGCGCTGAGACCCCGCGGGGGCGGGAACGGGGGGCTGAGACCCCGCAAAGACCTGAACGGGGTGCTGAGACCCCGCAAGGACACGCACAGGGGTTGCTGAGACCCCGCAAGGACACGCACGGAGAATGCTGAGATCCCACATGCGGGGGATGCTCAGACCTCGCAAGGATCGGCACAGGGATGCTCAGACCCCGCAAAGGTTGGCACAGGGATGCCGAGACCTCCCCAAGTGTCTGTACAAGGATGCTGAGATCCCCCAAGGGTGCTACAGGGATGCTCAGTCCCCCCAAGTATCGGCACGGGGATGCTCAGACCCCCCCAAAGGTTGGCACAGGGATGCCGAGACCCCGCCCCAAATGTCTGTACAAGGATGCTGAGATCCCCCAAAGGTTGGCACAGGGGATGTGCAGCCTCTCTGTGCCTCCCCCGGGCTCTGTTGTGCCCACCGGGGTCATGTCCCTCCAGGGCTTGGGGGGCTGCTCAGTCCTGTCTTGGTCAAGTTGCAGATTTCATCTCAGACCAAAAAAAAAAAAAAAATTTTTTAATTTGTCCGTAGTTTTGATCTGGTTTTACATAGCATCCTATTTTAATTTTTATAGCAGAACATAAGCATTTGTCTATATTTAACTTGTAAAATAGAATAGTTAACATGTGATTTTTAAAAAAATTCCTCAGAAATCTGCCTGAACACATTGCTGTAGTTCCTCACTGTGTTACCTATTTAGAAACACATTGCAGTTTCCTGTGTATGTTTCCTTTAAAAACAACATTTGATTTATGTAACTTGAAAATACAACAAAAATAAGACCCCAAGGCCTGTTTTTATTTCACAGCCTGAACAAACCCAAACCCAAATCATACCTGGGAGGTGAGGCTTGCATATACACAAAGTATAATTTGTTTAAATAATTTTGCTTTCTGATGCATTGAACATGAATGTTCTGACATCAGGGCACCTTTTCCTGTTGGATTTTTCAAGTGTGTGCTTCCTGAGGAAATCTTTAATTTCCCAATATCAAGTATTTCAAGTTATTTCCACATTAATTTTTCGCCAGATTGAATGGGGGTGTCTGCTAGCCTATGGAAAGTTGCCAGAAATCTCCTTTGATACCAAGAGGGATCAATAAAAAAACAGGATCAGCATAGAAAAGGATGCTGAAGGTGCAGTTATGGCTTGGAGAACACTCAGACACTGGAGCAGAAGAGGTGCTGTGCTGCTGAAGGCACTTCTTGGCAAATTTACGTTTGGAATTGAGCCAGGATGCAAAAACTGGAGCTCTGACAGCCCTTCCTGAGCAAGGTGAGCGTGTTCAGAGAGTGGCTGGAGCCAAACCAAGATTTTCCTCCTTCAAACTTTGTGTCCTTGCACTGACAGCAATGATTGTTCCAGAGCTGTCATTGCTGTGTCCAGAGAGGAGATCTGGCACCAGCCTCTGTCTGCTTGTGATGGACAATTTGTGATGGACAACTTGTGATGGACAATTTGTGAGGAGCAACTTGTGATGGACAACTTGTGAGGGACAACTTGTGATGAACAACTTGTGATGGACAACTTGTGATGAACAACTTGTGAGGGACAACTTGTGATGAACAACTTGTGAGTGACAACTTGTGAGGGACAACTTGTGATGGACAATTTGTGAGGAACAACTTGTGAGGGACAATTTGTGAGGAACAACTTGTGATAGACAATTTGTGAGGAACAACTTGTGATGGACAATTTGTGAGGAACAACTTGTGAGGATCAACTTGTGATGGACAACTTGTGAGGGACAACTTGTGATGGACAACTTGTGATGAACAACTTGTGAGTGACAACTTGTGAGTGACAACTTGTGAGGGACAACTTGTGATGGACAATTTGTGAGGAACAACTTGTGAGGGACAATTTGTGAGGGACAACTTGTGAGGGACAACTTGTGAGGAACAACTTGTGAGGAACAACTTGTGATGTACAACCTATGATGAACAACTTGTTATTAACAACTTGTTATTAACAACTTGTGATGAACTCACCCTGAGTTCTGCTGGGAGATCCAAGGGTCTGGAGTGTGCTGCAGGGAAGGAAAATGGTTGGCACAGCAGTGAAGGCCCTGAACCCATAAAAGAAATTATAACACTCCAGGTTAACTACACTTTCTACTCTTTGTTTGGCCTTGCACTGTGGCTGGGCAAAACCCCAATTATTTATGCAGAGCCGAGCAGAACCCTGTGGTTTGGCTTGGCCAGCCTGGCTGTGCTGGCTCCCTGGGAATCCTTTATCTCATTGTTTGCTCTCTTATCAATCCATCTGTTTCCTGAGACTTGTTCTGTGCAGTAAAACCCAGCCCGGGCTATTTCATGGCATTGCTTCAGCATTCTGCTGCTCAACTCTGATGTTCCAAGCTGAGAAGCCCCAGCAGGATCCCAGATTGCTTCAGAGCCTCCAGCCAGACCCAGCACCATCACAGGGTTTGGCTTTTCTGCTTCTCCTCCTCTGGATTTATTGTCTCTTCTCAAGGAAACACTGAAGGAGTGTCAGAACTCGCTGTGGGCCAGGCAGTGAAGCACTGACAACCTCCAGCTCACAATTTATGCAGCACTCTGCTAATTTTAGCCTCAGATGTGGCCAGGGCAGACAGTCCCCAGGGCAGAGATGTTTGCTCTCGGCTGAGGGCAGCACATGACATATGGTTCCTAAAGCACCCTCCAAGCTGGGAGCTTTGCATTCAGCCGAGTTGCTGCACTTCCCTCCGAGTCATAACTCTGAGGATTACTCACCCTAGACGTGCAAACACAGAGAATCTGCCTCCTAATTTAGATTTTCCTGCAGCCTGAATCCATGAGCAGCCTCACCCCCATTGGGCTTCTAATTTCCAGTGCTTGATTCACTTCCAGTCAGGGCTGAACCAGCCAGAGCAGGGAGGGAGAGCTGAGCTGAACACAGCTGGGGTGATGGAACCCTGGCTGCTGAAAATATTAAACTTTCTGTCTAAAATTAAAACTTTCAGTGCTGACAGGCACAGAAAACTGCATTTGACCTGAGGCTGTGGAGAAGAGTTCCAAAATGGAATGATGGAACTGGGATTGTGGGTGCGGGGTTGGGTAGAAAAGAAAAACTTAAAGAGTTTGGGGTTTGGGGATCACAGGGTGGAAAACGTAGGAGTTTGGGGTTTTAGAATATAGAAATAAATATGAAGCAAGATGGAGGCTTTAGGGCGGAGACAGGTTGTTCTTCTTTACCTTCTTCTTCCTTCTCCATGGGTTTGGGTGGTTTTGTGTAATTGGACAGAAAAGTCCACATTGAGGATTTCGAGGGATCAGTTATTGGGTTAATAGGGAAATTAATTTAGGTGCCATTTCTTAATTAGATAGTTTATCCTTAAAATGCCTTGTAACAAGAGATAGTTGGCCATTTTGTGCATCTTAAACCCCACCAGGGTTTGGTAGTGAGGTCCTTACTGGGCTCCATGAGCAGCTCTGGCTCTTGGCTAAAAGATAATTTCCTGAAATTGTCCCTTTCCTTATTCTGCTCCATGCCAGAGTTGGACTTGCACAGCTGATTGTGCTGGTAAGAAACACAAGCAGAATGAAAACAAAGAACCAAAAACTCCTATGAAATGTAAATTTCAAGCTCTATTACAACCAGTGGAAGAAAAAAAAAATAATCAATGCTGTCAAAATGAAAAAGGCTGAGCTTGTTGGGAAATAAATATTGTTTTCCCCAGTGCCTAAAAGTGCTTGCAAAATATGCCACAAACAAGGGATTAGAAAGAGCTCAATTAATTCAAATAGAGAACAAAGATGCTCTGATTTTTTAGCAGGTGATGAGATTCAGGCACAATTCCCTGTGTTTGGTGATTGAGGTGCCAGAGTCTGGTGATGAGGAAGGAGAACACAGCTCAGGGCAGGAGTGGGACAGCTCTGCCCTGCTCTTATCACTTAAAGAAGGCTCTGGGCTTTGAGATATCATGATTAAACCCATTCTCCTTTCATTTTCAATTCCAGCTGACTGTTCCTTCTTTGTCCCTGAGGTCAGGTTAAGTCTTTTGGAGGCTGAGTAAAGTCCCACAGGATTCAATCCACTCCACCAACAACTCCCATCTTGCTGATCAAAACCTCTCTAGAAGACACAAAGTTTACCTTGGCTCCTGCCGGGAGACTGGCAATAATCCAACCAGGCTGGAACTGCATGAATTGGGCTGCAAATATTCCTTTTTTTCCCCTATTTCTTGGCGTGGCTGTCACTGTCCCCATGGGGAAGATCTCAGGGCAGCCCTCACCTCCAGCAGGGGGGAGGCACAGAATTCCTGGGGACACTTTGAGGCCAGCAGGAATGTCACACAGCTCAAGGGCAGGGCAGGGAGAGCTCTGCAGGGATCTGCTCCCAGTTTCTGGAGGGTCTCTGCAGCAGGAAAGTGTCCACATCCACACACACACATTTTTCTGGCTGTGGTTGGTGCTCTTGCACATCTCCAGGGCAAAGAACAGGAAATTTCCTCTGGTTCCCTCCCCACCCTGCTCAGAGGATGTGTTAAAGAAACACAAAATCATTTATGAAGACAGATTCCTTTGTATTTGAGTGAGTCCAGGGACCCCTCTGCTGCCCAGAGGGGGTAAAAAACACCCCCAAAACCAGCCCCAAAAACCCTCTCCAGCTCAGAAAGGGGATGTGAAGAACAAGAGGGCGAAGAACACAGTAAATCAAAAAGTGCTCCTAAGAAAAGCAGCAGGGTAAGATCATCCCCAGTCTGAGAGATCTCAGAGGCAGCAGTGGCCCCACACTGAGATGGGATTTTCATATTTTCATCTGCAAACCCCCTCTTTGTTTGGGGGAGTTCTCTCCTCCTGCCTTTGCTCTGGGCAGTGTTTCCTTCAGGAGGAGCTCCCATCCCCTCATTCCTGCAGCATCCTGGATTTCCAGCAGCTCTCAGAAGTAATCATCCTTCTTGCCAGCACCTCCCTGCCTTCCCACAGGCTCCTTCTGCTCTTGGATAAGCTCCAGGTCATCGTTGTCATCCACCTCCCCTCCATGATCCTCCTGGGGGCACAGGGAACAGCCAGGAAGGGAAAAAAATCAGCAAAAAGGAAATCCTGGAGAAGGAGATCCTAAAGCACGCCACGCTGTCCCTGAGCAGAACTGTTCCACCAAACCAGCCCAGCTTGGAAACCTGGGAGAACAGGGCAGAACCCACCTCTGGTGGCACCTTCAGAGGTGTTTTAGGCACATTTTAATACCCTGGCAGTGCAATGCAGCTTTGACATCTCTGCCTCTGCTGCATGAGGGGCAGATGGAAAGAGCAGGAGCTGATATTTTACATCCTCCACATTTCAAACTGTGTCACCCACCCCAGCCAGGCCATGCAGAGCCTCCAGGGAGGATTTTAGCTCCAACCATCCATTGGAGACACCTACAAGAGGCCTGGAATCACTGAGGGAGAGGAGACCTGACACCAACCCTGCTCTGCCCACCCTGTATTTCCCTTCATTCCCAAACCCTCAGCAATCCTGGGAAACTGCAGGAAAAATCCTCAGGAGCCACTCATAAAGGGCAGGGAGAGAGTGAATGAGACTGGGAGAGGACTCATTTCTATGTCTGAAGGTACCAAGGTGACCCTGTCCAGCTCATGCTTGAAAAATATTGATCTGGCATTGCTGCACCGGCACAGCCTTGGTTCCTGCTGGGATTAATTCCTGTTGTGATTCCCCCTAAAATTCCTCCTATAACTCCTCCTGTGATTCCCCCTGTGACTGATTCCTGCTGTGATTCCTGCTGTGATTCCTTCCATAACTCCTCCTGTGATTCCTCCTATAATTCCTCCTGTAATTTCTCCTATAATTCCTACTGTGATTAATTCCTACTGTGATTCCTGTGGTGATTCCTTGTATAAATCTTCCTGTGATTCATCCTATATTTCCTCCTATAATTCTTCCTGTGATTCCTCCTATAATTCCTCCTGTGACTGATTCCTGCTGTGATTCCTCCTGTGATTCTCCCTAAAATTCCTCCTATAATTCCTCATGTGATTCCCCTTATAGTTCCTGCTATAATTCCTCCTATAATTTCCCCTATGATTAATTCCTCCTGTGATTCCTCCTAAAATTCCTCCTATAATTCCTCCTGTGATTACTCCTGTGATTCTTCCTATAGTTTCTGCTATAATTCCTCCTGTGATTCCCCCTATAATTCCTCCTGTAATTCCTGCTATAATTCCCCCCAGTTGCTGTTTGGGAGCACCCCACAGCTCAGCTGCTGCAGGTGGGTGCAGATAGAAAGGAGGAGGGCACAAAGAGCACAAAGGGTGCTCTGAACACCTGGAAAAGGCAGCAGTGAGCTCCA
The DNA here is from genome assembly GCF_027579445.1 of Ammospiza nelsoni. Lineage (NCBI taxonomy): Eukaryota > Metazoa > Chordata > Aves > Passeriformes > Passerellidae > Ammospiza > Ammospiza nelsoni. Next base: position 1,741,198 of record NC_080654.1, read on the forward strand.
GGTTTGTTCTGGACACCTGCAAAGGCAGCAGTGAGCTCCAGGTTTGTTCTGAACACCTGCAAAGGCAGCAGTGAGCTCCAGGTTTGTTCTGAACACCTGGAAAAGGCAGCAGTGAGCTCCAGGTTTGTTCTGGACACCTGGAAAAGGCAGCAACAAGCTCCAGGTTTGTTCTGAACACCTGCAAAGGCAGCAACGAGCTCCAGGTTTGTTCTGGACACCTGGAAAAGGCAGCAGTGAGCTCCAGGTTTGTTCTGAACACCTGGAAAAGGCAGCAGTGAGCTCCAGGTTTGTTCTGGACACCTGCAAAGGCAGCAGTGAGCTCCAGGTTTGTTCTGGACATCTGGAAAAGGCAGCAGTGAGCTCCAGGTTTGTTCTGAACACCTGGAAAAGGCAGCAGTGAGCTCCAGGTTTGTTCTGAACACCTGCAAAGGCAGCAATGAGCTCCAGGTTTGTTCTGGACACCTGCAAAGGCAGCAACAAGCTCCAGGTTTGTTCTGAACACCTGCAAAGGCAGCAATGAGCTCCAGGTTTGTTCTGGACACCTGCAAAGGCAGCAGTGAGCTCCAGGTTTGTTCTGAACACCTGGAAAAGGCAGCAATGAGCTCCAGGTTTGTTCTGAACACCTGGAAAAGGCAGCAGTGAGCTCCAGGTTTGTTCTGAACACCTGGAAAAGGCAGCAGTGAGCTCCAGGTTTGTTCTGGACACCTGCAAAGGCAGCAACAAGCTCCAGGTTTGTTCTGAACACCTGGAAAAGGCAGCAACGAGCTCCAGGTTTGTTCTGGACACCTGGAAAAGGCAGCAGTGAGCTCCAGCTTTGTTGTGGACACCTCACAGAGCAGGCAGAGGCAGACCTGGAGTCCCTGCTCACCCCTGGCCCCCCAAAATCTGAATCTCCCCAAATTCCTGGCTGCCACCCCCACCCCAGGTGACCCCACAGCAGAGAGGAAAGAGGAAGAACCTTGGTGTCGTACAATTTCTTGCTCCTGATCTTCTTGGTAATCCTCCAGTGGCTCTTCCCTGGGCTTGGCAGCTCTGCCAGCATCCTGAAAAACACAGGCAGGCAGGGTTGGGAGTGCCCAGATGTCGGGATTCAGGACATCCCTCTGTCTGTCCCTGCCAGGGGGCTCAGAGACCCTGGCACAGAGCCCAGGACTCTGTGACTTTGATTGTGACCCATGGAAAAAATTACCAACCTTACATGAAGATCTACAAGGCACAGAATTTTAAGTAGAATGATAGTGAACTTATCGTGGGGTGAAAAATAGATTTTTTGGGGTTTTTAGAATGGGGGTTCAGGGGGCAAGATGGAGGAATCTGGGCATGTCCAGCCTTTCTCCTCCTTCTTCTTCTTGGCCTCCATCTTCTGGGTGGTGTTGGCACTTTTGGATTGGTTTAGAGTAGAAGCTCACTGTCTGACACAGGTGATAGGTATTGGGAAGGAATTGTAAATATTGTAGTTTTTTGTATAAAAAAATAACACCAGAGTGCCTCTGTCTGTCCTGCTGAGAGGACCTCAGCAGATCAGGAGAGAGAATTTTATAGATAAGAAACAATAAACAACCTTGAGAATGAGAACTGAAGAGTTCCGACTCCTCCTTCAAGTGCCAGGCTGGTAAAAGAGACTTTGTGACACATTTTGGGGCTGGTAAAAGAGATTTTCTGACACATTTTGGGGTCACTGTGAGCAGCCAAAGCCTGCTGCCAGCCCTGCCAGGACCCAGCTCCTGCCCCACACCCCAGGGCAGATCAGGGGGAGCAGAGGGACAATCAGGCAGCACAAACTCCATTTATTTTTTTGCCACCCAGTCTCTTTTCCCAGCAGCTGGCAGTTCTCTCTCCTGCAGCAGGAGTACCCCAGGGCTGTTGCATCTGGAAAATTTTGGGGTTTTTTTAGGGTAGAGCTTTAGGGAGAACAGCACAGCCAGATCTGAGAGCCAGGTATTTACATCACTAATTCTTTCCACATTTTCACTAATCTCAAGGACGTGCCAGCACCTCTCTCTTATTTGATTTCGTTGGCCTGGATTTCTTCTTTTTCTTTTCTTAATCCCACCATTAATCATGATTTTAGAGCCTGACAGATAAAACACTCCTTTTCTTTTTTTAAAACAAGCAGCGTTCAGCTGCTTGTCAAAACAAATGAACATTTCCCTGATGCAGAGTCTGGCTTCAGGCAGCAAGAAACACTTGGTGAAACAAATGGATTCCATCTGCAGGGAAGCAAACAAGGAGGCAGAGCTCTGAAATGCTGCTTGTGCTGATAAAAACCACAAGCAGAATGAAAACAAAAGACCAGAAAGTCCCATGAAATGTAAATTTCAAGCTCCACTACAAGCAGTGGAAGAAAAAATAGGTTGGGTTTGAGCAACCTGCCAAAGAGCTTTCTGCTGTCTGCCACATCTCACAGTGGGGTTATGGATCCACCAGGAATTTGGATTATGGATCCACCAGAAATTTGGATTATGGATCCAGCCAGGAATTTGATTATGGATCCACCAGGAATCTGGATTATGGATCTACCCAGGAATTTGGATTATGGATCCACCAGGAATTTGGATTATGGATCCATCCAGGAATTTGGATTATGGATCCATCCAGGAATTTGGATTATGGATCCACCCAGGAATTTGGATTGTGGATCCACCAGGGATTTGATGTTTCCCTTCCAGCCCTTCACTTCTCTTGCCCACCCATCCATCCCCAGCTGGGATCCCTCCCTGGCCCTGCTGGTTGTCACCTTTGGTGGCTTCTCCTTCCACTCTTCTTTAACTCTGGGCTCCTTGAACTTCTCTGAGGCTCCCACCTTCTCCTCAAAGTCAGGCCTCTCCAGCTCAGCCTCCTCAAACTCGTCCTCCCCCTGGTTGTTGGGGTCCTGGGCAGGATCTGCAGCATCATCTGGCACCTGGACAGGAAAAGCCTCTTGTGCCTTTTAGTTATTTATTTTTCTTTATTTATTTTATTTATTTATTCCCTCAGGAGGCAGCAACCTGCCTTCCCCAGCAAGCCAGGAGCACTTGCACCTCTCCAAACCTGTTAGGGTTTGTTAAAAAACCCCAAACCATCTTTGTTATCCCTCTGCACCCAGGGAGTTTGGAGTTCACAGAAACTTCTGCGTAATTATTGACTGATTGAGCTTTTATTATTGGATGGACTCTTATAGCCAGAGTTGCATCCAGGCGAAACAGGGCAGGATGAGAAGGTGAAAACTCCTCAAAGCCAGGCTGGGCAGGGCTTGGAGCACCCTGGGACAGTGGGAGATGGGGTCAGATGAGATTTAAGGTCCCTCCCAAGCTTTGGAAGGGTTTGTGATGCTCTGGTCACTCACCACGGGCTCCTGGACCACGGGCTCTTTCTGGGAGTGCAGCTCCCTGTCAATGACTCCTGCATCTGCCAGGGACAGGGACAAGAATATACAGTATAAAAGTATATAAATATATAATGACTAATATATTAAGAGATAGGTAATATAGAGAATATATATTATATAATATGTAATGTATAACATATAACATATAACATATAACATATAACATATAATATACAATATATAACATGATATATATAATATTATATACTATATATAACATACATATAATATACAATATACAATATATAATATTATATGTATTATATACAATATAATATATATAATATTATATGTATTATATATAATATATAATTTAGTATATAAAATTTTATTGTTATAATTATATATAATTATATCTATATTATATATATAATTATTATATACAATATATAATTATAATATATCTTATAATAGAAGTATATTTGTGTACATGTAGCAGTAACCCATTGGATAAACTATACCCGGGGCAGTAGAATTAAGCAAAGGTGGTAGGTTAGAAAAAACAAAATTAACTTTGTGGCAACTTTCCATTGGATTACAATGTTATATATTGTAACAGAGACTTTTGACTACTTTTGACCTACGTTTGACTGCTTTTAAAACTTTCAAATCTCATTTTAAATTTTTAATTTTAAATCTAATTTAAAAAAAAAAATTCAGTCTCACAGCCTTTTAGGCTGATGTTCCTATGTAACATTTTGGTTTTAGCCTGGCAGTAGTCCCTTCCCTTCAATTCAAGATAACACTTGGTGTTTCCAATAGAAATAAAATAAAATAAAATAAAATAAAATAAAATAAAATAAAATAAAATAAAATAAAATAAAATAAAATAAAATAAAATAAAATGGATAATTTCCATACCCATTTGCAGCTCCTCCTGGTCGGCCCCGTCCCCGTGTGCCGCTGTTTCTGTCCCGGGGGTCCGGGTGCTGCCCCTGTGCCCGTCCCTGGGGCTGTCCTGGGCACTCCTGGGCTGGCCCTGCCCTGGCCCTGGGTCCCTCTGGGCATTCCCTGGGCTCACAGGGACCTGCCAGCTGCAAACAGAAGGATTGGGTGGGATTGGCAGGGAGGAATGATCACCATTGACCCCATGTGCTCCAAAGGCTCATTTATTATTTTATTATACTATATTATATTCATGTAGTATCATAAAATAATGATATATAATATAATATAATGATATATACTATAATACACTATGATGTAATGTAATGTAATGTAATATAATATAATATAATATAATATAATATAATATAATATAATATAATATAATATAATATAATATAATATAATATAATATAATGTAATAATGATTATATAATACAATAATGATATATCATATAATGATTTATAATGGTATATACTATACTATAATATAGTATATATAATATATATACTATATATAGTTTATATACACTATATATATACACTATAACTATATATAATATATATAGTATGTATAATAATATATTTTATATAGATATACTATATATAGTATATACTATATAAATATACTATATATAGTATATGTAATAATATACTATAATATAATGTATATATTATAATATAACATAACATAATACAATATAATATACCATAACATTTTGAAATCAGCATTTCTTACCTCAAAATTTACATGTAAATACATACTACATAAACCTTCTATAAAAATTTAAAAATTCTCTACAAATCTATTCCCCGCATCTGTACAGCGTCCACTGGATGCCCAGAATCCCAGGAATTCCACCAAAACCAGTTTAAAAAAATCGCATTTTTCAAGCAAACCCACAATAAAGACAAGTGGAGCGATGCTCCTTTTGGGCACCTTCATCCCAAAAGGTGAGAGTAGAATTCTGTGTCCCCAAACCCAGTGAAAATGCCCCTTTTGAAGAATTTTGTGTCACCAACCTGTGCGGTGGCAGCTCTCTGCTCCCTGCTGGGCGCTGCCTGCCTGGCCCTGGCGCATTTTCTGCTGCAGATTTTGGTCCTGGCTCAGGCAGCGCCAGCCCAGGGGCCGGGCTCTGCTCGTGGCTCCTCACCTGGATGTGCATCTCCATCTCCACATCCTGCAAGGAGACACCCCTGGATTTATATAAATAGATACAAATAAATAGAAATATAAATCTATTTTATATATATATATATAATAACAGCCCCAAATCTGGGCCAGAAATTCCTTTTTTAAAGAAAAAACATCCTCAAGTGCTCCAGAAGAAATCTGCAGCCCTGCCCACCCTGCAGTAGAAGACCCCTCCTCTCATGCAGCCAAAAAGGAAAAATTCAGATCCAGCTTTGGCTGGGAATAATTCAATAATTCCAAAAAGGAATAATTCCAAAAAGGAATAACTGAGATCCAGCTTTAGCTGGGAATCATTCAATAATTCCAAGAAGGAATAATTCTGATTCAGCTTTGGCTGGGAATAATTCGGTAGTTCCAGAAAGGAATAATTCCAAAAAAGGAATAATTCAATAATTCAGATCCAGCTTTGGCTGGGAATAATTCAATAATTCCAAAAGGGGAATAATTCCAAAAAGGAATAATTGAGATGCAGCTTTATCTGGAGATAATTCAATAATTCCAGAAGAGGAATAACTCAGATCCAGGTTTGGCTGGGAATAATTCGATAATTCCCAAAAGGAATAATTCCAAAAAAGGAATAATTCAGATCCAGGTTTGGGTGGGAATAATTCAATAATTCCAAAAAGGAAAAATTCAGATCCAGCTTTGTCTGGGAATAATTCAATATTTCCAAAAAGGAATAATTCAGATCCAGGTTTGGGTGGGAATAATTGAATAATTCCAAAAAGGAAAAATTCAGATCCAGCTTTGTCTGGGAATAATTCAATAATTCCAAAAAGGAAAAATTCAGATCCAGCTTTGTCTGGGAATAATTCAATAATTCCAAAAAGGAAAAAATTCAGATCCAGCTTTGTCTGGGAATAATTCAACAGTTCCAGAAAATGAGTAATTCCACAAAAGGAATAATTCAGATCCAGCTTTGTCTGGGAATAATTCAATAATTCCAAAAAGGAAAAAATTCAGATCCAGCTTTGTCTGGGAATAATTCAATAATTCCAAAAAGGAAAAAATTCAGATCCAGCTTTGTCTGGGAATAATTCAACAGTTCCAGAAAATGAGTAATTCCACAAAAGGAATAATTCAGATCCAGCTTTGTCTGGGAATAATTCAATAATTCCAAAAAGGAAAAAATTCAGATCCAGCTTTGTCTGGGAATAATTCAATAATTCCAAAAAGGAAAAAATTCAGATCCAGCTTTGTCTGGGAATAATTCAACAGTTCCAGAAAATGAGTAATTCCACAAAAGGAATAATTCAGATCCAGCTTTGTCTGGGAATAATTCAATAATTCCAAAAAGGAAAAATTGAGATCCAGCTTTGTCTGGGAATAATTCAATAGTTTAAAAAAGGAATAATTCCAAAAAGGAAGGAAGGAAGGAAGGAAAGACAAGAGCAAACTCTGAGCTTTCTTCTTTTACAGCTCCAGCAGCCTTGCAGAATGTTTATCCTGGGCTTTTCCAGGGAAATTCCAGGGAATTCCACACCTGGTGCCTTCCTGGCTGCAGCTGGCTGCTGGCTGGCACCAGGGGCTGCTGCCCCTTCCTTCCTCCTCCTCCTCCTCCTCCTCCTCCTCTCAGGCCTGGCATCTTCTGCAGAGCTTCCTTGAGCTGCCTGAACTCCTCCATCTGCGCCTGAGGGGAGAGAAGGACACAGAGAAACCTCACAAAGGGTCAAACATCTCCCCTCTGGGACCTGGATTCATTATTTGTAGAATATTTATCATTTAGAGGATATTTATCATTTGGCGAATATTTATTATTTGGAGGATATTTATTATTTGGAGGATATTTATTATTTGGAGAATGTTTGCCCAGGCGGTTACCTGGGCATTGAGGGTAGGAGAAGGACACAGAGAAACCTCACAAAGGGTCAAACATCTCCCCTCTGGGACCTGGATTCATTATTTGTAGAATATTTATCATTTAGAGAATGTTTATCATTTGGCGAATATTTATTATTTGGAGGATATTTATTATTTGGAGGATGTTTGCCCAGGCGGTTACCTGGGCATTGAGGGTAGGAGAAGGACACAGAGAAACCTCACAAAGGGTCAAACATCTCCCCTCTGGGACCTGGATTCATTATTGGTAGAATATTTATCATTTAGAGAATGTTTATCATTTGGTGAATATTTATTATTTGGAGGATATTTATTATTTGGAGGATGTTTGCCCAGGCGGTTACCTGGGCATTGAGGGTAGGAGAAGGACACAGAGAAACCTCACAAGGGGTCAAACATCTCCCTGCTGGGAACAGGGAACTCTAAATATTCTCTATTATTTAAAGGATATGTATCACTTAGAGAATATTTATTATTTGGAGAATATTCATTATTTATACAATATTTATTCTTTAGAGAATGCTTGCCCAGGCGGTTACCTGGGCACTGAGGAGCTGGGAGTGAACCTCCAGGTGAGCTTTCCTGAGGAGTTTGCTCTCTTCTCTGAGTTTCTGCACTGTGTCTGCAGGAGGAGAAGAACTTTGCTTAAAGAGATTTTTTTTTCATTTTTTTCCAAGTGTGGCATCTCCCTTTCTCACCACAAATCCCTCCTGACCTCACAGACCTCTCCAAGCCCAGGAACCACAAACCTGCTCCAGCAATTCCTTCTCTCCAGGCTCTTCCCCAGCTCCTGCTCTCATTTCTCGCCACAGGACTCGGAACAATAATTTGATTTTTTTGTGTTTCCCCCTCACCCTGCAGGTTGGTGACCTCGCTGTCCCTCTCCTGCTGCAGCTGGGCCAGTTTTTGGCTGTGGCTCTCCAGGCTCTTCCTGTGCTCCAGCCTGAGGCTGTTGTGCTGCAGCTGCAGCTCCAGCAGCTGCTTCTTGACATCGTCGTGCTGGTTCTGGGGAGAAAGAAGGGTCAGAGTTACGGAATAAAGCAGGCATTTATGGAAAGGATCTCCTCAGTGGAGACACCTTGGGCAGCACCAGAGCCCAGCCAGGGCTGCACCCAGGATGAACTAAAATGGTCCCAAGATGAACCCAAGATGAACGAAAATGGTCCCAAGAAAATGGTCCCGGGATGAACCTAAATGGTCACAAAATGAACCCAAAATGGTCACAAAATGAACCCAAGATGAACCTAAATGGTCTCAGAGTGAATCCAAGATGAACCCAAGATGAACCAAAATGGTCACAAAATGAATCAAAATGGCTCCAAAATGGCCCCCAAACGAACCCAAGATGAACCAAAATGACCCCAAAATGAACCCAGCATGAACCAAAATGGCCCCAAAATTAATCAAAATGGCCCCATATGATTCCAGGATGAACCAAAACGGTCCCAAAATGAATCAAAATGGCCCCAAAACAAACCCAGGATGAACCAAAATGGCCCCAAAATGAACCCAGCATGAACCAAAATGGCCCCAAAATGAATCAAAATGGCCCCAAAATGAACCCAAGACAGTTCCCAAAATGGTCCCAAAATAAACTGAAGATTGAGTTTATTTGGGGGACCCAATCATAATGAACCCAGGATAAACCAAAATGGCCCCAAAATGAACCAAAATGGTCCCAAAACGACCCCAGGATGAAGATCCCATTTCCCAGGCGTGACAATGACATTCCTGGCAGCGATCCTCTCCTGATCCAGCCAGTTCCACTGGGAACATTCCTGCCTGGGCTCCAGTGACAGAAGTGTTACCCACAGCCTCACAATGGGCTAAAAACTGCATTTTCTGAGAAAAAAAAAAAAAAAATCCCATTTTTTTGGAAATCTCCCGCAGTCCCAAGGGCTGGTTTTGTCTTGCACCAGCTGTAAACGCAGTTTAGGAAAAAAAAGGAGATGGTTGGGGTTGTTTTGTACATTTTTTTCCCACTCCTCCAATAAAAGGAAGCAGGAGAAAGGGAGCCAGGAATACAAAAAAGCTCTGAGTGTCCCCTGAGAGAAGCAGAGCATTCTGCTCGTGGTGCAGTTGCTATGAGGAGGAATTTTGCTGCTGCAGAGCGTTCCCAGAACCCACAGAGCTGGAAAATGCCCAAGAGACAGAACTGTGCTTCCTTTTCCCCCGCTGGAATCCAGAGCCAGCCCAGCTCAGCGCAGGAAATGCAGCCCAGGGGTGCTGGGGGCTGCTGGAACCCAGCCCTGCTTCTCCACACCGGGCTAAAATCAGCATTTCTCTGCCAAGTTCAGACCAAAAGTGTTTTTTAAAAACCGCCCCAGCAGCCCCCAGTTGCATTGCTCCAACGATATCAAAACTGAACATCCAGGTGTGCTTCAGGTAGGGCAGGTGATAAGCTAAAAAAATGGTACAAAATGGCATAAAACGCTATAAAATTGTATAAAATGCTATAAAATACTTTAAAATGCTATAAAATGCTTTAAGCTGAGCCTCTTCCACGGACTGGAATATTTGGTGGGAGCCCAAAGGTGAGCTCCAATGGATAAATCCCATTTTCACACTGAGAGACACAGAAAAAGCAGCCGAACCCTGGGTGATAAAAGTGCTCAAGGGCTGACGCTGCAGCAAGAAAAACTATAAAGAAAAATAGAAAAATTACGAAGAAAATCCCTAAAACTCAGCAGCCAAAGCTCCCTTACCTTCAGGATCTTGTGCTGGGAGCTGAGGGCCCCGTATCTGTTCATGGAGTCTTGCTGGGGAGAGAAAAAAGATCCAACAGTGCCATTAGAACCCAGAAAAATCCAGGAAAGGGAGAAAAACCCACAGAAACACCTGCCCAAACCAGCAGAACATGCAAGGCAGGAAAATGTTGAGTTTTTATCTTGTTTTTTGCCAGGGTTGGGATGAAATGTGTGAGGTGGAATTTCTTGTCTGGACTCAGATGGCACCAGAAAAAAAAATATTTCCCATTGTGGGGCAAATATTTCTCATTGTGGGGCAAATATTTCTCATTGTGGGGCAAATATTTCCCATTGTGGGGCAAATATTTCTCATTGTGGGGCAAATATTTCCCATTGTGGCACAAAGCACACCCACCTTCTCCTTGTTGAGAGCTTCCTGAGCTTCCAGCTTGTACACTAAAAAATCTGCAAAGGGGAGAAAAGGAGGCACTTTGGTGGGTAAAAGGGTTGTAGTGTCTGAATATATATATATTCAGCATATATATAAATATTTATATAATAATATAATATATATATTCAGCATATATATTTTTATATTTATAATAAAGGTTTAATGGTTGAATAAAGCGTTGTTCAGCATATATATTTATATTTATATTTATAATAAAGGTTTAATGGTTGAATAAAGCGTTGTTCAGCATATATATAAATATTTATATTTATAATAAAGGTTTAATGGTTAAATAAAGCATTGTTCAGCATATATAAAAATATTTATATTTAGAATAAAGTTGTAATGTTTAAATAAAGCATTGTTCAGTTTACACTTTTATTTATATTTATATGTTTATAGTTACATTTATGCTTCTAGTTATATTTATAATAGAGTTGTAATGTTTGAATTAAGCATTGTGCAGTTTACACTTATATATATATCAATATCTATATTAATATGTATATTTATATTTACGTTATATGTTTATAGTTATAGTTATAGTTTATAATAAAGTTGTAATGTTTGAATAGAGCATTGTGCAGTTTACACTTATATCTAAATTTCTATTAATATCTATATTAATATGTATATTTACATTTATAGTTATAGTTATAGTTATAGTTATAATAAAGTTGTAATGTTTGAATAGAGCACTGTGCAGTTTACACTTATATTTGAATTCATATCTATATTTATATATATATATTTATTTAAATATATATTTATATGTTTATGGTTATATTTATGCTTACAGCTATAGTTATAGTTACAGTTATAGTTAGTTATAGTTATAGTTATAGTTACAGTTATGGTTAGTTATAGTTATAGTTATAGTTATAGTTATAGTTATAATAAAGTTGTAATGTTTGAACAAAGCATTGTTCTGTTTATATTTGCATTTATAGGCATGTTCATATTTACATTTGCGGGTATATTTATATTTATATTTATATTTATATTTATATTTATATTTATATTTATATTTATATTTATATTTATATTTTAGAGGTGTGATGTTTGAATAAAGCATTGTTCAGTTTCTATTTCTATTTCTATTTCTATTTCTATTTCTATTTCTATTTCTATTTGGTTGTGATGTTTGTATAAAGCACTGTTCAGCATATCTATATTTCTATATATTTCTTCAGCCACCTTGGGGCACCGGGGCCTTTGTGGCCTTTGGGGACAGCTGGGTCTCACCTTCCTTGGTCTTCTTGTGCTCCCCTCTCTCCTTCTGCAGGGAGCGCTCCAGGCGGGACCGGTGCTCGTACACCACTGGGGACAGAGGCACAGCAGGACAAACTCCATTTATTGAGCTTTCCCCACAGCTATTTCCCCACCATTAAAAAAAAAAAAACAAAAAAAACAAAACAAAAAAAAAAAAAAAAAAAAAAAAAAAAAACAGATATTTTCCTACCGTTAAAAAAAAAAAAAAATCAGATTTTTCCCGCCATTAAAAAAAAAAAAAAAATCAGATATTTTTTCCACCATTAAAAACAAAAATTAGATATTTTCCGCACCATTTAAATTCAGATATTTTCCCCACCATTTAAAAAAAATAGGATTTTTTCCCACCATTAAAAAAAAAAAAATATATATATTTTCCCACCATTTAAAAAATAGATATCTTCCCCACCATTAAAAAATGAGATATTTTCCCCACCGTTAAAAAAATTCTGATACTTTTTCCACCATTAAAAAAAAATCAAATATTTTTTCCACTATTAAAAGAACCCCAAACAGATATTTTCCCCACCATTAAAAAAAAATATTATATTTTCCCCACCATTAAAAAATCAGATATTTTTTCCACCATTAAAAAAATTTAGATATTTTCCCCACCATTAAAAAAAATATTATATTTTCCCCACCATTAAAAAAATCAGATTTTTTCCCCACCATTAAAAAAAAATCAGATATTTTTCCACCATTAAAAAAAAATTATATATTTTCCCCACCGTTAAAAAAATCGGATTTTTTCCCACCTTTAAAAAAATCTGATTTTCCCCCGCCATTAAAAAAAAATCAGATTTTTTTTCCACTATTAAAAAAACTCAGATATTTTCCCCACCATTAAAAAAATCAGGTTTTTTCCCACCATTAAAGAAAAAAATCTGATTTTTCCTACCATAAAATAAAAAATCAGGCACCACGGCAGTGCCAGCATCATTCCCCAGAGCATCTCTCCCCTCTGCCCCTTGCCAGGCTCCCCCAGCAGCCAAACCCCAAAAATGCAGATTTGCCTTTGCTGAAATCATTGGATTTCATTGGAATGTCTGCTCAAAATAAAAAATAAAGCAGGGGAACCATGGCAACAGTTTGGGAATGGCAGCTCTGGCTCTGCCAGGGGTTGGGATGCCAGCGCCGGGCTGAGCTCACGCTTTGGGGGGAAAAATGATGATTTTGGCTCAGTTGTTGGGCTGCTGTTCCCAAAACTGGGGTGCCCTGAGGCTGCCACTGTCCCACCCTGGCGATGCAGGAGGTGCTGGCACAGCAGGGAGGAATAATTCGGGTTAATTCCTGCCCTGCTGAGCTCTGCACGCCCCACACTGGGGCTGCAGGTGGGAACCTGGCACAGGCATGAAAAAGTTTATGAAAAATTCCGTCGCAGATTTGATGAAAAATCCTTTCCTTAGGATTTTTTTTTTTTTTTCTCCTGAGAAGCTGAGAAGCCTCAGAGGAAAAGAAAAACAATGATTATCTGCTGCTGTGGGATGCAACAGGTGCATCTGGGATTGGTCTCATGGGGTTGTTTCTAATTAATGGCCAATCAGTCTGGCTGTATCAGACTCTGAGAGTCACAAGATTTTGCTATCATCCTTTTCCTTTTCCTTTCTTCCATTATTTTAGTATAGCTCTAATCCATCATTTTCTTTTAATATAATACATATCATAAAACAATAAATCAGCCTTCTGAACCATGGAGTCAAGATTCTCATCTCTTCCCATGTCGGGAAATCCCTCCAGACCCCAAATGCCAGCATGCAGCATCCATCAGCCCCAAAATGCTGCCACGACTTTTTAAATCCTGAATCAACCTCTCGAGAAGGAGGTGGGTTTGTCAGTGGGATCAGAAAATTCAATTCTTCCTCCTCCTCTTCTTCCCTGCTTTTGAGGGAGCTAAAAATCTGCAGGATCCATCAGCCCCATCCTTTTTTAGTCCCAGACTTTTTTAGTCCCGGACCCAATGTCTCAAGAACAAGGTGGGTTTGTCAGCAGAATCAGAAAATCCAACTCTTCCTCTTGATTCTTCCCTCCCCACTCTTTTTAGGGAGCAAAAAATCTGCAGCTCCATCAGCCCCAAAACGCTGCCACGACTTTTTTATTCCCAGACCTTTTTAGTCCAACGCAAAGTCTCAGGAACGAGGTGGGTTTGTCAGAGGGATCAGAAAAGCCAATTCTTCTTCCTCCTCTTCATCCTCTCCCCACTCCTTTTAGGGAGCTAAAACTCTACAGCATCCATCAGCCCCAAAATGCTGCCACGACTTTTAAAATCCCAGATCAACGTTTCGAGAACAAGCAGGATCAGAGAAGCCAATTCCTCTTCCTCTTCTTCCCCCTCTTTTTAGGGAGTTAAAAATCAGCAGCATCCATCAGCCCCTAAATGCTGCCACGACATTTTTAGTCCTGGACTTTTTTAGTCCAGACTTTTTTAGTCCACACCAACCTCTCTAGATCGAGGTGGGTTTGTCCCTTGCAGCAGCTGGGACAAAACTCGAGGGAAGATCAGCTCCCTTCCCTCCCTGCTGGCTCCCACTCGGGGCAGAGGGAGCGGAGCCGCCTCCCCGAGCCCGCCCCGCGATTTTACTGCCCCGCGTTTGGCCTGACAGGGGCTGGGAATTGCAGCCAAAGGGAGAATAAATGGAATAGAGGCGACACAGCCGAGCTCACCCGCCCAGCTCTGACCTCTCTTTGCCAATTCCCACTCAAATGTGAGCCCCGATTCCTGACACCCAAATGGGGGAAGGAAACAGCTCAGCATCCTCAGAGCCAAGGGATGAACGGGGGACCCTGATTGTGGATGGGAGGGAGAGAATTGGGGCAGAGTGAGCACACAGGGACAGATCCGGAGGGGTCACTCACAGGGACAGCCCAGGAGGGGTCACTGACAGGGACAGCCCAGGAAGGGTCACTCATCTTGGGGCCCTGGAGGGGTCACTCATCTTGGGGTCACTCACTCTTGGAGCTCCAGACAGGGTCATTCACTCACCTGGGAGCTCCAGAGGGGTCACTCACTCACCTTGGGGTCCACTCACCCTGGGGCTCCGGAGGGGTCACACCTTGGAGCTCAGGAGGGGTCACTCATCCTGGGGTCACTCACAGGGACAGTTCTGGAGGGGTCACTCATCTTGGGAGTCCAGAGCTGGTCACTCACCCTGTGCTCACTCTCAGGGACAGCTCTGGAGGGGTCACTCATCTTGAAGTCCCCTCACTCTGGGGTTCTGAAGGGGTCACTCACAGGGGTCACTCACAGGGGTCACTCACTCACCTTGGGGCTCCAGAGGGGTCACTCACTCACCCTGCGGTCACTCACAGGGGTCACTGACAGGGGTCACTGACAGGGGTCACTGACAGGGGTCACTGACAGGGGTCACTCACCCACTCACCTTGGGGCTCCGGAGGGGTCACTCACTCACCCTGCGGTCACTCACAGGGGTCACTCGCAGGGGTCACTCACTCACCTGTGGCTCGGGAGGGGTCGCTCACTCACCTTGCAGCTGTGCCGACAGCGCTTCCTGCTGCAGTTTGTATTTCTGCGCCAGCGCCTCGGCGCCCCGCACCTGGCTCTGGAGGCGGCCGTAGAGCAGCGCGGCCGAGGCCAGGCCGGCCAGGCAGAGCAGACCCAGCGCCGAGGGCAGCAGCCCCTTGTGCCTGCGGGAGCACATCCCGGTGCCCATGGCGGAGCGGGGCAGCGCAGCCCGGTTCGTGCCGCTCTTAAACCATCGCGTTATTCCGGCCCTGCCGCTCCTCTCCCCGCGGATCCCCGCGGAAAATGCGGGCTCGGCTCCGCTCCCAGCCGCGCTCTATTCCCCGCTGTCCGTCGGGACATCCGAGCGGAGCCCGAGCATCCTCGGGGGGCGAGGGCAGCGAGCAGCGGCAGCGGCAGCAGGAGGAGGAGGAGGAAGAGGAGGAGGAGGAGGAAAACTTTTGCTTCCCATGTGCTGCTGCGGAGGAGAGGAGGGAGGGGGGCGGGAAGGGGGTACCGCCGCCTTTGGCTCTTCCCACCGGAAAAAATAACCCGGCGAGAGGAGGAGAAGCCCTCGGGCCCCCTCCCCGCGGCGGATCCCGCAGGAAGCGGCGCCGGGAGAGCGGCCAGGAACGCAGGAACGCGGCGGCGGCATCCGGGCTGCGGGGCCCGGGGTCCGCCCTCGGCAGCGGGAGGGGCTGCGGGGACACGGGGGGACCGGGGGGGGACAGCAGAGTGATGAGACCCGGGAGCCGGCACCACCCGGAGCCCCCTGTCCGTGTGTCCCGTCCCTGTTGCTAACGGGACGCGGGAAGGGATGGAGCGGCAGAGCATCCTCACAGCAGCGTCCTCACGCAGGCAAAAGATGGGGTTTGTCCTCACGCAGGCAAAAGATCGGGATTTGTCCTCGGGAAAATAGGAGGTGATGAAGGCAGGAGGGCGGGAGGAGGGGAACGATGGGAATTTGGCTTTTTCCCAATGGTTTGGGGCTGGGAAAAACAGGGACAGCTTCCACTGGCCCAAGGTGCTCCAAGCCCTGTCCAACCCGGCTTTGGACACTTCCAAGGTGTTCTGGACGTGTGGGCTCCTCTCTTTTGGCAGAGCTCAGCTGGTTTCACAAGGTGTGTGATGCTCATGGTTCTACCCAGGTGTGTGATGCACAAGGTTTTACCAGGTGTTGTATCCAGGTGTGTGATGCTCGCGGTGTGTGATGCCCATGGTTCTACCAGCTGTGTAATGCCCATGGTTGTACCCAGGTGTGTGATGCCCATGGTTTTTCCCAGGTGCGTGATGCTCATGGTTGTACCCAGGTGTGTGATGCTCATGGTTGTACCCAGGTGTGTGATGCTCATTGTTTTACAAGGTGTGTGATGCCCATGGTTGTACCCAGGTGTGTGATGCCCATGCTTTTACAAGGTGTGTGATGCCCATGGTTGTACCCAGGTGTGTGATGCTCATTGTTTTACAAGGTGTGTGATGCCCATGGTTGTACCCAGGTGTGTGATGCTCATTGTTTTACAAGGTGTGTGATGCCCATGGTTCTACCAGCTGTGTAATGCTCACGGTTTCACCAGGTGTGTGGTGCTCATGATTTTACAAGCTGTGATGCTCATGGTTTTCCCACGTGTGTGATGCACAAGTTGACCTTTAAATGTCCCTTCCAACCCAAACCATTCCACGATTTTGTGCCTCACGGGACAGACCGAGCTCCTGGAGCCTTGCCCGGGTTCTGAGCTCAGATCTGAGACCCCCAGGTTGGTAGTGAATCCTCTCCGACCGTGAGCTTGGCTCATCTCCTATCTGAGCTCACAAGGATATTTCTCCAGGAATTCTGCCAAGCTCCCTCTTTCAGGCACCTGGGGAACAAGCAACAATCACAACAGCTCTCCACAGCAATTCCCCTCTCAGAGTCGTGCCTGGTGGTTTCAGAAATGTTAATCAAATGAGCTGCACAGCTCTGCTGGGAATTGCTTGAGTGGCACTTGTGTCACCCCCACTTGTCATTGGGAAAACTGAGGCGCAGTGTTCCTGTAAGGTAATTATTTATCCAAAATAAAAGGTAATTATTTATCCAAAATAACTTTTTTTTTTTAAGGTAGGATTTTTTTTTACCCCCCTCCCCAAGCATTTTAAGTGGATTTGGTGGATTTGTTCTGCCAGACCTTGCTGGAAACGGGGTGATTTGGCTCTGACACAGCTTCCACTGACCATTACAGGCTTTCCTTAATGAATTAACTGATTACTGCAGCTCCTTCTGGACACCAGAGCAGCGCTGATGGGAAATTCCATGGCAGAATTTGTGTGCCATGGATTGAGTGTGCAGGACCAGGGATAACCTCGTTCCTATTCCCAGATATTCAGTGCAGGACACTCCACTGTGCCAGATTTACTGCCCAACTGGAATGTCCTGTCTGCACCCTGGGGACTGAGCAAACCCCTGGGATGAGGGGTTTCAGTCTCAATTTTGCCTCTATTCAGCACATTCTTATTTTTTCTTTATTTTTTTTTCCCCTCCTGCACTCATTAATTACTTCCTCATGTGCTGATTCCTAACTGAGAAACACTGGGAGTTTTTGAGGTTTTTGACAGAAAGAAGTCTGGAAAAGGTTAAAATCTAGATGAGGGGATGTTTATCTGAGGAAGATTTGATTGACAAAATGTCTGTGATCAGGCACTTAATACTTCTATAACAAATAACTTTTCCCCTCCTTCCTCATGTGCTGATTCCTGCCTGGGAAACACTGGGAGTTTTTGAGGTTTTTGATGGGGAGGAGTATGGAAAAGGTTAAAATCTAGATTAGGGAATGTTTATCTGAGAAAGATTTGACTGACAGAACGTCTGTGAGAAGGCACTTTTGTAATAAATAACTTTACTCCTGCAATAAACTCAGGAGGGTTTAGATTTAACTCCATTTAACTCAGGAGGGTTTAGGTTTAACTCCACATTTCTGCACCAGATTTAAGGCCAGTGAAAGCTAAAAGCTTCATGCTTGTGTTTTACCAATATTTAAATGATTCAGAGGATTCTTCCTCATACAAATCCCACAACATCCCACATCTCTAAAGGTCTGCACGAGTATTTTTTAGGGAGATACAGAGGAAGAGAAACCTCTGAGGTAACAAATCGACCATAGGTGACATCTCCCTGGAAACCCAACCCCAAATGCCTCAGGGATTATCTGATCATCTCCTTTTGCTCCTCTAATCCAGGGGTGATCACATCTGAGGACAGCTTTGAAATAATAATCTGAGCAGAACAAGCAATTCCCATGGGAAAGCTCGGGGTGGGGGAGCTTGCACAGAAAATGCCACATTTTCACCCTGCAGAACAAACTGTGAGCATCGACCATCTGTGCAAGCTGCAGCCTTTGAATCAGAGCTCCGGATCCCACAGCAGGATTTAATCAGCTCTGGGAGTGTTTTCAGCCAGGTTATGTAAATTCTGTCAAGGAAGCAAGAGGGATGGATGGAAGGAATGTGCTGCGAGGAGGCTGCATTGTTTAGGGGCTGTAATTTTATAAATATACAGATAAATGTGCCACATTTCACGCCCTAAAGGCTTTGTGGGGTTTGGATTTGCCTTCCAGGGAACACCAGTGCACAAATGAGGGAGGGCACAGGCTGAGCAGGGCAGGAGGAGCCCAGGGGATGAGAAATGCCAGGCACAAATATTTGAAAGTGTTCCAAGTGGATTGGGAGCACGAACCAGCACTCCTGAGCTGCCCTTCCCCACACAGAAATTCCCAATTCTCTTCCCCCAGCACCAAAAATGCCCCAAAACTGAACCATTCCTGGGGACCTCGGTGTCTCCAGGGTTAAGGGGTGGGAGAGCTGAAGAATTCCTGTCCTCCCATAACAAGAAGTGACAGCTCCTAATTAGGATTCATTAGAGGCAGCCCCGGGGAGATGATGGGACCATTTTTCAGGATGTGTTGCTGAAATTATTTTTCATCTGACGATGACAACTTGGCTCAGTTGCAAATGTCCTTTGAGTCATTTGTTCTGAGCCTAAAAACTGAGCAGATGAGATCCCAGAACCTCAGCAAAGCCTGGGCATGGCCATGGTACACGAGAAGGGGAATGGAGGAGCAAAATGAGGCAGAAATGAGGTTTTTTTGAGTTAAAAGGTAAAATTCATCATCTAGGTGAGCATTCCATAGAAACTGGAGCACAAGGAGATCCACAAGTATTGAATGTCTGGATATTCTGGCAGTTATTTTGCATTTACCTTAAAATATCTGCTCCCACCAGAGTCAAAATATTCTGAGAGAAACTCTTTATTCTTTCAAAAAATAGTCCTTACTCCAAGAGTTTACAGTGCAAAAACTTCCACCATGTGAATCTCAGATCCTCTGGGAAAAACCCTCAACTTTGCCTTTTATTTCCACCTCATGTTTTACAGTTTGGACTGAGAATCTTCCTTGCTTTGAGTCCTCGACCAGTCTCTGATTTGGGTTAGTTTTTCCTCAAAAAGCAATAAAACGCCAGGCAGGATTCTGGAGGTGCAGACCTCCAGAAATCATCATGAATATAACAATTCTATCATTTTCCCTGCTGTGGGTGAAGCACCATTTGTCAGTGAGTTGTTGTGGGGGGGGATTTCTGGGGAAAATGAAGCACATTTGAATTGCTGTTAATGAATCAGGCTGAGCAGGTGATGGTGGGAGGAGGAGGCAGCAGCAGCAGATCTGTTCTGGTGCCTCCTCCAGGATGTTCTGCTGCTCTGTGGCACCTCAGGACAACAGAGAGATGAGAATTCCTCATCATCCCCCTGCAGAGTTTTCCCTTTGTGCCTGCACAAGCGTTCTGTGGGATCAGCCAGCCTCATCCTCACTGGGGCTGCTCTGTCTGACTTCATCCCTGCACAGCCTCATCCTCACACTGGGGCTGCTCTGACTTCATCCCTGCACAGCCTCATCCTCACACTGGGGCTGCTCTGACTTCATCCCTGCACAGCCTCATCCTCACTGGGGCTGCTCTGACTTCATCCCTGCACAGCCTCATCCTCACACTGGGGCTGCTCTGACTTCATCCCTGCACAGCCTCATCCTCACACTGGGGCTGCTCTGTCTGACTTCATCCCTGCACACAAAGATCGTTTCTGAGCAACTCAAGCTGGCGTTTCTGCACAGGAGGTGTCAGCAGGGAGGTTTCAGTCTGGGTTTTGATACCCCCATAAGCCAAGAGCTTAAATCATCCCTGCTTTGTCACTGTGTGTTAAGCGTGGACAGATCCAGTGTGAGATTTCAGACACTGCTTAATCATTGTTGGTTTTAAATGGAACAGACTTTCCTGAGCCTTGCTTTTGGGCGCTGAAAATCCCACTCAGCATTTTTGTGGACATGGAGCATGGGAACACACTCCAAAGGGTTTGGGGGCTGAAAATCCCATTGGTTTTTCATAAAACAGACTTTCCTGAGCCATGCTTTTGGGTGCTGAAAATCCCACTCAGCATTTTTCTGCACATGGATCATGGGAACAACCTCCAAAGGGTTTAGGTCCTGAAAATCCCATTCAGAATTTTCTGCACATGGATCATGAGTACAAGCTCCAAAGGGTTTGGATGCTGAAAATCCCACTGGTTTTAAATAGAACAGACTTTCCTGAGCCATGCATTTGGGTCCTGAAAATCCCACTCAGCATTTTTCTGCACATGGGAAAATCTTGATATTTAGCAGCTTATTCTGAGTTCCTTTTCTCTATCAGACTCCTCCTCCACACAACCTTGGCCTTTAGGCACAGCCACCCCAGAATTCAGCCAGCTTTCCACCTGGCTCTGCTGGGACACAGCAAAGGCCAGAATTCTGACCCAGATTTCCTCATTTTCCACCGATGCTGATCCAAATTTCCTCATTTCTCAGTGATGCTGATCTAGATTTCTTCATTTCTCAGTGATGCTGAGCACTGGAGGGATTCCTGCCTTAAATATTGTGTGGAGCAGCCACAGGAGGAGGAGGAGAGGGCTCCAACTACCCCTCAAAAATCAGAATTGTTGGCTCAGGTTAAGGGTCTGTCCCTGCCTGCTCCTGCTACCCTTAATTATTCTTTTTTTGCTTCATTTTCCAGTGCTAAAAATAGGGAGGGGATAAAGAGGAATCCCCCTTGGGCTTGGGTTCTATTAAGCTGTGTTTCTATTCAGAGGAGAAAATCAAAAGTGGAACTGAATTTCCTCAAAGTTAATTCCCAGAGCTGGGCACTGGAGGGATGTAGGTCACTTTGCTTTGTTCTGAGCTATAAATAAATTGGTTTTTCCCTGAAAAGTGGGAGCAGACTCATCCTGGCTGCTTTATCCAGGTCACTGCCTCTGAAGGTAACAGCAGAGGCTCCTGCTGCCACTTCCAGGCTCTGCTTTTAAGGACAGATTCTCCAAAAATATTTTTTTTTCATGTATTAAGTGTGCAAAACAGCACTGCAGAACATGCACTTGGATTAATTTATATTTTGTTTTTTTATATTTTATAATATATACATTTATATATTTAACGTATTTATATTTTATAATATACTATTAAATTATTTTATTTATGTACACAATAATTTTTATATGTATTTTATTATATTCTGTATTATGTATTATTCTATAGTATTATATATAATTATAACAATATAATAGTATATATGATTATGATAGATAATTATATAAATATATTTTATTTTATATAATATATACAATATCAATTATTATATATATTATATTTCTATACAATATATATTATATAAATATAATATATAACATTATAATATAAAATATGTAATAAAGGATATACAATATACAATATATTATATACTATATATTATATACTATACATTATACATGATATATTATATACTATATATAATATACTCTATATATAATATATAATATATTATATAATATATAATATATTATATAATATATAATATATAATATATAATATATAATATATAATATATAATATATAATATAATATATTATATATTATATATTATATATATTATATATTTTATATATATATATACATTTTTGTATATCTATACATTAATATATTATTTTATATTTTCTATTTTATAGAGATATTTTTTACCTCTACAGATCCATAAAACACATCTTGGCAGCCTATTTTCCCCACCATCACCAATATATTTTTATCCCACCAACACATTTTTATCCCATGAAATATTCACCTTCAAAGAACACCGCAAAGGGATCAAGTGGCTTGAGTTTTCCAGGTGTAAAATGCAAAATATTAAGGAGATTCGTTTTGGAGGAAAAAAAAGGAATTCAAAACATTATTATTATTCTATTATTATTAGTTTATTATTAATAATATATTTATTTTATATATTTGAATAATAACAATAACAATAAATTACCAATAACAATAATAATAAATAAATAAATTTAATATTTTAAAATTTAAATTTTTAAAGAAATCCACACAGCCTGCGTGACCCTTGAGTGGCTCCCATGGCTGCCAGAAGGTGCTGAAGGAAAAGTTCATGAATATTTCTGTGGAACAGCGGCATCCAGTGGGCAAAGAGCAATTCCTGCTGATTTCCTCAGAAAACCAGGACAGGCCACAAAAAAAGAGAGGTTTCTCCCCAATATTCAGTGCTTTGCAAACAATTTTATTTTTAATTCTATTTTCATTTTTATTTTTAATTTTATTTTTAAAAGAGAGAAAGCTTGAATTTTTTTTTATTTTGAACAATTAATTTTAATTCTAAATTTTGTTTTTAAAGCGAGTTTGGCTTGAATTTTAATTCTTTTCAATTTAAAAATATTTAGGTTTAAATTTTTATTTTTTAAAGAAAGGAGGCTTGAATTTAG
Organism: Ammospiza nelsoni; assembly: GCF_027579445.1. Taxonomy (NCBI): domain Eukaryota; kingdom Metazoa; phylum Chordata; class Aves; order Passeriformes; family Passerellidae; genus Ammospiza; species Ammospiza nelsoni. The sequence continues at coordinate 1,764,164 of NC_080654.1, forward strand.
TTTTTTTTTTTTTAGTTTTACAACACTTTATTTTTATTTTTAAATGAGAAATTAGCTTGAAAAAAAAACCCCAACTTGAAATAACTCAGAGCCTGGATGTGCAAGCTCCTGTTTAGAAAAAGTAAGTTGTAAACAAAAGTAAGTCCTGAATGATCCCAGTATCTATTAAGTGATCCTAAAACTCAAAAAATAAATCCTGAATTATCTCAGTATTTATTGAGTGATCCCAAAACTCAAAAATAAATCCTCAATTATCTCAGTATTTATTGAACCCAGACCTCAAATTTAAGTCCTGAATTATCTCAGTATTTATTGAGTCCAAAACTCAAATTTAAGTCCTGAATTATCTCAATATTGAGCCCAAAACTTAAAAGTAAGGCCTGAATTATCTCAGTATTTATTGAGTGATCCCAAAAGTCAAATTTAAGTCCTGAATGATCTCAGTATTTATTGAGAGACCCCAAAACTCAAAAGTAAGGCTTGAATTATCTCAGTATTTATTATTTATTGAGCTCAGTATTTATTGAGCCCAGTATTTATTGAGCTGAAAACTCAAAAGTAAATCCTGAATTATCTCAGTATTTATTGAGTGATCCCAAAAGTCAAATTTAAGTCCTGAATGACCTCAGTATTTGTTGAGTGCTCCCAAAACTCAAAAATAAATCCTGAATGACCTCAGTATGTATTGAGTAAGCCCAAAACTCTAAGAATGGATCTTCCCAATTGGGGCTGCCTGCACTCACCTGCCTCTAATTCATTTTTTAATTTAGGTTAACACAAACCTGCCTGAGGGAGGGACCACCACTGACCACACTCCTTGGTGCCACGTTCCTGCTGGGTGTTGGTGCTGGCAAGGTTTCACCCCATTTTAATCAGGGTTTTCAAGGTGTTTCTGAGCTCATATGGGAGAAAATCAGTGGAATTTTTGTGTCTTCACCTGACAGGAGAGTGCAGGATATTAATGCTGGTAGGGTATTGATGCTGGCAAGGTTTTACCTCATTTAACCAGAGTTTTAGGCAAAGGCAGTGGAATTTTTGTGTCTTCACCTGACAGGAGAGTGCAGGATACTGAAGCTGGCAAGGTTTTACCTCATTTAACCAGGGTTTTAGGCAAAGGCAGTGGAATTTTTGTGTCTTCATCTGACAGGAGAGTGCAGGATACTAAAGCTGGCAAGGTTTTACCTCATTTAATCAGGGTTTTCAAGGTGTCTCTGAGCTCATCAGGGGCAAAGTCAGTGGAGTTTGTGTGTCTTCACCTGACAGGAGAGTGCAGGATATTAATGCTGGTAGGGTATTAGTGCTGGCAAGGTTTTACCTCATTTAACCGGGGTTTTCAAGGTGTCTCTGAGCTCAGAAGGGCAAAATCAGTGGAGTTTGTGTGTCCTGCACCTGACAGGAGAGTGCAGGATACTAAAGCTGGCAAGGTTTTACCTCATTTAACCAGAGTTTTTAAGCAAAATCAGTGGAGTTTGTGTGTCCTGCACCTGACAGGAGAGTGCAGGATACTAAAGCTGGCAAGGTTTTACCTCATTTAACCAGAGTTTTTAAGCAAAATCAGTGGAGTTTGCGTGTCTTTACCTGACAGGAGAGTGCAGGGTATTAATACTGGCAAGGTTTTACCTCACTCAGGTGTCTCTGAGCTCAGCAAGGGCAAAGTCAGCGGAGTTTGTGTGTCCTGCACCTGACAGGAGAGAGTCACATGAACGCTGTCATCACTGTTGGCATCACAGACGTGACACAAACGCCTAAATTGCTTCTGAAGGTAATTACAAAAGTAGTAGTCCTGTGATTTAAGGTTCAAGGCCAGGCTGGATGGAGCAACCCGGCCCTGTGGAAGGTGTCCCTGTCCAAAAGGGGGTTGGAGCTGGGGGATCTTTAAGGTCGCCTCCAACCCATCCATTCCACGATCCAGGTGTTTAAATTCACCTCTGGTGGCACTTCAGCCACCCACGATCTCATTCCAGGCACAAGGCTGGGACAGGAGGAGTTCAAAAAGGCATGAATTCCCTTCATGGAATCACAGAACGGTTTGGGTTGGACAGGGACCTTGGAGATCACCTCATTCCAGCCCCTGCCAGGGACACCTTCCACGATCCCAGCTTGCTCCAAGCCCTGGCATTGAACACTTCCAGGGACGGGTGCCTCACTCCCTTCACAGTGCAGAATCCCCCCTAATATCCAACCTAAACCCACTCTTTTAACATTCAATGCCCCTAAACCGAGCACTTGTTGGACTGAATGATCCTAAACACCCCGTTAACCCACGGGCATCCCTCCCTCATCCCTTCCTGCCCGGGCAAACCGGGCACTGCCCCGAACCTTCCCCTCACCCCCGAGCCGAGCCGGGCCTGGGGCTCCCCGTGGGCACCCCTTGGGCTCCCCGCGGGCTCCCGGGAGTTGTAGTCGGAGCGCCCGGAGCGGAACTACGGCTCCCGGCTGCCCGCGGGAGCGCAGGCGGGGCGGCCCCGGGGCCGAGCTGCGGCTGCGGCAGCAGCACCGCGGGGACGCGGCGGCCGCGGGGACACGGCCCGGCTCCGGGGACACGGCCCGGCTCCGGGGACACGGCCCGGCTCAGGGCAGCGGGGGTTTGCTACAGCCACACCGGGAGGTGCCGGGATAAGGGCGGATCCCAGCCCCGGTGCCCGGGTTCACCCGCGTTCTCCGCCCGCCCGGGCGCCGCTGTGGGCATGGAGGAGGGACGGCGGCGAGCGCAGCGCTGGGCTTGTGACTCTGGGGATCCTCGGCTCTGCCTTGGCGCTGAGGTACGTGCCTGGCTTTCCCCGGGGTGTTCCCCTCGGGATGGGGCAGCTGGAAGGGACCGGGGTGGTTCTGGCTCCTTTACCGGGGTGGTTCAGGTCCCTTTCAACGGGACCGGGGCCGCTTTAGCCGGCGTGGTTCTGGCCCCTTTAAACCCGGGTGGTTCTGGCAGCTGTAGCCGGGATTGAGCCCCTTTTACCGGGGTGGTTCTGGGAGCTTTAACCTGGGTGGTTCTGGCAGCTGTAGCCGGGATTGAGGCCCCCTTTACCGGGGTGGTTCTGGCCCCTTTAAACCCGGGTGGTTCTGGCAGCTGTAGCCGGGATTAAGGTGCCTTTACCGACATGGTTCTGGCCCCTTTAAACCCGGGTAGTTCTGGCAGTTGTAGCCGGGATTAAGGTCCATTTACCAGGATGGTTCTGGCCCCGTCAACCGGGATTAAACCCTGCTTTAGCCGGGGTAGTTCTGGCCCCTTTAGCCGGGCTGGTTCCAGGACCTTTAGCCGGGATTGAGGCCGCTGTAGCCCGGGTGGTTCTGGCAGTTTTAGCCGGGCTGGTTCCGTCACCTTTAGCCGGGATTGAGGCTGTTTAGCCCGGGTGGTTCTGGCACCTTTAGCCAGGATTGGGGCCGCTGTAGCCCGGCTGGTTCTGGCACCTTTAGCCAGGATTGGGGCCGCTGTAGCCCGGCTGGTTCTGGCTGCTTTAGCCCGGCTGGTCCTGACATCTTTAGCCGGGATTGAGGCCAGTTTATCGCGGGTGGTTCCGACACCTTTAGCCGGGCTAGTTCCAGTACCTTTAGCCGGGATTTTAGCCGCTGTAGCCCGGGTGGTTCCGGCACCTTCAGCCGGGATTGGGGCCGTTTTGGCCCAGGTGGTTCCAGCCCCTGGAGCCGGGCCTGGGCCCGCCCCGGCCCCGCTGTGCTCCAGCCCTGTCGGTGTTTCCCCGGCGGGTTTGAGCTCCGTCCTGTTCCCGGCCGCTCTCTCAGGTAAGGCCGGGCTCAGTGAGCCCGGAGCGCTCATTCCTGCGGGGAATTTCGTTTTCCCTGGAGCGTGTGGGGAAGGAAGCTCGGAGCTGAGGCACGTGTGGCTTTTTCTCTCCCGTGTTTCTGTATTTCCAGTCTGTGAATGGAGGCCACGCTAAACCCAGAACAAACCCGGAGAAGTTGGTGCGGCTGCACTAAAGACACTGGAGGTGTTTGCTCTCATTTCACTGCCCATGCTCAGCTGCAGAATTACTTTCTGAATGTCACAAATTCTGATTCCTACCTCGCTGGGAAGCAAGCGAGCCCTGGCTCACCTTCATGGAGGTCACTTGAGCTTGGCTTTACTGCTGAACCTCCTCTCTTTTTGGCTAAGAGCCTCATGACATCCTCTGCACTTCTCTGTTGCTATAGGAGGAGTGTATTTGGCTCAAATGAGATCCCATTTTTATTTCTCCTCTGTTTAGCAACTCCCTGCTTTCCTGAAACTGCTTGCTGTGGAGAATGATGCAGTTGTTCATCCTTCTAGGACCTTCCTCTGTGCTTGATTACCTGTTGAGTTTTTCATTCATGGTTTCAGGATCTGGAGGAGTGAATTGTCATGGGATGCAGCTGCTGTAAATAACCCACATCCCCCATTTTTATGGTGGGAATGATGCTGTGTGACAGGTAGATAATGGAGATGTGAAAGGGGAAGCTTCCACAGCCTTGGCAGAGCTGGAGAGGTTCTTACCCTATTTTGAGCTTTGCTTTCTGCTCTGAGTTGTAGTGTCTAGGTTTGTGTCTGGAGCAGGTGATGTTTTTTGGTTCCTTTAAAAAGTTCTTTTTTGACTTACAGGGCAGTAGTTGGGTATCTCTGTGTAGTCTCAGCTCTGCCACTGGTAGAGTGAGAGAGTATCCTCAGTACCTTGTGCCTGTTTTTCAAACTGATTTAATTCTGTGCTGGAAGGGCAGGGGTTCTTTAGGGTGCCTGCAGCATTGTTAACAGAATGTCATTTAACAGCATCGCCATGGGCTCTGTTTTATTGAAGAGATATTTCCTTTTTAGGCTTCACAAAGGTGATTGTGTTCCCCATGCCTTCCTCTTTGCACAGCTCTGTGAGTCACTGCCATCAGAAGGAGCTTCATGTCTGTGTGATACTTGGCTCAGCACAATTCTCTGCTTATTCTGATTTTGCTGTACAGCATCATATGTTTTGACATTTATTTTGAGTGCATGTTTGGAGCTCCGTGGCTGCAAAAATCTTGTGCCAGATTCGTGCATGAAGAATCTGTTATTCTCCTGCTTTGCTCTGCAATGGGCACTGCTGGGATTGTTTGGAAGAACTGGGATGCCTTTTCCACTGAAACTTTGTCAAACGTCTGGGAAACTGCAGAAAAAACCCGTGGGAGTGCTGTGAGTGTGGTGGTTGCAGTTGTCTCCTTCCCTTTTTCTGGGGAAGAGGGATGTCCATGGCTTTTTCAGCTGCCTTGATGTGGAAGTGGGTGGCTCCAGGGGCGCAGGATGCTCAGAGCTGTGGCTGCTGCCTCAGAAAGGAGCTCATCTCCTGCCTGGTTTGGTTTTGCTGCTCACAGAGGCTGCTCCTGGTGGTTTCTGTGGAGTTCAGGGCTTTGAGGTCGTGTTGTCCCTGCCTGTTCCCATCAAATCTGTTTGCCTTGCTCCAGAAGTGCTCCTGGGCTCAGGCAGGATTCAGGGCTGGGCTGTCAGCCCTGCTCCTGCCCTTTCCCTTCAGTTCCTGTTTTCCAGGGAGAGAATGGAGAGTCCTGTTTGAGTTCTGGCTGTTTGTCAGGGATTATAACTCATGGCTTGTCAAGGGCGTTTTTGGAGGGGCCAGAATTGTAATGCAGCGTTCTCTCACCTTTCCATTGCTCTCCCTGGAAGCTCTGATGGGAGAGAGAGAGAATTCTCTCCCACAATTCTCCTTAAACAAAGTGCAGTCTGTTGTTTCTTGGGAGACTTGCAGAACTTAAATATTTCTTTTCCCTCTGTACCAGTGTTTGAAATTTTCCAAAAACACAGAAAAAAAATCTTCCAGAATTTAGTTAGGAACATGGAATCAGTGAAGTTCCATTGATGTGCTGGCAGGATATTCAGCTGATTGATCCTGGACCTTGAGCCACGTTCCCTGATGGAATCCCAAGGGAATTTAGGGGTTTGAAACTTCCTTCCTTCAGCTGATTGATCCTGGACCTTGAGCCACGTTCCCTGATGGAATCCCAAGGGAATTAAGGGTTGAAATTTCCTTCTTTTCCCGTGACCAGGCTGTGGAGAGCAGAACTTGGGGTTGGGATGAGCTTTGTTCCTGGCTCTGCCACCAACCCCACGTGTACCTCAGTTTCCATTTCCCATCTGCAGGGTGCTCTTGGATTCTCCAAAATCCCCAGAGCACAAAGAAAACATTTGGATTTGTGAAATGCACAGACCTGGGGGGTGAACTGATGGACCTGCTGCCCCTCAAACCTTCCTGAGTAAGAAACCAAGAGCTCCTCCTCACTCTGTGCTGCTCCCTGTGCCTGCCTGGCCAGAGGCATGTCAGCAGAGATTAGATTTGAAGCTCCTGATCTGCTTTCAGAGCACACAAAGGGCAGGTTGCAGGCTGACAGCAGGCAGGAGGGCAGTGCTGACCCTTCTGGGAGCCTCAAGGAGAATCTCAGGTTGGCAGGATGAGCTATCAAGGCTCATCAGGGATCCAGCGGGTTTTATGCTCCAGCTGCCTCCTGCCAGGCTGAAGGAGCTGCTTTTCCTTTGGAAAAATTGGAGGGGGAGGAGGAAAAATTGTGTTCCTAATAATCCCTTTGTGCCACCAGTGCTGAGGGTCCCAGAGTTTAAACACCTGTGAGCCACAGCTCTGTTTCCTCAGCCCCACTGTTCAACCCTCAGGACATCAGAGTTAATTCCTCTTCATTTTTTCACTCCTGCAGTGAATCAGGATTTTGATTTTTGAACGACTCTTGGGGGACACTGGCTGACTTTATGGACAGAAAAGACAATCATGTCATTAAACTCACGAACTTTTAAATGCTTGAACTGAGATTTTAGTGGTAAATAGGAGTTGATGGCTGGTGTGAGGGAGATGCAGAGCTGAGCTTTACCAGGGCTCCACACCATCAGCTCTGGGCCAGATGGTCTCCTTGCCTCTGAGAAATATATTAGAGCAATGTCAAGGAAGAGCACAGCTGAAATCCTCTGCCAAGACAGATTTCTCACTGTTGGAATATGTTTCTGTCTGATCCTCTATTTCTAGATGATTGAAAATAGTTCTGGAAGGGATTTTGCTGAGGCCACCTAGTCCATCCTTCCCCACAAGGCATGATAAAGTGCACTGAAACCCTTCCTGATGGATCTCTGAGCTTGTTTGAGATTTTCCAGCTGCCCTGGGTGGTTGTATTTGACTTTATTAAACTGGGTTTTTTAATATTGTGGCTTTGTCACTGCTCTGGGCACAGGAAAAAGGGATGCAGGTGGTTGATTTTTGACCTCTTAGTGCCAAGGGCCAGAAAAGTGATGGTGATTCCTGGTAGGAAATGCAGAAAAATCACTCAATCCAATAATTATTGAGGTTTTGTTTCTTTCCCACGGAGATCTTCCATGGAAAAGTTTAAATACCATTCTCCCATTTTTTTCTATGCAAAGATCTTCATTCAAACTTAGCAAATAATTGAGGTTTTTTTTACTTAAACAACATTACCTAGTGCTTGTGTGTGTGGGCAGGGAGTATTTGTTTTTATTGTGAAGCAATATAAGTTTAACTCAAGAGATCTGCTATTGAGGAAAAAGTGGATTCAATGCAGAAGAATCACTCAGTGCAATAATATTGAGTTTTTGTTTCTTTTCCACAGAGATCTTCCATGGAAAAGTTTAAATACCATTCTCCCATTTTTTTCTATGCAAAGATCTTCATTCAAACTTAGCAAATAATTGGGGTTTTTTTACTTAAACAACATTACCTAGTGCTTGTGTGTGTGGGCAGGGAGTATTTGTTTTTATTGTGAAGCAATATAAATTTAACTCAAGAGATCTGCTATTGAGGAAAAAGTGGATTCTCATCAGCTGCTGAGTTTTTTCAAGTCTCCAGGCTCAAATCTGCAAACTGTCAGCTCCAATTAAAGCAAATGGCTGGAGCTGTTTTTCCTCCCTCCTGGAAAGAACACAGTTCATCAAAAGCCAGAAGGAAATTTTCATCATGAGCAATGAGCAATTATCCCATGGGATGGAATAAGAGAGATCCACGAGATGCCCAGTGTGAACTCTCACTTGGAATCAATTTTGATTCTCCACTGGCCACACCAGCACTGATCTCAGCAATTTGGAGCCTGAAATTTTCCCTCCCTGGTAGAGAGAACTTGTGCTTTTGTTGGGGTTTGGTTGATATTGATGTGGAAATGTGAATTTTGAGCATCCCTGACCTTTCTGTGTGGGGTGGGTTAACCCTGACAGAGAACAGGACTGAAAAGGTGAAATTAAGGAATTCCTCAGGTGTAAGGATTGCTTGGAGAGGCAAAGAGATTCTAAACATTGCCCTTTTCTATTTCTTCTCCCATTTTTTTATTGCTGAGCACCTCGAGGTGCTTTCTCTGTGAACTTTCACCTGTAATCACTTTTAATTCTCCACTGGCCACACCAGCACTGACCTCAGCAATTTGAAGCCTGAACTTGTGCTTTTGTGGGGTTTGGTTGATGTTGATGTAGAAATGCCAATTTTGAGCATCCCTGACCTTTCTGTTTCTGGCAGGCAGGGAACAGGACTGGAAAGGTGAAACTAAGGAATTCCTCAGGTGTGAGGATTACTTGGAGAGGCAAAGAGATTCTAAACATTGCCCTTTTCTATTTCTTCTCCCATTTTTTTATTGCTGAGCACCTCAGGGTGCTCCTTCTGTGAACTTTCACCTGTAATCACTTTTAATTCTCCACTGGCCACACCAGCACTGACCTCAGCAATTTGGAGCCTGAACTTGTGCTTTTGTGGGGTTTGGTTGATGTTGGTGTAGAAATGTGAATTTTGAGCATCCCTGACCTTTCTGTGTGAGGTGGGTTAACCCAGACAGACAACAGGACTGGAAAGGTGAAATTAAGGAATTCCTGAGGTGTAAAGGTTGCTTGGGAAGGCAAAGAGACTCCAAACATTCCCCTTTTCCATTTCTTTCCCCAATTTTTACTGCTGAGCATCTCAGGGTGCTCCTTTCCAAATTCCTGTGCACCCTCAGCCTCAGTGGGAAAACCTGGGAAGTTTTGGATTGTTCAGCCCCAGTTTAACCCCCCTGTCAGCCCTGCTTTGGTGACAAACCCAGAGCAGGGAAGGAAATGAAGGAATCCCAGCCAGGCCCAGTGCCCTGTGCTGGGCCACAGCTTTTGCTGTTTTTTTTTTTTTTTTTTTTTTTTTTTTTTTTTTTTTTTAAATTTTATTTGTGGTTTGTGCTGGTGTTTCCTAAAGGTGCTGTTTGCATTTCAGTGTTTTAAAGCAAATATTGACCATTGTGCAATCCAGGTTCATTCCGTGCTTCAGTCCCGCAGTTAGCAGGGAGCTGATTCATGAAAAACACTCTGTGTGTCTTTGCTGCTGGCTGATCCCTGTCACTTTCTGTTTAATTAATTCTCCACTCACTGCTGACAAAAAGCCCTTTTTGGTGCCCAGCTCTCAGTGACAAAGCCAGTCGGGGTTTGGTGCAGATCAGCGTTACATTTTTGGAGCAGGTTCAGATTTCTGTGCCTGTGGTCATCAAAGGGAGGTGAAATCTGAGTTAAATTGAAGGTTCAAGGCCAGCTCAGTGCAGTTTCTGTGTCCACTGCAGCTTTTGGGTTCTGCCGTTCTCACACACAGTGAACCCAAAATTCAGGGTGTGCAACTTATCTGTCACTTCTTCCACCTTTAGGAAGAAAAATCATTTATTTAGATCATTTATTCTCAGGTTGATGTCCATTTTATAGGAAACCAGAATGCTGGAATGAAGGGTTTGCACAAAGCTCCTGAATATTAATACATTTATTGGTGCTTCCTTTAGATCTACATCCTTTAACGAGGTGAAATTAATAAATTTAATGAGGTGAAATTAATAAATTTACAAGGTGAAATTAATGAATTTACCGGTTTATGTCCATTTCTTGGGAAACCAGAATGCTGGAATGAAGAGTTTGCACAAAGCTCCTAAATATTAAATTTTCTGTTCCTTCTTTTAGACCTACATCCTTTAACAAGGTGAAATTATTAAATTTACAGGTTTATATCCATTTTTTTGGAAACCAGAATGCTGGAATGAGGAGTTTGCACAAAGCTCCTAAGTATTAATACATTTATTGGTGCTTCCTTTAGACCTACATCCTTTAACAAGGTGAAATTGATACATTTGCAAGGTGAAATTAATTAATTTACTGGTTTATATCCATTTTTTAGGAAACCATGAAGAGTTTGCACAAAGCTCCTGAATATTAATAAATTTGTTGGTGCTTCCTTTAGACCTACAATCCTTTAACAAGGTGAAATTTGTAAATTTACAAGGCATTTTTAGGAAACCAGAATGTGCAAACTCTTCATTCCAGCAAAGCTCTCGAATATTAAATTTACTGGTGCTTCCTTTAGACCTACAACCCTTTAACAATTTGTGGAAATAGATGGAAAAACAGAGTGAGAACCACTCAAATATTACTGAAAGGCAAAGAAGCAACTCAGTGGCAGCGTAAAAATGAAATGGAAAATTCACTTTGGGCAAACCAGATCAATGGGCTGGCATTTGCAAAGGCCAAGTGTTGATTGCAGAGATAAATCCTTGCTGGGGACTGAGCCTGGCTGGTTATTTTTAGCTTTTCCTCCCTTGTGTTTCAGGATGTGCCTGTGCCTGCTCAGAGCTGGAATGACAAGATATTAAATCCCTGAGCAGAGCCTTATTAATCACCTGCTTTATTCTGTTTATGTAATACAGTTAAATATACTCTGGGAGCACGTGAGGTTTGGAAATTGTTTCACCTCACTCAGGGTTTTATTTTTTATTTGATTGATTTGTTTCACCAGTGGCAGCTGCCCCATATTTGATTTTTTTTTTTATTTAATCTCAGACTGATTTTATCATTAAAATGGATTCATTTATCTGCTGTTGGTATTTAAACTACAAAAGCAGCATCTGCTCCTTTCTGCCTTCCCCCCATGTGCCAGTGATGCCATTTTGCACTATTTTAGACCAAATAAAATTCCTGATTGCATGAGGAGAAAGGAAGAAAAATGTCATTGAGGCTTTGCAGAGGAATCTCCTGGAATTCCAGGCTGGAAGGGACATTAAATCCCATCCTATTTTCCTGCTCCAAACCTGGCCTTGGACATTTCCAGGGATGGGGCAGCCCCAGCTTCTCTGCTGCAGGGTGTCAAAATCAAAAATATTTTGCTGCTTTTCTGCTCTGTTTTCCTCTAATATCAACTATTTTTGTGTGAATTTCAGGGTTTTGGCGTGAATAATGAATATTACTAATTACCTTTCAGGTTTTTGGCATGAATAATGAATATTACCAATTACCTTGGTGATAAACTTAGCAGCTATAAGCCTTGAGCAGAGGTATTTGATCCTGGTTGTGTTATTAAAGAACACAAAAGAGTTTATTTCTGCCTTGCAGGTAGGGGAACAATAATTGATGGTGCATTGAGCTGTGAAATTTGTGTCAGGAAAGGGGGAAAACCCTGCTGAGCCTTATTTCTGTAGGGAAATACAGGAGGAGGGGAAAAAGTGCTAAAACCCAGCAGATTTTAATTCAATATGAGCTGGCTTAATTCGGCCAGGACACCAAAACTATGTTGATATTTTTGATGTGAGAATATGCAAAATTAAGTCTTGAAATAGTGGAGAAAGTGCTAAAACCCAGCAGATTTTAATTCAATATGAACTGGAGGACACCAAAATTATGTTGATATTTTTGATGTGAGGATATCCAAAATTAAGTCTTGAAACAGTGGAGAAAGTGTTAAAGCTCAGCAGTTTTTAATTCAATATAAGCTGGTTAATTCAGCCAGAACACCAAAATTATGTTGATATTTTTGATGTGAGAATATGCAAAATTAAGTCCTGAAATAGTGGAGGAAGTGCTAAAACCCAGCAGATTTTAATTCAATATGAACTGGGTTAATTCAGCCAGGACACCAAAATTGTGTTGATATTTTTGATGTGAGGATATCCAAAATTAAGTCTTGAAGCTTTCCAGTGGTGGTAGCTGATTAATCTACACTTTTAATGACTTGGTAAGAATTTATTTAATGGCACTGGAAGAGGCAAACAGAATGAAAAGAGTAAGAAATGGACAGTGGTGTTATTTTCAAATTCAGTGTAATTCTGGCTGATTTGGGGGCTGATCACTTGGGGAAATTGGGAATTTTGGGGAAATGTGGGATTTGAAATTACCTGAGGAAGCATCTCCTGCACGGGCAAATCTCAAAAGTGGAGCGATTCACCTCAAGACAATTCAAACTGCAAAATATGGTTAAAGGGAAGAAACAAAAGCTCTTTTTAAATTTTTTTTTTTTCTTTTAAAGATATCCTCTGTTTACCATGCTGTTCAAATAATGTGATCACCAGGCGCTGATTTTTGTCAGCTGTTTCCAGCACTGGCTTCTGTTTGCTGTGGGGCCACACCAGCAGCAACCTTTGCCTCCCAGCAGGTGGAAATTGGGCTGAAATATTGAAATATTGGCAGAAAGTTGCCACAATTATTGCAGCTTAAATTTTGCGGGCTGAAAGCTGAAATCCAACCAATTTATCTTTTTTTCCAATTCACTTTTAGTGGGATTTCCTAAAGCTGAGGTGCTGCTCTTTCCTGTGTCACAGCAGGCAAGGTCACAATGTTATTTGAGGATTCAGAAATCTGGATTATTCCTTCATGCTTACCTGAAATTCCCATGGGAAACTGATGTTTCCTTTCTGAATTATTTCTGGCAGCTCCACCTGGAATAATTACAGCCCAGGCAGCATCAAGGAGGAGTATTTGCTTCAGTGAGTGAAGCATTTCCACTTAGGAAATCAATAATGCTGAGATTTGGAGCAGCTTTTCCCTCCTGTTGTGCATCTCCCCTGAGGAGGGGATGGGAGAAAATGTGTGGAAAATGGAATATTCAGGTTAGGAAGGCATCCTCAAGGGTGCTGATGCTTTTTGTAAAACTGACAGCTCCTTTGAAGGATTTCAGCAGCATCCAAAATTTGTGGGAAAGTGCACAGGGAAATGTGGGTTTATGAAGGATATTCTTTGATAATTCCTGCCACAATGGATGTTCTTTGATAATTCCTGCCACAATGGATGTTCTTTGATAATTCCTGCCACAATGGATGTTCTTTGATAATTCCTGCTCCTTGTGGGGCACAAAGAATATTCTTTGATAATTCCTGCTCTCACAGAGAATATTCTTTGTTGATTCCTGCTCTCACAGAGAATATTCTTTGATAATTCCTGCTCTCACAGAGACAGTGAACACCGGTGCACCTCCAGCTCAGCAGTGTTACATCCACCCCCACAAAAAACAAATGAAAGATGACCCAGGGAGACTTTAGTGATGATGAGGAGGGAGGATGATGTGCAGTTCCCCAGGACAGCTGCTTTGATGCTGTCCTGCTGTGCCAGGTGTTTGGGTGTCACAGCACTGAGGACAGGGAGAGGCTGAGGCCGAGCACAGATCAGGCTCACGCTGCAAATGTGCATCAATTTTTATTTTTTTTTTGATGGTTTTGCATCAAACCACTCCTCCACGCCTTCAAAAGGGGATGTTTGGCTGGAGGATGGGTTTATTTTTAGGGTTTGGTGGTTTCAGATGTTTTTATTGGTGGGTGGCAGCGTTGAAAGCACATCCCAAGGCTGAGCTGCTGCTGGGGCTGAGCACATCCCCTCAGCTGGGGCAGCTCCCCACACTCTCTGTCCTGGCACTGGGGGAGCTCTGCTTGTGCCATCCCCATTTTTCATCCCCTGGCATCCTCTTGAGCCTTATTTTAAATTTTTTACAAAATCTGGGTGTTGTGGATAGCTCAGAGGAAGATCCAGGGCCCAGAGCTGCTGCTGGGGCTGAGCACATCCCCTCAGCTGGGGCAGCTCCCCACACTCTCTGTCCTGGCACTGGGGGAGCTCTGCTTGTGCCATCCCCATTTTTCATCCCTTTGCATCCTTTCTTTCAATTTTTGAGAAAATCTGGGTGTTGTGGATAGCTCAGGAGGAAGATCCAGGGGTGCCCAAGGATGCTACAGGAGATTTTTCCAGGCTCTGCACATTGAAAGCCACATTCCTTTTGTCTGTCTTATGCTTATCCTTATCAAACAAGGATTTGAGAATCTGCTTGATTTAAGAATCTGCTTGAATTCAGAATTGAGGATGTGCTGCATCTGTGTGGTGTTCACCTCATTGTCATGGCAACAGTTGGGAAGGCTGGCCCTGTCTTGCTGATCTCACTGATATTCTCCTGAATATTAATGAATTTCCTTCCTTTTGGCCTACATCCTTTAACAAGCTGAAATTCGTGAATTTACAAGGTGAAATTAATAAATGTGCTGGTTTATATCAATTTTTTAGGAAGCCAGAATGCTGGAATGAAGACTTTGCACAAAGCTCCTGAATATTAAATTTACTGGTGCTTCCTTTAGACCTACATCCTTTAACAAGGTGAAGAAATAGATGAAAAAACAGAGTGAGAACCACTCAAATATTACTGAAAGGGAAAGAAACAACTGGAATAAGTGAGAACCACTCAAATAAAGGCAGCCCTAAATCTGCTGGGTTTATTGCAGGTGGAGCAGCAGCCCTGCCCTGTTCCTGCTGTGGCTCATGGATAAATAACAGGAAAGGACTGAAATTAATCTGACATTGACCATGTTTTTGTAAAACTGCCTTTGCTTGGGGAAAACAGGCAAATGCTTTTTTCAAATTTTAAAACTTCCTGTATCCTCAAATCAAAACCAAAACTGACTTGAAGGGCAAGTGAAACTTGACAGTGCTGTAAAAAGATGAGATGCATGTGAGGAGACTTCCTGAAAATGGACTGAAATTCACTTTTATTGCTAAAATCCTGCTGGTGGTGTTTTCTTGCTCATTTCTTTCAATTTTATTTACTGTGCTTGCTTGTTTCTGCTGCTGTTGTGTTCATTCTTGAGTTTGGAATCAAGGGCTGGTACTGGAATTTTGTAGACTCCTTGCCCAGTTCTCTTCCCTAATGCACAGCTCTCTGGAAGAAGTTTTTGGATTTTATTGCAGGTGCTGATGAGCCTTGGAAGCCTGGTTAGATTTTCTGTCACTCCCGTCAATGCTTAAGCTGTGAGAATCCCATTTGTGAACGTGAAAAACTCCAACCGCTTATTTTTAAAATTTTGGAAGTTTAATAATAATAAAATGGTTATAAAAATAGCAGTGTAGTTAGAGTAATAATAATTTGGACAATTTGGATTAGGATAATATGAGACAATAAAAATAAAGAGTTATGGATGACCAGGTACCTTTTCTGGGCAAAATAAGCCCAAAAAAGGACACAGTTAACAGAGGATTAACCCTTAAAAGCAACAGCCTGTTGCATATTCATACACCTCATTAGTGATGCATAAATTCCATTTAAATACAGGATTCTGTCTGGTGAGTGTCATCTTCTTCCTCTGAATCCTGAGGGCATCTTCATGGCTGAGTGAGGCAGGAAAAAGTTTCTCCTGATAATGGAGCAATAAATTCTCTTTCTCTGAAAGATTTCGGTGTCCTGTGGCTGCTATCTCCCTGTGAGTCCTTTCTTTAAAAAAGTATCTCACATAGCATAGTTTCTATTTTAACATTATGTTATAACCTAAAACTATATTTAACACACTACTAAAAAAATCAATACAGCATCACTGTCTGACATAACACATATAATACTCATTTGTATATTTGCCAAAAGCCAGTCATAAAATACACATTTTTCACAGCGAATAAAGCAGATTTATCTCAGCAAGTCAGGATTTTTCTGCAGATTCTGGGGGAGGGGAGATGAGATGTGATGTGTGGAACACACCCCCTGAATTTCTGCTGGTTTGTTCGCAGGTGTGCTGACCATGCTGACCCCGCCCGAGACCCCAGTGCAGCGGGAGCGCGCGTAGGGTTTGCTGTGCAGATCCATGGACCTGGACCCCCATGCCAGCATGCAGGTGGGGATGAGGGTTGTGCGTGGAGTGGACTGGAAGTGGGGCAGCCAGGACAGCGGCGAGGGCAACGTGGGCAC
This sequence comes from Ammospiza nelsoni, assembly GCF_027579445.1. Taxonomy (NCBI): domain Eukaryota; kingdom Metazoa; phylum Chordata; class Aves; order Passeriformes; family Passerellidae; genus Ammospiza; species Ammospiza nelsoni. Next base: position 1,780,084 of record NC_080654.1, read on the forward strand.
CGTGGTGGAGATCGGCCGCACGGGCAGCCCCACCACGCCCGACAAGACCGTGGTGGTGCAGTGGGACCAGGGCAACAGGACCAACTACCGCACGGGCTTCCAGGGCGCCTACGACCTGCTGCTCTATGACAACGCCCAGATAGGTGAGCGCGGCAGGGCACAGCCCCTGGCACTGCCATTCCTGCCTACAGTGTCCCTGTGCCAGCCTCTGCTCGCTGCCTGCGCGGCCACGCGCATCCAGGGCTGTGCGAAATAGCCCAGCAGTAATTTAGAGCCTTTATTTGTGCATGTCCGTGTGATCTGTAAAGAGTCTAATTTAATGTTTCTCTCTGTGCAAAGAGCACAGAGGGCAAGGGCACAGCCCCTGGCACTGCCATTCCTGCCCACAGCACCCCTGCCCCTGTGCCAGCCTCTGCTCGCTGCCTGCCTGGCGATGCTGGGATTTGTTGGTGGCAGAATAACCCAGTAATAATTTAGAGCCTTACTTGTATGTGTCTGTGTGATTTGTAAAGAATTTAATGTAATGTTTCTCTCTTTGCAAAGGCTCTGCTGGAGCAGGGCATGGGCAGGGGCACAGCCCCTGGCACAGTCACCTCCTGTCCCTATACTGTGTGATGGGACAGCATTTAGCACCACCTGATTTCCCTCTTTGAAAAGGCTCTGCTGGAGCAGGGTTTGGCATTCTGCACTTCTGGAAGGGTGGTTCTAAGATCCTGATTTTCCCTGGAATTCCTGTGGATCTCAAAGATGTTTTTCTGCAAGGGTTTGACGTATTTGCAATGCTAGAAGAGTGGTTATGAAAACTGGATTTTCCCTGGAATTCCTATGGATCTCAAAGATCTTTTTCTACAGGGCTTGGGCATTCTGCAGCACTGGAAGGGTGGTTATGAAATCCTGATTTTCCCTGGAATTCCTGTGGATCTCAGAGGTCTTTTTCTATAGAACTTTGGCATTCTGCAGAGCTGGAAGGGTGGTTCTGAAATCCTGATTTCCCTTGGAATTTGTGTGGATCTCAAAGATCCTTTTCTGGCAGGCTTTGGCATCCTGCAGTGCCAGAAATGTGGTTATGAAAACTGGATTTTCCCTGGAATTCCTGTGGATCTCAGAGGTCATTTTCTGGAAGGGTTTGGCACTGTGCAGTGCTGGAAGGGTGGTTCTAAAGTCCTGATTTCCCTTGGAATTTGTGTGGATCTTGAAGATCCTTTTCTGAAATGGTTTGACGTATTTGCAATGCTAGAAGGGTGGTTTTCATAAGGGTGATTTCCCCTGGAATTCCTGTGGATCTCAAAGATCTTTTTCTACAGGGCTTGGGCATTCTGCAGTACTGGAAGGGCGGTTATGAAATCCTGATTTTCCCTGGTATTCCTGTGGATTTTCTCTGGAATTCCTGTGGATTTTCCGTGGTATTCCTGTGGATTTTCCCTGGTATTCCTGTGGATTTTCCCTGGAATTCCTGTGGATTTTCCGTGGTATTCCTGTGGATTTTCCCTGGTATTCCTGTGGATTTTCCCTGGTATTCCTGTGGATTTTCCGTGGTATTCCTGTGGATTTTCCGTGGTATTCCTGTGGATTTACCGTGGTATTCCTGTGGATTTTCCGTGGTATTCCTGTGTCTTTTCCCCGGTATTCCTGTGGATTTTCCGTGGTATTCCTGTGTCTTTTCCATGGAATTCCTGTGGATTTTCCGTGGAATTCCTGTGGATTTTCCGTGGAATTCCTGTGGATTTTCCGTGGAATTCCTGTGGATTTTCCGTGGAATTCCTGTGGATTTTCCGTGGAATTCCTGTGGATTTTCCCCGGAATTCCTGTGGATTTTCCCCGGAATTCCTGTGGATTTTCCGTGGTATTCCTGTGGATTTTCCGTGGTATTCCTGTGGATTTTCCATGGAATTCCTGTGGATTTTCCGTGGTATTCCTGTGGATTTTCCCAGAATTCCTGTGGATTTTCCGTGGAATTCCTGTCGATCTCCCATTCCCTTTCCCCGCCAGGTGTCCGCCACCCCAACATCATCTGTGACTGCTGCAAGAAGCACGGCATCCGCGGCATGAGGTGGAAGTGCAAGCTGTGCTTCGACTACGACCTGTGCACGCAGTGCTACATGAGCAACAAGCACGACCTGGCGCACGCCTTCGAGCGCTACGAGACCGCGCACTCCCAGCCGTGAGTCATCCCCCCTCCTTAACGGGAATAAAAACCAGAAAATAATACAAGAAATAGGAGTTTAATATTAATAACATAAATGTTATAATGTAATTTAATACGCTGTTATATGTGTTATATGTAATATAATTATATTGTATATATGTAATATAGATATAATATAATATTACATATTACATATTATATATAATATAATATGTAATACGTAATATGTAATATATAATAATATATAATATATAATATATAATATATAATATATAATATATCATATATCATATATCATATATCATATATCATATATAATATAATATTTCATATTATATATAGTATAGTATATAATATGTAATATATAGTATAATATGTAATATATATGTGATATATATGTAATATATATATGTAATATATATATGTAATATATATATGTAATATATGATATGTAGTATATATATGTAATATATATATATGTAATATATATATGTAATATATATATAATATATATATGTAATATATGATATGTAATATAATTATTATATATTATAGGAGTAAAAACGTATATAAATTATATAAAATATAGAAATAATAAAAATAGAAATAAAATAAAATAAATAAATACAATAGATAAAAGAAAAATGGAAATGAAAGAAAAATGGAAATCAAAGAAAAATGGAAATGAAAGAAAAATGGAAATCAAAGAAAAATGGAAATGAAAGAAAAATGGAAATCAAAGAAAAATAGATATAAAATAAAATAGAAATAAAATAAAATAGAAATAAAATAAAATAGAAATAAAAATAGAAATAGAAGAAAAATAGAAATAAAATAAAATAGAATTAAAATAAAATAGAAATAAAATAAAATAGAAATAAAAGAAAAATAGAAATAGAAATAAAATAAAAATATAAATAAAATAAAAATATAAATAGCATAAAAATATAAGAGAAAAGAAAGAGACCAATAAATGAGAGAGAAAATAACAGAAAATTAAAATATAAAAATAAGAATAGAAATAAAATAAGAATAGAAATAAAATAAAAATATAAGAAAAATAAAAATACAAATAGCATAAAAATATAAGAGAAAAGAGATGAATAAAAAGAGAGAGAAAATAACAGGAAAGAAAAATTAAAAAATTAAAATATAAATAAAACAAAAATAGAAAAATAGAAAAGAAAAAGAGATGTATATAGAGAGAGAAAAGTAAAGTAGACAATAAAACCTGTGGCAGTTCCTTAAGAATAAAAAGAGAAAATTAGAGTTTTTTCTTCTAATTTTTTTTGTAGAGGAGAAAACCTTTGGCAGTTCCTTAGGGACAAAGAAAGAAAATCAGAGTAGTTTCTTTTTTTACTTCTAAATAAAGTAGACAATAAAACCTTTGGGAGTTCCTTAGGCACAAAGAGAGAAAATCAGAGAATTTTACTTTTTTCCTTCTATGTTAAGTAGAAGGAAAAAAGGAAAAGAAAAAAAAGAAGAGAAAAAAAGAAGAGAAAATCAGAGTATTTTCTTTTTTTCCTTCTGAGTAAAGTAGACAATAAAACCTTTGGCCATTCCTTAAGGACAAAAAGAGAAAACCCAAAGTTTTTATTATATTTATATAATATTTATATTATATTATATATTTTTATTATATTTCTCTAATAAATATAACGAATATATACTATATTATATATAATATTATATATAATATACATTATATATGCTATACTATATATTATATACAATATATACTATATGTTATAGATTAGATATTATAAATAGAATTATATCCATTATACATAATATATTATATTTTATATTATATAACATTTTTATATTTATATAATAAATATAGCAAATATATACTCCATTATATATAATGTCATATATTTTATACATTATATACTATATATTATATACTATATATACTATATATGATATATTAGATATTATGTATGATATATATAATATATATTATATATATTATACATAAAATATTGTATATATAATATTTATATAATAAATATAATAAATATTATTTTTATTTCTTGTTTAGTTTGGATTTTATGGCTCTTGTGGGAGAGCCTCTCATCCTTGGCTTAAAAGGATGGAACTGAGTTTTACTGAAGAGCTTTTTTCAGAGCTGTTGTATCCATTTCCTGAATATTTGCTGAATAATTGGGAGATAAATCAGTGTCTGTGAGCAGAGCAGGGCAGCAAAGCAAAGCTCGTCAGTTTTCTCTTAGGGTTGGAAAATTCCGGCACATTCTGGTGAGTTCTGCAAAAAAAAAAAAAATAAGGAAAAAAATCTGGATAAAGGAAAAATCTGGATAAAGACAGTTCCTGAAATAGGTTTCTGTAATCAAACCTGAGATAATCTCCTAGAAAATATTAATGTTGTTCTATTCCTGTGCAACACCAACATTTTGCTTGGATCACCTGCTCAGGGCTGGGCTGAATTTCAGATGTGGAATAATTTACCCAGGTTATTTTCTGGACTTTTCTCACCAATAAATCACAACCTCAGTGGTTTTTCACAAGCCTTGTTTTTTATTTTTTTATTTTTTTCCTGGCAAACAATGGAGCTGGAGGAGCCAGCGAGCTACACAGGGAAATGTTTTGTGTAATCAAGCACAAGAAATACAAATATTTTCTCCCATTGTGCTTTATCCTGTAGTCAAAACAGAAATTGCAGTTATTTTCAGCTGTAATTCTTAAACCAGCTCTGGCTGGTGGAGTTGGAAATCAGATCCAGGAACAAGTGTGTGCTCTGATTTAGGTCTGGGCAGTTTCAATAATCCAAATTCCCATCTGTGGCTCTGGGAGCTGAGCTGATCCAGCAGCTGAGTGACAACTGCTGGGTGTTTGATTTCTGGGCAATAATATAAATAATGAAAATTATTTACACAGCAACCTCCTCAGCAGGTGGTATTTTCAACTATTTATTTTAAACTTTGTTTAAAAGAAATAGTTAATAAATAGTTTAATAATAGTTTTTTAACATTTGAGCTAAGAAATTTGGGTGAGGAATGTTTGGAATCAAATTAACTTATTAATATGGATTTTTTTTTTTTTAATCTATTAATGGATTTGTATTTTACTTTAGAGAAATTTTATTTCATGGAAAAAACCACCACAGTTTGCCAGATAAATTGCCTGTGCCTCCTTAAAAAACCCCAACCATGAGCACCAAGGTGTATTTTCATACTGGGGCTTCCCTTGTGTAATTTGGATTATTCTGTTTCATTTCTATAACAGGTATTGACATATGATATATAGACATATTCAATGAGATATTTTATCTTTATCTTTGCTGGAATTACATGATCAAAACTTCAAGCAAGAGAAACTGACCCAGCTTTGGCTGGGTTTTGAGCTGATAATGAAAGTTGGAGGATGATAAAATGACATTTTCACTCTGTGTGCTCAGTGGTGTTCCTGCATCTCCTCAGTGCAATATTCTGCTTTTTAATGCTCTGTGGGAACATCTCTGAGCGAAAATCTGTCTGCAGGAACCTTTTTAGTTCCCATTTTGTAGCCTTGGTCTGAAACCTTCCCTGCTGTGGCTTTTCAGAGCAGGAATTGATCCAAATTACTTTGGGGGTTACCAAAAAACCACAGCTTTTATTGATAAAGATGTGTTATAAGGCTGGTTTTGTCAATAAATATGTCCTGTCATGGAAGGAGAGGATTGAAAAGGAAAAAATCTGGGTAAAGGCAGCTCCTGAAATAGGTTTTGGGATCCAGATTACTTTGGGGTTACCAAAAAAACCACTGTTAATTAATGTGTTTTAAGGATACAGCTGGTTTTGTCAATAGATATGTCCTGTCAAGGAAGGAGAGGATTGAAAAGGAAAAAATCTGGGTAAAGGCAGTTCCTGAAATAGGTTTCTGTGATCCAAATTACTTTGGGGGTCACAAAAAAACCACAGTTTTTACTGATAAAGATGTGTTATAAGAATATCCACATTTATGATATAAGGGTACAGCTGGTTTTGTCATGAACTTTGCCTTGTCAAGGATGGAGAGGATTGAAAAGGGGAAAATCTGGATAAAGGCAGTTCCTGAAATAGGTTTTGGGATCCAGATTACTTTGGGGTTACCAAAACACTACTGTTAATTAATGTGTTTTAAGCTTACAGCCTGCTTTGTCAATAAATGTGCCTTGTCAAGGATGGAGAGGATTGAAAAGGAAAAAATCTGAATAAAGGCAGTTCCTGAAATAGGTTTTGGGATCCAGATTACTTTGGGGTTACCAAAAAGACCACTGTTAATTAATGTGTTTTAAGGATACAGCTGGTTTTGTCGTGAGCAGTGCCTTGTCAAGGACGGAGAGGATTGAAAAGGAAAAATCTGGGTGAAGGCAGCTCCTGAAATAGGTTTGTGTGATCCTGATCTCAGGCTGGTTCCTGCCTGAGCAGCCAGCAGCCATCTGTCAGAAGTGCCTCCTTTATCCTCTGCTGGAAGAGTTTCAGGAGAAGCTTTGCTGGGGGGATTAGAAAACCTGGAATTTCTTGCTTTGAGGTCGCTTTTGTCTGTAGTTCCTGCAAGAAATTAATGATTTGGCTTTTCTGGAGGTGAATCTTTGTGTGTGCTGGCTGCGATGTGGGGTTTGTGTGTCCCATGAGTTGAAAATCTGGTTTAGAGCTGTGCCTTTGTGAAGGGTTTAATGTGATATTTATTTATTATCACAGGTTTATGGGCTGCCACTTTACAGGGTGCCCATCCCTTCTACTTCTTGTCCCTTTAATTGTGTTTATTTCTTCAGGTAAGAACTTTCTGCAGCAGAAAAATCCCACTAAACACGTCAGCCATGCTTGGTGTGAAGGAGCTCTCCTTGCTGCTGCAGATTTAAAGTAGTTTTTGTTTGAATTTCTCCAGATCAGTGGATTTGGATCTCCCATCCCTCTCTTTAAAGCAGGGCTGATGCTGCTGTTCCAGATGCAGCTCAGGGATGTCAAAACCCAAATCAGCACCTCAGAGAAGCTTGAGCAGGCAGAGCATCCCCAGGGAGTGGTTCCCGGAGAGCCACAACTTCATTCTGGACAGTTCATGCTCCCAAGTGCTCTCTGGGCCCTGCAGTGATTTAATATCCTTGGAATTTGTAGGGCAGGAGTGGCTGCAGACTTGTGCTGTCATAATTAAATTTGTTATTAAAGGCAGCACCACGGTGATTAAATTTATCCCAGGGGTATTTTTGCATCACACTGGGTAACTTTAGTGGTTATCCAGTATTTGGAGCAAAACATTGAATTAGATTAAAACCTTGATAAGAATCTTTGGCTGAGGAGATTTGGTGCTTGCATCAGAATCAGGGTCAGAATTTTGGTGAGGCTGGGGAAGGAGGGCACTTCTGGCCCCAGAATTTCAGCAGGACAGGAGATGGAGTTTCTCACAATTTCCTTTTTTAAGGAAACTCAGCTTTCTAAATTGATCAGCTTTGTTTTCTTTGGTCTCCATCCACAAGTTTCAGAGGAGGTGGCAGGTTAATGTGAGAGGGTTGAGCTGGGGCGTGACTGCTGTTACATGATAATCCAAAAAGGGAACTTCTGCTAAGAATAGAATGAGGGGTGGATATTTTGCTATTTAAACATCTTAAGCTCAGCTTGGTGCTTTATTTTACTATCACTAAGAATCTTTGCATTGAATCCCATCCCTTGTGAGAGGAGGCTTTGGAAGAGAGAATTATATTTTTATCACTTTGTCTCAGGGCTTGGCTCAGACATCTTTGATAAATTATTAGAAAAACATTGAACAAAATGCAGTGAAGACATCCAGGCTGCTTCAGAGGCTCTACCCAAATCCATGCTGGTTTTTGGAGCCAGTCTGTAGTGCCTGACAGTGCAATAAAATGAATGCTGAGCAGTGGCTCTTTATAGCTGAGCCTTTCCCTCCACTGTCATTATCTTCTTTCATAACAATATCCAGCCTTGATAGTGCTTAAAGCAGATAAAATCTCCTTCATTTTCCTCCTGCTGAGCTCCAGCCTGGCTAATTAATGAATATTAATTATTAGTCATTATAACAGCAAGGCATTAATAGTCCCTCCCTCTTTTGCAACCCACAGGGTTGGAAACCACAGGTTAAGAAAAGTAAAAGACTTAAGCATTTGCTGGATAAGTAAACACTAAGTTCAAGCCTAAGCTTTTTATCCTCCTGAGTCTCCACCTTCCCTCTGGAGGTATTAGATGGAAAAGAAATGCTCTGAGGTCAGCCCTGCCCCAGGAAGCTTCCCCTCCCTCCCTCCCCTTGCCCTGTGCAGCAGCTGCTGAACTTGGGCTGCCCTGTCTGGGCTGGGGCTTGCCAAGAGCCTGTCTGGCTCCAGGGCATGGATTGGGGCACCTGGAAAAGGGATTGGGGCACCTGGAAAAGGGGTTGTGGCCTGAAAGGGGATTGTACCTTGAAAAGGGATTGTACCTAGAAGAAGGATTGTACCTTGAAAAGGGATTGTACCTAGAAAAAGGATTGCGCCCTGGCTGAGCAGACAGGCAGGACCCTGTGGATTTTGGTGGCTTGGAGACTGATGAGAAGGAATTTTGGATTGTACCCTGGTTGAACAGTCAGACAGTCCCTGTGGATTTTTGTGGCTTGGTGGCCGATGAGAAGGCTTTGTGGATTTTATCCTGAAAAGGGATTTTGGCCTGGCTGAGCAGCCAGACAGTCCCTGTGGATTTTGGTGGCTTGGTGGCTGATGAGAAGGATTTTTGGATTGTGCCCTGGGTGAGCAGCCAGGCAGTTCTTGTGGATTTTGGTGGCTTTGTGGATGGTACCCTGAACCTGAGCAGCCAGACAGTCCCTGTGGATTTTGGTGCCTTGCTGGCTGATGAGAAGGATTTTTGGATTGTGCCCTGGGTGAGCAGCCAGGCAGGTTTCTGTGGATTTTAGTGGCTGATAAGAAGGCATTGTGGATTGTACCCTGTGTGAACAGCCAGACAGTCCCCGTGCTGATAAGAAGCCTTTGTGGATTTTATCCTGAAAAGGGATTTTGCCCTGGCTGAGCAGCCAGACAGTCCCTGTGGATTTTGGTGGCTGTTTTGATTGTGCCCTGGCTGAGCAGCCAGACAATCCCTGTGGATTTTGGTGCCTTTGTGGCAGCCTGGGGACAGCAGAGGAGCTGCCCCTGTGACACCATGGGCATTGGGAGCTGCTTTAACAGGACATCAGACCCCCTGTTCACCATCACGTAGGTGCCTCTCTCCTTCTCCCTGCACTGGGGGGTCTGTGCCGGGCTGGGGGTGCAGGGCAGGGCTGGGGGAGCCTGGAATGTTCCAGAATTCCACAGCCCTGCTGCTCTGAGTCTCTGCTTGCAGAGGTGCTGAGCTCCATCCCTGCCTCCCTGCAGGGCCACCCCAGAAATTCCATTACCCAGAAGTGAGGGGGGTCCTCAGCTGGAGCAGAGCTTTGGCAATTCTGTAACAGCAACAAATTCGTCTGTTCCTCTGGTTCTGTTTTTGCAGGGTCCTCGTGAGCCCTCGGCAGAACCTGACCCGCATCACCCTGAAAGGGACGTTCCAGGGGGCTAAAGTGGTCCGTGGGCCTGACTGGGAGTGGGGCAACCAGGATGGTAAGCTGCCTCTGGGATGGCCTGTAGAATTTGATTTTTTTAATATATATTTAAAAAATATATATTTAAAATATTTTATTTTTAGTATATTTTATTTTATAGCTTATAGTTTAATTTATTTAATATTTAACGTTTTTATTTTCTTTTATATTTTATATTTCCATTTTAATTTATATTTTCTTTTCATATATTACATTTTATTTTTATATTTTATGTTTTAATTTCAATTTATATTTTATATTTATATTTATATTTTCTTTTTATAGTTTAAATTTTTATTTATTTTCACATTTCCATATTTATATTTTATATTTATTGTTCATATATATACTTATATTTCTACTTATATTTATTATTTCATATTTATATTTCTGCATTTATAATTTATATTTCTATTTTATTCCTATTTATATATTTATCTATTTTTAAAAATATATAGCTCTTTATTTATATATGATTTTTTAGCTGATTTTGGGGTGTAGTTCCTGTCCTGTTTCTGTAGGAATTGAAACCTGGCTGAGACTGCAATGGGACAAAAATGGTTTTTTAAAGCTGCTTTTGGGATGTAGTTCCTGTCCTGCTTTCTGTAGGAATTGAAACCTTCAGGCTGAGAATGTAGTGGGACAAAAATATTTTTTTTAACTGTTTTTTGGGTGTAGTTCCTGTCCCCAGGTCAGTGACAGCAATTGCTCCAGGGCTGAGGGAGCTTTCCTGCCCCTTTGTCCCAGAGCCCTGCACACACCCTGTGGTGTTTACAGCTCCTTTTCCCCCCTCAAGAATTAAGTCAAAAGTTCAAAGGTTTCCAGAGTTGACTCTGCCATTTATTGCAGCTCTGGGTTCAGGGGAGGATGTGGATCCTTGCAGGGTCTGAGAGGAAATAATCAGCTTATTCTCAATACAGCTTATCCATCCTCTGGATTTCACAGCAGCATTTACATGTCTGAGCCTGGTGCTGCTGACAGTGCTGCTGACCTGGGCAGGAGCACAGAGAGGAACCCTAAATCCACCCCTCAGCTGCTCTCTGCTGGGAAAAAAGAAATTAAGAATTTAATTTCTTTAAGTGGGATAACTGAATCTGAAATTAAACAGAGTTTAAATGGGATAACCCAGAATTTAACTGGATAACTATAGCTCCAGCACTGGTTCTGGATAAATCTGGATAAATCATTTAAATATCTCCCTGGGAGTGAAAAATAAGCTGTTAAGATACACATTGCAAGAATTCTGGCTCTGGTTTTGGTGGAGCTGCCACAGCCATGGGCTTGTCATGAGTAGAACTGCCAGCAAAACCCAGAAACCTTTGCATTGTGCTGATAAATGAGTTCAGCTCCTTCAGATGTTGCATTTCAGGACTATGCAGGTAATCAGAAGTTCCTCAGTGAGACAGATCTTGCTGTCCTTGTTTGGAGAAGTCCTAGGGAAGTGTTGGTACTTGCCCAGATTGAGAATCTAAAAACGCTGATTGCCTTCACTGTGTTCTCTCTTGGATCAGAGCACAGAGTCCCAGTGCCCAGCCAGATCCACCTCCCCACATCCATCCTCCTCTTCTGGATCCTTCAACCTCCTTGCTTGAGGAAAACCAAGTTTATTTGATGTTCCTCCACGTGGATGGGGTTGGGGAGAGATTTAAAGATCCTGGGTGGATTTTAGCACTTGGATCTTGGATCTTGCAGCACATGGATGGGGTTGGGGAGAGATGTAAAGATCCTGGGTGGATCTTTAGCACTTGGATCTTGCACATGGATGGGGTTAGAGAGATTTAAAGATTCTGGGTGGATCTTAAGCACTTGGATCTTGTACATGGATGGGGTTGGGGAGAGATTTAAAGATCCTGGGTGGATTTTAGCACTTGGATCTTGGATCTTGCAGCACATGGATGGGGTTGGGGAGAGATTTAAATATTCTGGGTGGATTTTAGCAGTTGGATCCTGGATCTTGCAGCACTGCTGAGTATTTTTGTTGCCACAGTGTGGTGCCATGACACCATGTGTGCATTCCCCAACTGGGCCATGCTCCTGCACACCAGGAATCCTCCACAGAATCATTCCAAAATGAACTTTAACACAGAGATTCCCTCCCAATCACCCAAAATGACTTGTCTGTGTTCCAGTTTTCCTGATTTGCACTTCTTTTCCCCTCAGGGGGTGAGGGTAAGACCGGCCGTGTGGTCGATATCCGGGGCTGGGACGTGGAGACCGGCCGCAGCGTCGCCAGCGTCACCTGGGCCGACGGAACCACCAACGTCTACAGGGTGGGCCACAAGGGAAAAGTGGACCTCAAATGTACTGTGGAGGCTTCTGGGGGCTTCTACTACAAGGAGCACCTCCCAAAATTAGGTGGGTTTGGAGACAAATCTTTGCTGGGTGAAGTCTTTGTTGAGGAGTTGTGATTCACGCGGCCGTTGGCGCTGAAGCCATTTTTAGTTTGGAAGACAAAACCACCTCCTTATTTTCTAAATTTCCTACATAATGAGGTTTATTTGAGAGAATTTGGTTTGTGTGTGAACATCCTGCTTGATCTCAGAGTGATTCATGAAATAGTTTGGACTTCCAGTGTTAAAACCATCAGATCCCCACAGTTCTATCCCAAAGAATGCAAACTCTGCTGGAAATGCAGGAAATTCCCTCTCTGCTACAGAGAACCCAACTTTGCTCACTTTTGTTACATTTGTCAATCCCAAGCTTTTCATTCTTCAGGCAAGCTGGTATTCACCGTGCTTTTAGAGAGCAAACACTGTCCTGGTGGAGCCAAAAGGGGAAATGTGACCAAAGGGAGAGTTTGGAGAATGGAACGATCAAAAAAAAGTGATGTGAAGAAGTGATGACTGTACTGGCAATTTGCTGTAATCCCCCTTTCTTCTTAAGTCCAAGAAAACTCCTTGTGTTTTTGGACTTGAAGCTTCATTTTACCCAGGTGTAATTTAGCTGTGAGGTTGTTTTTCTTTCAGTGAGGTGCAAGGACCATCTTGGGCTCCCCTGAAGGAAAACAGAGGGGTCTGTTCTGGTGTTGCAGCAGCACAATCAGGGTTTTTATCAGATAAAACTTATCAAGCAGACTTCTACCTGCCCTTCTCAAACTTTTCTCTCCCTGAGCATCTTGGCAAGAGCATGAGGGGAGGGAAAGGGTTGGATAAGGAGCTTAATTCCAGGGGTAGGGATGGGTGGGAGGGTAAGGAACTCCTCAGAGTTGGGGGGAGAACTAATTTTGGGTGCTGTGTGGGCATGTCTGAACAGCACTTGTGGGTGAGTGGATTGCTAAGAACAGCTCCTGGTGTCTGCCACGGCCTGAGAGGCATTCACAGGGACAAAATGGCTCTTGTTGGAGCTGTTTTATTAATATAGTGTAATTCTGTATTTTTATACATATAAAATATAATTTATACTAATATAATTTATATAATATAAATATATTTATATTTTATTAATATAATAATTTATATTAATAAAATATATAGATTATATTTATGTGTATAAAATGTACATAATTATAATTATGTAATTATACACTGTTTTGTTAATATGGTGTAATTACAATGGAATTGTAATTGTAAAATTGTAACTTGTAAAATAGAATTGTAATAGAATTTAATTATTAATTTAATTAGAGTTAAATCCTACAGATTTCTCTGCTACCCTATAGAATGTATAGGGCATGAAAAGGGGTTTTAATATAGTGTAATTATAATAGAATTGTAATTGTAAATTGTAACTTATAAAATAGAATTTTAATATAATGGAATTATTAATATAATTAGAGTTAATTCCTACTAATTTCTCTGCTGCCCTATAGAATGTATAAGGCATGGAAAGGGTTTTGCTCCATTCTGCCCAAATTAAAGTTAATTTTCAACACTTGTAAGGCACCCAGGGTGTGTGAGTGCCCCTGCATGCCTGTGGGTGCTGCCCTATGGAGTGTATAGGGCATGAAAAGGGTTTTGCACCATTCTGCCCCCATTAATTTTAATTTTCAGCCCTTTTAAGGCACCCAGGGTGTGTGAGTGCCCCCTGCATGCCTGTGGGTGCTGCCCTATGGAGTGTATAGGGCATGAAAAGGGTTTTGCACCATTCTGCCCCCATTAATTTTAATTTTCAGCCCTTGTAAGGCACCCAGGGTGTGTGAGTGCCCCTGCATGCCTGTGGGTGCTGCCCTATGGAGTGTATAGGGCATGAAAAGGGTTTTGCACCATTCTGCCCCCATTAATTTTAATTTTCAGCCCTTTTAAGGCACCCAGGGTGTGTGAGTGCCCCCTGCATGCCTGTGGGCGCTGTCCTTGTTGTCCCCAGGGAAACCAGCAGAGCTGCAGAGGAAGGAGAGCACAGACAGACACCCCTTCCAGCACGGGGACAAGGTGAAGTGCCTGCTGGACATCGACATCCTGCGGGAGATGCAGGAGGGCCACGGGGGCTGGAATCCCAAAATGGCTGAGGTGAGGCCCTGGCTGCGATCCCAGCCTCTCCCTCCTTCTGCACTGCTCAGGAAATCACCAGAACATCTTTGGGTGACCTTAGAGTTCAATGAATCACAAATGCAGATTTTTTTAGTGATAGGACGCTGGAGTCAGAGTTATTTTTAGGTATTGTTGGATGAAAATGGCCTCGTGGATCTTTGCAAAAGTCTTAGAAGCAAAAAAAAACCCAGTCTGGATTGTTTGTTTTTAAATGAGCCACGAGTTTTCTTTGCTGTTCTGGATCCATTCCTTGTTTGGCTTCTTTTGTGCTGTGCATTACTGGTAATTAGAGTTTGTGTTTTGTCAACACTGGGCTCTGTCCTTGGCCAGGGATAAAATTTCTCAGCCCATATCAGATTTTTGGAGCTTAGTCTTGCCTTTAAATTAAGAGCCATCAGTCTGCTGTCGCCTGTTGTTTTAAAAAACCCCAGAGAGTGGAGGAAATAAAGATAGAAATGGCATTTATTATTGTAAATAGCATGAATAAATACCATAAAATTATAAGATATGTTAAATATCTATCCTGGCCTAACCTCCCCTATAGGTGAGGAGACTTTTTGAAACCAGGCTTTAAATTAATGTCAAGGCAAACTCTGTTATTTCAGTTTCAACGTGAAAATCTTTTAACCGAAATATTTTAACTTTTAACTGAAATATTTTAACTTTTTTGGGTGTTTTTTTTTTTTTTCAGCCTGGCAGGCAGGGACTTGGCATCTTCTGATGAACTTTAACAAAGCTGCCAGTGGAACCATGAGCTTTTTAATTCCAGCTCAGGAATTAGATTTTGGGTGTTGCTGTGTCTTTGTTGGTTGTTAAACCTCTGTGCTCCTGAATTCCTGTTTTTGGGGAATGCAGGGGTAGAGAGGGATATTAAACAGAGAAACAGGAACCTCCTGTCACCTCAGAAATTGGCATTTTTTCCCTCTTTATAAACCATGAGCTGCTCAGAACCTGATCTAGAACCCTGCACCGCACAATGGGATTAATGGGAAAATGCAGAATTTAGGACTCACAGGAATTTAGGACTTGGAAATGCTGGGATATATGGAAAAATCAAAATTTAGGTTTGGGAAATGATGGGATGAATGGGAAAATAGAGAATTTAGGACTCACAGGAATTTAGGGTTGGAAAATGTTGGGATTAACAGGAAAATGCAGAATTAGGATAGGGAAATGCTGTGATTAACAGGAAAATGCAGCATTTAGGATTGGGAAATGATGGGATTAATGGGAAGATCCAGAATTTAGGACTGGGAAATCTGGGATTAACAGGAAAATACAGAATTTAAGACTCACAGGAATTTAGGACTTGGAAATGCTGCGATTAATGGGAAAATGCAGAATTTAGGAGTCACAGGAATTTAGGACTTGGAAATCTTGAGATGCACAGGAAAATCCATAATTTAGGTCTGGCAAATGCTGGGATTAATGGGAAAATGCAGAATTTAGGACTGGGAAATGCTGGATTTGCGTGAAAATCCAGAACAAAGAATTGGGAGCAGCGTGGATGGGAAATGCTGGGTGACTTAGCTTTAGACACCCTCTTTCCCCACTATGAGAGAAGATGATTTATCAGAAGCTCTCCCCTGTTGTGTCTCTGTCCCCAGTTCATCGGGCAGACGGGGACGGTGCACAGGATCACGGACAGGGGCGACGTGAGGGTGCAGTTCAACAGTGACACCCGCTGGACCTTCCACCCCGGAGCCCTGACCAAGGTGGGTGCTGCAAATGCTGCAGGAGGTCACTGAGCCTCAGAGTGTCCCCAGAGGTGCTGAAGGAACAGTCTTCTAAACACAATTTTCCTGGTTTTTAAACTTTTCTATTTGCCACTCCTGAAGGTAAACTGCGTTTCTTAATTTCAGCTTCCAGTCCCTCATCCTTCTGCAGCTGCCTTGCCCTTCTGATGAACCTTTTCTCCAATAACTTCCCTTTGATTTTTTTTTTGTTCTTCCTTGTTTTGTGTCTCCACGTTGTTCTTTTTTGCATCTTTGTCTCACTTCTCTTTGATTTCTTCCGAGTCTTTAATCCAGCCCTTCTAATTTTGTGGCTGCATTTCTGAAGCTCACAGCTCTGGCCTTCCCCAGAGGTTTGAGGACTTTGAGAAGTGGATAATTAGAAATAGAGATAATTAGGTACAGAAGAAGCTGCTGGAAGACCACAAAATTCTGACCTGAGCAAGGTCAGAATGGTAAAAACTCTCAATACCAGTGGAAAATGCAGTGTCAGAGTGTTTTGCACAAAATCAGTCTGCTCTGAAAAGTCTCTTTTGACACTGCTCCCTTCCTAGCTCAGTGAGCAGAGGGAGCATCTGGCAAATTCCCAGCACAGATAATCCCTGCTTTGCCTTTTCTGTTTGAAATAACAAACATTGAACTTCCTTATTAGAGTGAATTAAAATCTCCAGGGCCAAGCCAGGTGTAAGGAGGAGATGACCAAGAAAACTTCCGTGCTTTATCTGGTATTAATAATAAACCAAAAAAAAATTTAGGAAGCTGTTCCAAATTATTGGAACAACTGTTCCAAATTATTTCCCTACTTAAATGTGCACTTGGCTTAAAAGAGAATTGGGTTGTGTTTATTGTCTTGGTAGCTGCATTTATGTTTTGCAATTCTGTTTTTTGACTCAGTGGGTGTCCTGTTTGTTGGGATTTTTGGGAGTGGGGTTGAGGGGGCTGATCACTGTTAATTTTTTGTCTCTGTGTGTGTTGCTTCATCCCCCAAAAGCTTATGACTTTCTTTTTCTTGTAGCTCAACACCTTTTGGGTTGGTGATGTGGTCCGGGTGATAGATGATATGGAAACGGTGAAGCGCTTCCAACCTGGTCATGGGGAGTGGACAGATGAGATGGCACCTGTGAGTGTGCTCCAGTTCCAGGACAGTCCAGTAACCTCCTGAGCTTCCCCAAGAAGACATGGGCTTGTCCCCCACCCCAAAATTCCTGCTGGGAAGTCCCTGCCCAGCCCCTGCTGCTGGTGGCACTCGGTGACGCCGTCGTGGCCACGGCGCCCAAACGGGACAAGGGGGAATCCAACAAAAAGGATTTGGCTGCCACCAACTCATGGGAGAGGTTTCCATCACCAAAGTCCTCTTTGGCTCTCTGGAATGAGGCAGGGAGGTGGAAAAATCAGCCCAGTGTGGTTAAAATTGGGGTGCAGGTTCCTCCAGGGTGTTTAAGCTCAGAGGAACCATCACCAGTCCCAGTTTGATCAGTTCTTCTCAGGTTCCTCCAGGAGCAGTTTTAAAGCCCAGAGGAACCATCCCCAGTCCCAGTCTGATAAGTTCTTCTCAGGTTCCTCCAAGAGCAGTTAAAGCTCAGAGGAACCTGTTCCCAATCCCAGTTTGATCAGTTTTTCTCAGCACCTCCCTCCCAGCCATTTCCAGTGTGTCTGGAAAACCCTTCCATGGACAAGGGGGAATCCAACAAAAAGGATTTGGCTGCCATCAGCTCATGGGAGAGGTTTCCATCACCAAAGTCCTTTTATCCCCTCCCTGACTCTCTGGAATCAGGCAAAAAGGTGGAAAAAATCAGCCCAGCATGGCTAAAAATGGGGTGCAGGTTCCTCTA
Source organism: Ammospiza nelsoni (assembly GCF_027579445.1). Classification (NCBI taxonomy): domain Eukaryota; kingdom Metazoa; phylum Chordata; class Aves; order Passeriformes; family Passerellidae; genus Ammospiza; species Ammospiza nelsoni. The sequence continues at coordinate 1,797,794 of NC_080654.1, forward strand.
GGGTGTTTAAGCCCAGAGGAACCATCCCCAGTCCCAGTTTGACCAGTTTTTCTTAGCACCTCCCTCCCAGCCATTTCCAGTGTGTCTGGAAAACCCTTCCCTGGCAAAGCAGTGAGAGAGAAACTGCTGAGAACCTTTTGGTGTCCTCGAAGTGGGAGCTGTCTGTGAATGTGTCACTTGTCCAGTGCTTCTTTTCACACAGCAGGAGCTGCAGCTTTACCAAAAAGTAAACCCCAAAAAACCCCTGGTTTTGGGTCTGGGGATTTTTGCAAAAAAAAAATTTTTTTTTTTTTTTCCCTTACAGACCCTGGGGCACATTGGGAAGGTGATCAAGGTCTATGGGGATGGAGATCTGCGAGTGTCAGTGGGGGGACAGTCCTGGACCTTCAACCCTGCCTGCCTGACAGCCTACCAGAGGGAGGAGGAGGCCAACCTGATGACCACAGAGAGTGCCAAGGAGCCCAAAAGTGAGGGACAAACCCGCTCCCACCAGGGCTGGGAGATCTTTGGTGCAGCTCTTGGGGTGGTGGCAAAACCCAGGTGTTCTTACCAGGGTGGGGAAGTGAAGTTTGGCTGTGATTTACTGGGCAAGCAAAGCTGGGCCTTGGGAAAATGCAGGATTTAGGAGTTAGGAAATTATGGGGTTAATGGGGAAATGCAGGATTTGAGGCTGGGAAATGCTGGGATTAATGGGGAAATGCAGGATTTAGGAATTGGGAAATGCTGGGATTAATGGGGAAATGCAGGATTTAGGACTCACAGGAATTTAGGGCTTGGGAATGGTGGGATTAGTGGGGAAATGCAGGATTTAGTACTAACTGGAATTTAGGACTGGGAAATGCTGGGATAATGGGGAAATGGAGGATTTAGGACGTGGAAATGATGGAATTAATGGGGAAATGCAAGATTTAGGACTCACTGGAATTTAGACCTTGGAAAATGCTGGGATTAAAGAGAAAATACAGAATTTAGGACTCACTTGAATTTAGGACTGGAAAATGCTGGGGATTAATGGGGAAATACAGGATTTAGGATTTGGAAATGCTGGGATTAATGGGGAAATACAGGATTTAGGATTTGGAAATGCTGGGATTAATGAGAAAATAGAGAATAAAAATAAAACTTTGCTGTGCTTTACTGGGCATGCAGAGCTGTCTTTGACAGGAAAATGCAGGATTTAGGCCTGGGAAATGCTGGTGTTAATGGGGAAATGCAGGATTTAGGACTTGGAAATGCTGGGATTAATGAGGAAATAGAGAATAAAACTTTGCTGTGATTTACTGGGCAAGCAAAACTGGCCTTGACAGGAAAATACAGATTTTAGGACTTGGAAATGCTGGATTTAACAGGAAAATGCAGAATTTAGGCCTCAGAATTGCTAAGCACAGCTCTGTCCTGGGCTCAGCATTTGCCTCATCCCCGTCTCAGTTCCCTGTTCCATCCTGTTTCCTGTACAAGGACGCTGATTCTTGTGAAATACTCCAGGTCTGTGCCTGGAGCTGTTGTGAAATCAACAATTGTTTGGCCTAATGTGCCCTGAAATCGAGTTTGGGATCACATGGTGCGTGGAGGGGAATTTTTTTGTGCTTTTCACATCTGTTCAAAATTTTTTTTGTGGCCTGACCATCTTTATTTCCTCTGAGTGTCAGGATCATGTGGGAGAGAGCAAAGACTTGCCAGGATTTTTTTTTGTTTTTCTGGTAGAGATCTGGAACTGTTTGCTCAAATCAGACTTGGGGCAGAAATTGCAACATTTTTTGACTTTGCACTTCTGACACCTGTGTCCCTTCAAACACTGAGAGGGACTGTGGGGTGACAGGTGAATTTTTTGTTTTTTCAGGTACTTTGGTGACTGTCCTGGAGAAGCTGCTGTCCCAGAGGACAGAGTCAGAGCATGCAGGGTGCCTGGTCATTTGTGCAGCCCTCAACAATGCAGCTAAAATCCGGGAGCTCCTCCAGAAATACCCAGACAAGGCAAGTTTGGAAGACAAAAATGTTTATTTTTCCTTTGTTGCTGCTCTTTAAAACACCATCATCAAATTTTGTACTCAAGCAGGGAAAAGGATGTGAGGAAAACAATACATTTGTCAGGCTTAGTGGTATCTCCCAACAGCTGGGATATTATTTTGCTGCAATTTCTGCAAGGATTGCAATTGCTGCAAGGATTAAATTCACAAATTAAATGTGCATATTTTATGCCTCTAGTTTGTGGCAATAAATCTGAACTGAAGCCCTCACAGCACCTTTGCCAAGGTGGCTTTTCCCAGATTTCCTTCAGCTGTAGAATGAGGGGGAGAGGGGTTTATCTATAGGAAAACAGGAGCAGAAATCAGAGATTTGCTGGAAGAGAAAGGCAGGGCTTGTGTCTGGCTGTGCCTGTCCTTAGAGGACCTTGTAAAAATCACAATGTTGGAATCAGGAAGGGAGAAAAGCTGCCCAGATCTGTGCAGTGTCTTATCTCATGTCTGACTGGAGCAGGGAGCTGGGCTGGACTCGTTGCTGGACAATTTCTGTGCTTGCAGAATTCCAGAATGTCAGGATCACATCTCCAAAACCTCCTCCAGGGAGGAGCTCAGGGTTTAGGAACAGGGCAGAAAAAATAGGAACCACCAAATCTTTCAGTATTGTGTCCTTGGAAACCATGAGGAACAAAAAGAGGTTTTGTTGGGGGTGTGGTTGTGGGGCTGTGACCCAGGATCGGAAGATTAAATTCTTCTAAGTCTGAAGAAGCTGATTTAGTGGTTATTTGTCTGGTATTTATTGTACTTCTTTATTTATAAACTTAAATTTAAGTTTATAAATAAATGCAAGTTTATAAATAAACTTTTGGGGATGGGAAGGGGACACAAATATCTGCAATTCTCAGATTGAGCCCAGATAGGAAAGTCCCAAGAATAAGGAATCCATGATATGATCATGGATTTTATTAGACTTCTATTTCTATTTAATATTTATATTAATAAATTAGCTGTTATTTTTATTAGTTAGATTTTATTAGACTTCTATTTTTATTTAATATATATATATTAATTTATTAGCTGTTTTTATTAGAGTCTAACAGAGAGATCAGGCTGGATCTGAGGCTGACTCAGAGCAAGTTGGGATTTCTTGGCAGGGTTTTTCCAGTTTATCAGCTCCGTCTGCCTGGTGTAGATGGAAGAACAGCAGTGACCTCTAATTCCTCTTTGCCCAAAGGACTCTCCCATCATTTTGAGCCTGTGCAGGGAAGTGCTGCCTCTCCTGTGCTCTGACTGCTGCAGGGATAAAACCTTGATTATTAACTTGTTCTCCTTGCCAACCTGCTGAGGTTTTGTGCCTCCTTCTCCTCTCCTTATCCTCCACTGCTTTCAGAAGCTGCTTTGCCTTTTTTTTTACCTCTTTTCTTCAGTACCTTTAACTCTCCAAAACTCTCACTGCAGCACTTGAGCCCTGAGGTGTCCCCTGCACCCCCTGCAGCACCTGCAGCAGCAGCACAGCAGGGACTTGGCGCCCGCAGAGCTTCATGCAAAGCTTAATTTGATTTCCTCACCCATTTTCCTCTCGGGAAGGGAATTGTTGGCAGAGCTTTGTGCTCTCAGGCACAGAGTGATTTGGCAGCAGGGCTCTGCAATTACAGAGATCTGTTCTCTCTAAACATGCTGCCCCTTTCCCCTTCCAGAATGTTCTGGACAAGCTCAGCTGGGCACGGACCCTGTGGCATTTCTGGGCTGTTCCAGGCACAAAAACGAGCTCATGCCTGAATTTCTGTGTCTCTGCCCTCCCCAAAGGTGGATGCCAAGAACCAGGGCAGGACTGCCCTGCAGATTGCCTCTTACCAGGGGCACCTGGAGGTGGTGAGGGCTCTGCTGCAGGCTCATGCCAACGTGGACCTGCGAGACGACGAGGGGGACACGGCGCTGCACTACGCAGCCTTTGGGTAGGACACCTCTGCCACTGACATGCTTTAGGAAAACTCTTTTTGTTAAGGTTTTTTTCCTCTTGAGAAGCTGAGAAAGCTTCAGCTTCTCCGTGTTTTGTTGTTTTAGAATGTGATTTGGAGAATTGTTTACTTCGCATGTAAAATTGTTTTTACTTGATGACTGCTGACAGCTAATAGTGTCGAGGCTGTGAGCAATCACAAGATTGTATTGTTTTATTTTTTTTTATTATTATTTGCTACCTTTTTGATGAAATTTTTTTATTCTTTTAGTATAGTTTTAGTATATAATATATATCATAAAATAATAAATCAGCTGTCTGAGATGCAGAGTTCACATCCTCATCTCTTCCCTTGTCCTGGGACCCCTGCGAACACCACCACACACCTCCCCTCCTGCTGGCCCTGATGGAAATAATAATAATAATAATAATAATAATAATAATAATAATAATAATAATAATAATAATAATAATAATACCACCAACCCAAACAAAACAAACAGAAAACCCAAAACCCCCAGGTTTTTTAACACTAAGAGGAAGCGGGGTGGGGCTGAGAGGCTATAAAACCTGATTTCTGTTGCTTTGCAAAGAGAAAGAATTGACTGGAATGACTCAAATATGCTTTTTTCCCTTGCTTTACACCAGAAACCAGGCAGAAGTTGCCCGTGTGCTGCTGGCCAAGGGGGCCAGTGCAGACCTGCTGAACAATGCCAAATGCACAGCCCTGTTTGTCGCTGTCAGCCAGGGCTTCACCGAGGTGGTGAGAGCCCTCTGTGAGCTCAACTGTGATGTCAACCTCCCAGTAAGTTTGGGATTATTGCACGGAGGTGCTGGAGGATTTTTTGATTTTGGTTTTGTTTTATTTTTGAGGTGGGGAGGTGCTTCTTTATGGGGAAAATTTGATTTACAGCCTCAAGAGAAGCTTAGGTTAATGTAAAAATACAATACACAGACATTAAACAGAAAAATCTCAAACTTATGTTTCTATAGTTGTAAGTAAGAATATATCAAGAAGCTGTATTGATAAAATAGTGAAGAGTTTATAATGCAGAAGTGTAGTTATATAAAATAAGCTAAGAATTTAGAAGTTAAAATAGAAACATATTTATAGACAAGAGGTTTCACAGGAGGTTTGTTTGGACAAGATTTTTAACATTTTTAAGGCAGGAAGTGATGGTGACTTGGACCCAGCCCATTTTAAGAGTTTATTGGGTTTATTGCATATTATTTAATTATTTATATGTAGGTTTTATTGTATTCTGTGCTGGGTCATTCCTCAGAGCTGGTCAGGAGTTCCAGCAGCTCCCAGGGGGTTTCTGGGGTTGGTAACCTGGCTTTGCTGTGCTCTCCATGTGTAGGATTCCCAGGGAGACACCCCCCTGCATTATGCCATCACCCTGGACTACAAAGTGGTGATTGAGATCCTCACTGAAGTTCCCAACATCGATTTCACTGTCCAGAACTGTCAAGGCTTCAACCTGCTCCACTATGCTGCCCTGAAAGGCAACAAGCTGTAAGTTACCTTTATTTTTTTTTTCCATTTTTATGCCTTTTTCAGGTGTTAATTTGTCCTGGCTGGCTGAGGAGGTGGCAGATGTGGTTCTGGGTATTTGGTTAAATATTTTTTGGGTTTGAATAGGTTCCTTCACAGGAAGCTCCTGCCTGCTTTCCCCATATTTCTCAAGCTTCCCTAGGCTGGGAAATCTCTGTGTGTGGACAGTCTCAGATATTTAGGTCTTAGTAAAGCCTCTGGAACTCTTCCAAAAATAAATCTCATTATTGTCAAAGCAATGTGGCTTTCCCCTACTTTATTAAAGGTAACTGAAGGCTTTTGTTGTATTCTTATAATTCAGTTTGTGGGTTTGAGGGACTGCTCTTCCTTGCTGGTGTCATGGACATTGCTGACTCCTGAGCAATTTATTCTGAGAATTCAAGAAATTCTGAGAATTCAAGAAGTTCATTCTTCCATCTTTAATAACCTCTCCAACCCTGCAGAGCCATCAAGAAGATTCTGGCCAGGGCTCGACAGCTGGTGGACTCCAAAAAGGAAGATGGATTCACTGCCCTGCACCTTGCTGCTCTCAACAACCACATGGAAGTGGCTGAAATTCTCATCAAAGAGGTAAGAAGTAAAACCAAAATCAAGAAAAAGTTTGTCAAACACCTCTCAGTGAAATTGTCTGATAAATTGGCGCTTCTGTGCGGCGCAGGTAACTCAGCTAAACTCAGCAAAGGTGCAGTGGGGTTTGGGAGCTGCCAGGCCCCACACTCCCATTTCTGCAGCCCCATTTCCCCCTGGGGCAATTCCTGCTTTTCCAGTGTCCCACGAGGGGTCATTTTATATTATTGCATTTAAAGCATCTACAACATGGTATAACTAAAACTCATAAGCCAAAACCCACTTAATTTTATTGTAATTAGGGAATAGTTAACTCCTGATTATGATGGTGTGAATTATAACATTGGTATTGTCTCACCCTTCTCGTAAGACTGAAAATAGAATAAAAGTTTTTAAAGCATGTCTCAGCTGCCCCATCCCTGGGTCAGAAAAGGATTTTGTTGTCTGACAAATCAGCATCAGGAGCAGATAGCTTGGCTAAACTCAGCAATGGTGCAGTGGGGTTTGGGAGCTGCCAGGCCCCACACTCACCCTTCACATGGGACTGAAAATGGAATTAAAGTTTTTTAAACACCTCTCAGTTACCCCATCTCTGGGTCAGGAAATGTGTTGTTGTCTGACAAATTGGTGCTTCTGTGAGGAGCAGATAACTCAGCTAAACTCAGCAAAGGTGCAGTGGGGTTTGGGAGCTGCCAGGCCCCACACCCTGAGTTCTGCAGCCCCATCTCCCCCTGGTGCAATTCCTGCCCCACCTCCCCCTGGTGCAATTCCTGCCCCATCTACCCCTGGTGCAATTCCTGCCCCACATTCCCTGGTGCAATTCCTGCCCTGTTTCCCCCTGCTGCAATTCCTGCCCCACATTCCCTGGTTCATTCCTGCCCCACATTCCCTGGTTCATTCCTGCCCCACATTCCCTGGTTCATTCCTGCCCCTCATTCCCTGGTGCAATTCCTGCCCCACATTCCCTGCTGCAATTCCTGCCCCACCTCCCCCTGGTGCAATTCCTGCCCCACCTCCCCTGGTTCATTCCTGCCCAACATTCCCTGGTGCAATTCCTGCCCCACATTCCCTGGTTCATTCCTGCCCCACATTCCCTGGTGCAATTTCTGCCCCACATTCCCTGCTGCAATTCCTGCCCCACATTCCCTGGTGCAATTCCTGCCCCACATTCCCTGGTTCATTCCTGCCCCACATTCCCTGCTGCAATTCCTGCCCCACATTCCCTGCTGCAATTCCTGCCCCATCTCCCCCTGGTGCAATTCCTGCCCCTCATTCCCTGCTGCAATTCCTGCCCCACATTCCCTGCTGCAATTCCTGCCCCACCTCCCCCTGGTGCAATTCCTGCCCCACCTCCCCTGGTTCATTCCTGCCCAACATTCCCTGGTGCAATTCCTGCCCCACATTCCCTGGTTCATTCCTGCCCCACATTCCCTGGTGCAATTCCTGCCCCACATTCCCTGCTGCAATTCCTGCCCCACATTCCCTGGTGCAATTCCTGCCCCACATTCCCTGGTTCATTCCTGCCCCACATTCCCTGGTGCAATTCCTGCCCCACATTCCCTGGTTCATTCCTGCCCCTCATTCCCTGCTGCAATTCCTGCCCCACATTCCCTGCTGCAATTCCTGCCCCACCTCCCCTGGTTCATTCCTGCCCAACATTCCCTGGTGCAATTCCTGCCCCACATTCCCTGCTGCAATTCCTGCCCCATCTCCCCCTGGTTCATTCCTGCCCTGTTTCCCCCTGCTGCAATTCGTGCATTTGCAGGGTCGCTGTGATGTGAACGTGAAGAACAGCAGGAAGCAGAGCCCCCTGCACCTGGCAGTGATCCAGGGCCACGTGGCCATGGTGCAGCTGCTGGTGAGCCAGGGCAGCGACGTCAACGGCGAGGATGAGGATGGTGACACCGCCATGCACATGGCCCTGGAGCGGCAGCAGCTCATGGCCCTGGCCCTGGAGAAGAGGGACGGGGAGATGGGAGCCACCCTCCTGGCCAAGGTGAGCACAGTTCAGCAGGACACCCACAGAGTGTGGTGTTTGTGTGGTTTTTGTGTGTTATATATGATATACATTATATATATTTAAATATATATATATATATTTAAAATATATATTATATATATTTGTTATATTATATTATAATATATTATATTGTTGTTATATTATAATATATAATACTTTATATTATATGTTATTATATTGTTAGTATATTGTTACAATATATTTCATTTTATGTTATATATTAAGTATATATAACATACTTTTATATTATACTATATTATTATATATATTATATTATTATATTATACTATTATATTATATTATTATATTATATTATACTATACTATACTATTATATTATATTATATTATTATTATATTATACTATACTATACTATTATATTATATTATGCTATATTATGCTATACTATATTATATTGTATTGTACTATATTATACTCTATTATTATGTTAGTATATGTTAATTGTATAGTATTTTATTATATGTTAATGTTTTTAATGTTCATTATTATTAAATTTCATGTTGTTGATAATTTATGATACTTTATATTTTTATTTTTATTCTTATTTTATTTATTGTTGCTGTTATTATGATTTTATTATATTTTATTATTATTTACTATTATGAATATATTATTTTTATTATTGCTATTTTATTTTTAGTTTTTATTATTGCATTATCATGGTAGTATTATTTATTATTATTATTGTTGTTGTTGTTCTTGTTGTTTTGATGCAAATCAGAGCAGAAGCTCAGAAGCTTGGGAGTATATTTGAGTGTTTTTCTCAATTTCTTTTAGCTGCAGGCTTCTGGCTTCCTGGGGAACGTGGAGCTGAACGTTGGGACTGCCATTGCCTGCTACCTGGCACAAGAAGGAGCAGACATTAATTATGCAAATCATCGGGGGAAATCTCCTTTGGACCTCACCACAGATGGGAGGATTGTCCAGATCATCAAAGACTTCTCACAGAAATTCAGGTGAGCCTCAGGAAACCTTGAAAACCAGAATTTCCCCCAGCCCTGGTGCCTCTGCAGCTGCTCCAGGAGCGATGGGTTTGTAGAAGATTCTTAAAATGTAACAGAAAGTTCACATGGTATACATCTCCATGTAAATTTTGAGGTAAGAAATGTTGATTTAGAAATGTAATAGAACAGAACAGACAATTGTTAGGAGAGAAAATGAATTAGAAACAAACTTAAAGGTTAATTTTACAAAAAAAAGATTTAATACTTTAGAGAAATAGAACTATGCTCCTGGAGGGATGGAGAATCTCTGAGACCCTGTAGAGCTGCTGCAGGAGAAATGGATTTGTAGAAAATTCTTAAACTTTAACAGAAAGTTCACATAGTATGTGAACATAGAGTTCATATCTGTATGTAATTTTTGAGGTAAGAAATGTTGATTTAGAAATGTTATGGAATAGAACAGATGTTGAATTAGAAACAAGTTTTAAAGGATAACTTTACCAATAAAAAGATTTATTATTTAGAGAAATAGAACTATGCTCCAGGAGGGGTGGAGAGTCTCTGAGACCTCTGCAGCTGCTGCAGGAGAAATGGATTTGTAGAAAATTCTTAAACTTTAACAGAAAGTTCACGTAGCATGCATCTGTATGTAAATTTTGAGGTGAGAAATGTTGATTTAGAAATGTTATTGAATAGAATAGACATTGAATTAGAAAAAAGTTTTAAAGGATAACCTTACCAAGAAAAAGATTCATTATTTAGAGAAATAGAACTATGCTCCAGGAGGGGTGGAGAGTCTCTGAGACCTCTGCAGCTGCTGCAGGAGAAATGGATTTGTAGAAAATTCTTAAACCTTAACAGAAAGTTCACGTAGCATGCATCTGTATGTAATTTTTGAGGTAAGAAATGTTGATTTAGAAATGTTATAGAATAGAACAGACGTTGAATTAGAAACAAGTTTTAAAGGATAACCTTACCAAGAAAAAGATTTAATAATTTAGAGAAACAGAACAATAAAAGACGAAATAAAAATTTTTAAAACGCCTTTTAGTTACCCCACTTCTGAGTCAGGAAAAGGCCCGGTGTGCCATTCCCCAGTGCTGGAGCAGCCTGTGGCTCACACCGTGCCCTTTGCAGGGATCAGCAGCTTTGCTCTGAGAGCTCCACCATCACCTGCAGCCTTCGGCGCGTGCACACCACGCCCAACACCATGACCAACCTCAGCGTGCCCAGCGCGGCCGTGCCCTCCGAGTGCCTGGTCTGCTCGGAGCTGGCCCTGCTCATCCACTTCTTCCCCTGCCAGCACAGCATCGTCTGTGAGGGTGAGTCCACACTGGGCTTTCCTCCCCCCATTTTTTATCACGTTTGGTGAAAAATCTTTTCGTTAGGATCTTTTCCTCCTGAGAAGCTGAGAGGCCTCGGGAACAAAATGTGAGCAACAATTACACGCTTACATTGTTTAGATAATTCAGTTATAAATTATATGTAACAATAATGTATTGTTTGTATAATAAAAATATATTTCTATAGCTATGTTATATAAACATATAGTGTATTTATATAATGGGAATTTATATCTATATGATATAGTTATATTTATATAATATAAATAATATAATTATATAGTATCATTAATTTATATAATTATTATATTAATTTATATAATTAATTGTAGATTATATAATTTATCTATTTATATACTATAAATAATATAATTATACATATATAATTATAAATATGCTGCTGTGGAATGCAAGAGGTGCATCTTTGATTGGTCTCATGTGGTTGTTTTTAATTAATGGCCAATCACAGTCCAGCTGGCTCAGACTCTCTGAGAGTCACGAGATTTTGTTATAATTCTTTTCCTTTCCTTGCAAGTCTTCTGATGGAATCCTTTCTTCTATTCTTTTCTATATAATATATATAATATATTTTCATAATATATATATTATATATATATAAAATATATAATATATACTGTACAATGTATATTATATATTATATATTATATATTATATATTATATATTATACATTATATATTATACATTATATATTATACATTATATATTTATATTTATATTTATATATTATTTAATATAATATGTATATCATAAAATAATTAACCAGCCTTCTGAAACACAGAGTCAACATTCTCATCTCCTCCCTAGTCCTGAGACCCCCTTGAACACCACCACATTTTTTTTCATGGTTTTCTCCCCAGCCTCCCTCTTTGCCCTGTCAGAATCCAGCCCTGCTCAGACACGGAAGCTTTTGTGCTGTTTGTGTCCTGAAGCAACCCCAGAGTGATTTCAGCCTCTCAGGCAGCCAAAGTTATCTCTGGAGAACACAGAATGTTCTGCCCACCTTCTGCTTGGGATCCAGGGGAATTCAGAGGGAAAATTCTGCCTGGCAGTGCTTGATCCCCCAGAAACCTCCTGAGGAGGATTTCCCTCTCCTCTGGCTCTCCCAGCTCCTCATTCCTCAGGATTTCAGCTGATTTAAGGGCAGCCTGCTCAGACTTGTCAGCAAGTTCATCTCACAGAGGGAGTGAGCGTGGGGAGTTTGCTCAGAACTTTGTGCCAGAACTTCATCCTCCTCCCCAGAGCTGCAGCAGCTCCAGGGGCGCAGAGCAGGGAGGATTTAAAGCTGTTGTGTTTGCTGCTGATCTGATTAAATAAAAGAGTATTAAATAAATAAATTTAATCAATTAATTTAATACTCTTTTATTTAATTAAATATATATTTTTAAATTTAAATTAAATAAAATATTAAATAAAAGAGTAAGGCACAGCTCAGAAGGCAGGTAGTGACCTCATTCCATGCAGGAGCAATCCCTCAATCACCCAGGGAAGCCTCAGGTTGTTCAGATCTCATCTTCTTGAGTCTGTTGTGTGTTTAATTGTCAACTCTCCCTGTGGCAGAGTGCTCCAGGAGGATGAAGAAGTGCATCAAATGTCAAGTGACAATAACCAAAAAGCTGAAACAAGGTATGTCCTGCTGGGCAGGGCTGTGGGGAGGGTCCTGCACAGGCTTGGTTTGAGGGGCAGCAATGATTTCCAGTCAAATAAGAGCTCATTTATTTTGGCTTTGTGTGTGTGTGTGCGCCTGTTGCATTATCCACCTTTAGAGGAGGAAAATAAGTGGATTTTAATAGATTTTCAAAGGTGTCCTAAGCCAAGCTCAAGCTGCATAAACAGGACAGGACATTTAAGGGAGATTTGCCTGGGCCTGGCTTATTTTGTGTATTGGAAGCAGTCAGGTTTCACATGGGGTGGTTTAACAGTGAAAATTCAAACACACACACAAAGCACTGAGCAAGTAAAAAAGAAAAGCATCACCCCAAGGGTTTTTATTTGATCCCTGGCTGAGGCTGAGTGCAGAGTGCAGTGTGAGTGGGCTGGTGCTGCTGGGGGGGCAGGAGGGGAGGTTAATGAGTTCATTAAGGCTGATCTCTGCCCACAGACAGCACGGAGGTGGAGTGCAGCCCCAGCTCGGAGTGCACGGAGCAGAGGAAGCTGATGGAGGAGCTGCAGAGCCGCTACCGGCAGATGGAGGAGAGGATCACCTGCCCCATCTGCATCGACGACCAGATCAAGCTGGTGTTCCAGTGCGGGCACGGCTCCTGCCCGGACTGCAGCACGGCGCTGACCGTGTGCCCCATCTGCCGCCAGGCCATCCGCGAGAGGATCCACATCTTCGTCTGAGGGATGATCCGCATCTTTGTGTGAGGGAGGATCCGCATCTTCGTCTGAGGGAGGATCCGCATCTTCGTCTGAGGGAGGATCCACATCTTTGTGTGAGAGAGGATCCACATCTTTGTGTGAGGGAGGATCCACATCTTCGTCTGAGGGAGGATCCGCATCTTTGTGTGAGGGAGGATCCACATCTTTGTGTGAGAGAGGATCCACATCTTTGTGTGAGAGAGGATCCACATCTTTGTGTGAGAGAGGATCCACATCTTTGTGTGAGAGAGGATCCACATCTTTGTGTGAGAGAGGATCCACATCTTTGTGTGAGGGAGGATCCACATCTTCGTCTGAGGGAGGATCCGCATCTTTGTGTGAGGGAGGATCCGCATCTTCGTCTGAGGGCCTGCTCCTCCTTGTGCCCCATCTGCCACCAGGCCATCCAGGAGAGGATCCACATCTTTGTCTGAGGGTCTGCTCCTCCCTCCATCCACGAGAGGATCCACATCTTTGTCTGAGGGAGGATCCACATCTTCGTCTGAGGATCTGCTCCTCCCTGTGCCCCATCTGCCTCCAGGCTGTCCGGGAGAGGATCCACATCTTTGGATCCACGTCTTAGGCTGAGGATGCTGCTCCTCCCCTGCCCTGACCCTGTGCCCCATCTGCCCAGGAGAGGATCCACATCTTCATCTGAGGATGCTGCTCCTCTCTGGCCCTGACTGTGCCCCATCTGCTGCCAGGCCATCCCGAGAGGATCCACATCTCTATCCAAGGATGCTGCTCCTCCCTTTGTCTCATCTGCCCTGGAGAGGATCCACATCTTCGTCTGAGGATGCTGCTCCTCCCCAGCCCCTGCCCTGCCATTCTTCCTCCCTCTGCAGGGGTTTGGCTCCCTGGGAAAAGAAGGGAAGCACAGGAAGGATGTGCCAGAGGAGGAAGAGGAAGAGGAGTCTCCTCTGGGGTGTCCCTCCCTCACCTGTGCTGCTCATCCACCATCGGCACCGGACCGAGCACGTGGCAGAGCTGGGCAGGACATGGACAGACCCTGGGCTGACCATGAACCGATCCTGGGGTGCTCCAGAGCTGAACAGATCCCTGAGATGTCCCAGAGCTGAGCTGAAGAGATTCTGGAATTCTCCAGAGCTGAGCAGATCCCTGGAATGTTCCAGAGCTGAGCAGATCCTGGGGTGTCCCAGAGCTGATCCTGGGATGCTCCAGAACTGAACATGAACAGATCCCTGGAATGTTCCAGGGCAGAGCTGAACAGATCTCTGGGGTGCTCCAGAGCTGAGCAGACCCTGCAGTGTTCCAGAGACACCCAGAAGTGCTCCCAGCTCCCAGGGAGGTCCCTGGGACCAGCTGAGGTGACAGGGACAGGGGGGGATGTCCCCAGAGCCCCCTGGGCAGAGCTGGGTCAGGAGTCCCACAGACAGAGTGTGTGCCTTAGAGAAAAAGTAGTGAACACTGATTGATTGGAGAAAATCTGTTACAACAGATATTTCTGACCTCTAAGTGACACTCTTCTTCTTCTTCTTCCATATTTTATTTTATTTCATTTCTTTTTTGGCAGAGCCGTGTGTTCAGAGACTCCTGAGCTTTCTATCCATAATGCCAAAGGCAGGTGGTCAATACTCCAATCAAGGTGTAAAGAAAATAAACAGTAATAATTAAGATACGAGGGGGAGGAGGACAAAAAAATAAAAAAAGGGATTTCATTTTTGTTTCTTTGTTTTGCAGCAAAACTTAATAAAATAAAAATATATATTTTCCTGAGCATTAAAAATGAATGTACAAACAGTAGCTGTATTGTTTTCCAGCTGGGTGAAGATTTATCACCCACTCAGTGATCCTGTAAAGTGAATTTTGGTGGAAGTGTGGCTGTTTGTCTGGGTGCCCAAACCTCCTGTTTGTTACATATTGGAAGCAATATTTAAACAAACAAAACAAAGCAAAAATTCCAGTGTTCCTCTCCTCCCTTTGTTCGTTAGCAAAGAGGTGGAAAATCTTTTAAAGCAATGTGGAACTGTGTGGTGGTTGTGGGAATATTGATTATTTATAACCCTGTGGTTTATTCACAAAGTTATTTCACCAATTCTTGACTTTAGAGATAATATTTATCCAGATATTCACTTGAGTTGGGTACAATTTCAATAGATTTTTTAAGTTGTCAAAATAGATCAGATTTAACCCCTAAATTATTTATTTGGCTCCTACTTAACACCCAAATAACCCAAAGCTGAATTTCAGAATCAGCTTTGGTGCAAAAATCAGAGGTGCAGATTCTCAGTATTTCCTAGAAATCCAAACTGATGGGAATCCCTTTGGAGCAATCCAGAAATTTTCCCAAAACCTTTGCTGGAGAAAACAAAAGTGCTCAAAAATACAAATCTGAGCCAACTTTTATCCTTTTTTTGTCCTTTTCTGCCTTTTTACTGTTGGATTTCTTGTCGGTTTTTGGATTTCTTGCTGGTTTTTTTTATTTCTTGCTGTTTTTTTGGATTTCTTTCTGGTTTTTTGATTTCTTGGTTTTTTAATTTCTTGCTGTTTTTTTATTTCTTGCTGGTTTTTGGATTTCTTGTTGATTTTTGAATTTTGTGCTGATTTTTGGTCCTTTATGGTCCCACTAGTCTGTGCTGCTCCAAGAGGACTGGTCCACCCAGAAATGAATTATTAATATAAAATCAATTATATTATTTAGATTATATTTTATTATACTTATAGTATAATATATAATTATAATTAAATATAATTATATATTATAAATAGACATAATATATATAATTAAATATAATTTAATTTTACTTATTCGTATTGTATTAATTATATTAAAATTATATTGCAGTATAATACATCAATTATCAATATTTATAATTTATATTAATGCTATTAATAATACTTTATAATATTTATATATAATACCACAGTATATTATATATAATATATTAATATATAATATAATATAATAATATATAATAATGTATAATATAATATAATATATATTATAATAATATATAGTACAATGTGTATAATGAATCTATAATATAGCATATGATATAATAATATATTGTTAATATTTATAATTATTAACACATCCCACCAGAGAGCTGGGACAAAAATTTCCCCACCCAGGGGAGCAGTTTTTAGTTCACTGTGGATTCCCTTTGTTATTTGTGTTTTGGGAAACGTTTTTCCCTGATTTCTCCCCAAATTTCTGCTCTCAGGTCGTGCCTGGGCCAGGCCAGTGCAGCATTTCAGTGAAGCAAAAATTCCTGTTCCTGTGCCAGCTGGAGCCGCCCTCAGCTCGTTTGTTCTTCATCAGAGCATGGACTTTTCTAGGAACATCAGCAGACGCTGATCACGAGGGGCTGCAGGGTAAAAAACGGCAAAATTCTCTTTATTAGGCCCCAAACATTCCTGTCCTCCCTCCCTGGGGAGCATCCAGCACACAAAACCCTTTTTTTAGCCCATGACCCACAGAAAAATCCAATTTTTCAGTGCCATTCCCACAGGAACTGTGCAGGAATGTTGGGTTGTTGATTTTATTTTCTTTTCCCCCCAAATTGGGGCTTGTTGATTTCTTTTTCCCCCCCCAAGTTCTGGGTTGTTAATTTATTTTCTTTTCCCCCCAAACTGGGTGTTGTTGATTTATTTTCTTTTTTTTTTCCCCCAAGTTGCAGGTTGTTGATTTATTTTATTTTTCCCCCCAAGCTGAGGATTGTTGATTTATTTTCTTTCCCCCCAAGTTGGGGGTTCTTGGTTTTATTTTCTTTTCTGCCCATATTGTGTAGAGTGTGTGGTGTTTATGGGAATAGTGATTATTTATAACCCTGTGGTTTATTCAGAAAGTTATTTCACCAGTTCTTGATTTCTAGCAATAACATGTATCCAGATATTCACTTGAGTTTGTTACAGTTTTGATAGATTTTGGATTTTTTTAATCTGTGAAAGTGGGAGAGAGGCTTCCAAGTGGAGTTGGGAGCTGAAGGGTGAAATCTCTGAGTGGTTTTTAAGGGAAATTTTCCTGATTCCTGTGCCATGGACCCAGAGGTCAGACAGGGGCACACTGGTGTTATCTTTTATACTAAAAACTACATGTGCAATATGTACAATTAATTCCCAATACCTATCACCTGTGTCAGACAGTGAGCTTCTACTCTAAACCAATCCCAAAGTGCCAACACCACCCAGAAGATGGAGGCCAAGGAGAAGGAGAAAGGCTGGACACACCCAGACCCCTCCATCTTGTCCCCTGAGCCCCCATTCTAAAAACCCCCAAAAAAATCTATTTTTCACCCTATGTAAATTCACTATCATTCCACTTAAACTTTTGTTTAGTTGCAGATCTGCACTGGCTTGCAGATTTCTCCATCTTGGGACCCTGCACCCCCATTCTAAAAACCTCAAAAAAATCTATTTTCTCACCCCGTGCTAAATTCACTATCATTCCACTTAAACTTTCATGGCTTGCAGGTCTTCCATCTTGGGGTCCTGATTCTAAAAACCCCCACAAATCTATTTTTCACTCCATGACAAACTATGATTCTACTTAAACTTTCTTGACTTGTAATTCTTCATATAAGGTTGGTGATTTTTTTTTTCCCAGGGGTTAATCAAAGGCAGGGGGGTCTGGGGCTCTGTGCTGGGGTCTCTGAGCCCCCCGAGGAATTTCCTGGGTTCTGACAGAGCCCAACCCGAATATTTGCACTGCAGACCCTGAGGAGGTGTGGGAGCATCCCGAGGGTTCTGTGCAGATTTAGCAGAGATTTCACCAGGAGAGCTCAGTAAGGATTTCCTGAGGCTGCATCTGGGAGTTCTGGATGCTCAGCTGACTCTCACTGCCCTAAAAACTGAGGTTTGTCTTGGCCTCGGTGCTCAGCTGGTTTCTCAGCAAATATTTGGCTTGAACTCGAGTAATTCTGCAGAGCTCTCTGCAGCCAGGCTCTGGTGGGGTTGGATGTGCTGGATTTCCCTGCGGATGGGCATGGTGGGGAGAGAAAGCAAAGTGCTTTCCAAGAAATTCTGCTCTGCCTTCTGTCCCTCCCTCCTCAGGATAACCTGACAGGGGATCCTGAAATGTCCCAGAGGGTTTGGATCAGCTCTGCAGCCAAGGTTCCCATTCGGGCAGCACAGGATAAACCAGGTCATGTGCAGCACGATGGGCTCTTCCCATTCAGAATCGTCTGTGACTCGTGGAAAAGTCACAGAGCTTTCCTTGGCCCTGCTCACCCTCAGTGGCTGCGTGGAGAAGCGTTCAGGAACACTGAAAATGCACTTTGCTAACGCTCTGTGCGCTCACTCAGCTCTGCTGAGATGGATTCCACAAAAAACTTTCACTTTGTGAGGGGAATTCTTGCTCCCCTCAGGCTGTGCTTGTGTGAGTCCCCAAGCTCTGCTTAAAATTTGGGTTCTTCTCTTCACAGAAATGGGTGAGTGCCGCAAAAATGGGTGAGTACCACGCAAATTAGTGCCACAAAAATGGGCGAGTACCACAAAAATTGGTGCCACAAAAATGGGCGAGTGCCACAAAAATGGGCGAGTGCCACAAAAATGGGCGAGTGCCACAAAAATGGGTGAGTGCCACAAAAATGGGTGAGTGCCACAAAAATTGGTGCCACAAAAATGGGCGAGTGCCACAAAAATGGGTGAGTGCCACAAAAATGGGTGAGTGCCACAAAAATGGGCGAGTACCACAAAAATTGGTGCCACAAAAATGGGCGAGTGCCACAAAAATGGGCGAGTGCCACAAAAATGGGCGAGTGCCACAAAAATGGGCGAGTACCACACAAATTGGTGCCACAAAAATGAGTGAGTGCCACAAAAATGGGCGAGTACCACAAAAATTGGTGCCACAAAAATGGGCGAGTGCCACAAAAATGAGTGAGTGCCACAAAAATGGGTGAGTGCCACAAAAATTGGTGCCACAAAAGTGAGTGAGTGCTACAAAAATAATGCACTAAGTGGGTGCTTGGAGGGTTTTAGGTCCTGCCAGATTCCACATGGACCTTGGGCAAATCTCCTCACCTGCCCAGTGCTGGTTTATAAACCCAGTTTAATCCTGCCTGTCCAAGGTGCAGGACAAAGCCCTGCCCTAATTGGGATTAAACTGCCTGAAATTAGGATTAAACTGCCCTCATTGGGATTAAACTGCCCTGGGTCAGGATTAAACTGCCCTGGTCAGGATTAAACTGCCCTAAATTAGATTAAACTGCCCTAAATTAGGTTTAAACTGCCCCAAATCAGGATTAAAGTGCCCTGATCTGCTGCAGCAGGAGGAGAGCAGGGTGTGCAGTGCATGAACTGAAATCTCCCTCCTGCTCTGCTGAGTCCTCCTGGCTCTGGGAGAGGCCCCTGAAGCTGGGACTGAAACTCAAATGTCCTTCCAGCTCTGGGGTTGATAACAATATTTTTCTTTCAATCCAGTGCTGCCTTGCTGGAGAAGAGCTCTTGGCTGGAGGTCTGGAGCCCCATTTCAAGGCAAGTTTTTCCTTCAAGATTCCCCTCTCCATCAGCATTTTTCTGTCCTCTGCAGGCTCTAAAAGAAACTGAGAATTCAGGCATAGCTCAGTTGAGTTTCTCCCTTGGTGCTGTGATTGCAGCTCAAACCACCAAAAGGGCTGAGTTTGCATCCCATTTGTGGAGCTCCAAATGCAAAAAAATTGCATTTTTCAGAGCCATGCACAGGCACAGAGCTGCTGGGGAAGGAGGAACCATCCCTGGAAAGCAGCTGAGGGAGAGCTCTGGACCCTGGAGTTTTATTCTTCCTCCCCTCTGGAATTCTGACCAGTTTTTCCTTGCCTGTCCCTCCTTATCCTTTCCTTTTCCTGTGTCTGAGCCACTGCTACAATTTTCTGCCCTTTTATTGTTGGATTTCCTGTTGGTTTTCAGATTTTTGTGGTGGTTTGTCTTGGTGAGAATTGAAAATGTTCATGGAATTGCACACCCAGACTCCCTGGCCTGATTTCTCCTGAGCTGTTTGACAGCTCCAGGCCAGCTTGAGGCTGCAAATATATGAAACTAATAAAACAGTGCATGAACTAGGGTGGAAAAAATTCCAATTCGAGCATTTTTCATTTATTAAAATCACAAAGCTTTTCTGAAACCCTTCAAATGCCTCAGATGCCCCCAAGGAATTTTTGCATGGCCTTCCCCCTGCCTGACATTTGTGGTGGAACTGGGGAGAAAATTCCTGCAGAATTCTGAGAGAGCAGAACTGGGGTTGAGTTCACCCCACTTCAGGGTGAGACAGAAAAGTGCAGCTGTCTCTGAAAACCTGAGAATTTCTGAGTGAGATTTTTGAGCTCTCTCTGAAAACCTTAAAATTTCTCAGTGAGCTTTTTCAACCCTCTCTGAAAACCTGAGAATTCCTGAGTGAGATTTTTCAGCCCTCTCTGAAAACCTGAGAATTTCTGAGTGAAATTCTTCAACTCTCTCTGAAAACCTGAAAATTTCTGAGCTTTTTCAACTGTCTCTGAAATTCTGAAAATTTCTAAGTGAGGTTTTTCAGGTCTCTCTGAAATCCTGAAAATTTCTGAGTGAGGTTTTTTCAGCTCTCTCTGAAAACCTAAAAATTTCTCAGTGAGCTTTTTGAGCTGTCTGAAAACCTGAGAATTTCTTAGTGAGCTTTTTCAACTCTCTCTGAAAACCTGAGAATTCCTGAGTGAGATTTTTGAGCTGTCTCTGAAAACCTGAAAATTTCTGAGCTTTTTCAACTCTCTCTGAAAACCTTAAAATTTCTGAGTGAGCTTTTTCCGCTCTCTCTGAAAACCCGAGAATTTCTGAGTGGGATTTTTCAACTCTCTCTGAAAACCTGAGAATTTCTGAGCGAGCTTTTCCAAAAAGCCCTGAATGGATCTGGAGATGCCTCAAAGAACCTCCCAGGCAAACCCTCTGAGCCTCTTTGGGACGCAAACCCAGCGTGACACCAGAACAACCCAAGCCCAGCAGGAATTGCAGCTCCCAGCCAGGTTTGCTGCAAGAGGGGCTGCTCTTTATTCTCTTTATTTCTGTGGGAGTTTCTCATCTCTCTGAGCGCTTTCCCAAGCAGAGAGAGCCCAGCCTGCTCTCCCAGCATCTCATTTTTCACCCAGGACAGCTGTGACAAATGACGTGGAGCATCCCCAGTGACACATTCCACGGGGCTGATTCCTCTGCATTCCTCTTGCTGCCCTCTCCCCCGGTTTTATTTGAGTTTTTTCCCTCATTACACGAAGCTGAGAGCTGCAGATTCGCCCTGTGTTGCTCACAGAGTTAAAGAGAGGAGTTCATGTCCAGCCCAGCTTGTTTCACTTTGCTGCTGCTCCCGGGCCAGCCCAAATTTCAGCTGCAGTAACTCGATCCCACTTGGCAGGGCCTGAGAGAATCTTTGGCACATTGCAAAGAGGCTTAATGTAAAGTCTGCTTTTTTTTTTTTTTTTTTTTCCTTTTAAAAAAAGTCCTTTTTTTTTTTTCTTTCCTTTTTTTTTTTTTTTTTTTTTTTTTTTTTTTTTTTTAGGGCATTTTGAAACTCCTCTGCTTGTGTGTGCACAGCTCTGGCAGCAGCTGCTCACAAACGTGAGCTCCAGGATCACAAATGCTTTCTGTGCAGGGAATGTCTTGAGTTCCTGACCCCAAAAACTCCTCCAAAGGCCCGGAGAAGGCATGGACGGGGCTGAGCAGCTCCCTGCAGGCAGGAGAAGCTCCCCGAGCCTGGAGCACAAGAGGAGCAGGGGCTGCAGGACCTCGCTGGGGATTCTGTGTCTGTTCCCCATCCTGGCTGTGCTGGCAGCTGTGGAATTTCCAGCTGGAGCTGCAGTGCAGGAAATTCAGGTGAGGAGGAGGAGGAGGAGGAGGGAGCTGAGCCTCAAATGCCTGGGAGGGGAGGGGGTGTCCAAGAGAGGTGCAGGTGTGCTCTGGTTAGAGGCTGAAACCTAAATATCTACGTGTCTAAAGGTTTAAATAGCTAAAGGTCAAAATGCCTAAATAGATAGACAAATGTCTAATCTAAATGGATAAATATGTGTAATAGGTCTATAGATAAATATATCTAAATAGATAAACAGATCTATAGACAAATAGATCTAAACGGAACTGAATAGAAGCAAATTGATCAAAATAGATAAATATCTTAATAGATAAATAGATCTCAATAGGTCTAGAGACAAATAGATCTAAACAAACCTAAATAGATAAGTATCCAAACAGTTAATGTCTAAATATCTAATCTCAATAGATAAATAGATCTATAGACAAATGGATCTAAACAGACCTGAATAAATACAAATAGATCAAAACAGATCTAAATAGATAAATATCTTAATAGATAAATGTCAAAATATTTAATCTAAATAGATAAAGAGATCTCAATAGATATAGAGACAAATAGATCTAAGTAGATAAAGATCTGACTAGATGAATATCTAAATGTCTAATCTCAATAGGTCTGTGGACAAATAGATCTGAAGTATCTGAACAGATAAATGTTTTAATGTCAAATATTTTCATTTAAAACGAGCAGAGCCCAGGCAGGAGGGTTGGGCTCAGCCCTGCAGCTCGTCTGATCCAGCAGTGATTGATGCTCTGCTTTGGATTTTAAGCAGAAGTCACACATTATTTTAATTTTTTCGCTTTGTCTGTTCAGCCCTAATGGCCTGAAGCTTTTATTCTCAGTAGTTATAGAAAATAAAGCCGCTTTTCTCCCCGGGGGCTGCAGTGTTCCCTGCAGGAGGAGGAGCCAGCAGGCTCTTCCTGGCTGGAATTGTTCTCTGCTGGTGCCCAGGGGCTGGGAGAGCTCAGGGCTCCCCCTGGGCTGGAATTTAATTATTTTCATTAAATAGAACAAATAATATATGATATATCAATATATGATACATCAATATATGATATATAATGTCTTATATATTATATGTTGTATATTATATGTTATATAAATATAGTATAATATATTCTATATTCTAATATAGAATGTATTTTATAAAATATATATAATAGATAATACATATTCTATATTATCTCTTATATGTATAATGTATGTAATAGAATATATATTACCTATTACATTATATATAATGCATATTGTATATCATCTATAATCTATAATGCATGATCGATAATATATAAAATGTAATATATAATATGCAATCTATAATATGTAATATAAATCTAAAATATGAAATGTAAAATGTAAAATAGCTATATTATATTGCTATATTTATATATATATATATATATATACATATAAATGTATGTATATATATATGTGTGTGTATATATATATAAAATTTGCACAAAATGTCTGTCCTCACAAAGCTGCTGCTGGTCTCAGCTGCAGGAAAATCTGAAATCCCTCCTTGGAGGAGAGGAAAATGCTGAGATTTGGTCAGAAGAGAGGGAAATGGGGCTGCCAGCCATGGGCAGGAGATTTTTCCAGCCTTTCAAGCCATGGAAAGTTCCTGTGCTCTCCAGGCCCTGGTGACACCAGGAATGTGGTTTGGCCACTGCCTTGGTGCCTCTAGAGCCCAATTTTCAATGTCTTAGCCCCAAAAAGGGGGAGACAGAGTTGGAAAACTCCCAAAAAATCCCAGATTGGGTTCCATTCATTTCCCTCCAGGTTTTAAAGGCTTTTCCAGCTGGAGCCAGACGTGTCACTCACAATTCCAGGAGGTCCTGGGCTGTTCCCTGCTTTAGGGGCACTCCAGGCTTTGGGGGCATTTCAGAGCTCCGTGCACAAAGAGTTCCCTGTTCCAGGCATTGCTCAGATTTACTCTGGGCAGTGATGGAGGAAATGAGAACTTTCCAGGCAGAGCTGCAGCACTGGCTGTGGCCAGGAGCCTCCTGAGGGCTCATTCCTGCATTTCAGGGAGGAGAGGGGCTGGTTTGGGATGGTTTGGGATGTTTGGGATGGTGCAAGGATGTTTTGAGGATTTTTTGGGATGTTTTGGGATGATGCACGACTGCTTTGGGCTGCTTTGGGATGTTTGGGATGATGCAGGGCTGGTTTGGGATGGTTTTGGCTGGTTGGGGATGTTTTGGGATGATGCAGGGCTGGTTTGGGATGTTTTGGGATGATGCAGGGATGTTTTAGGATGTTTTGAGATGGTTTGAGATGTTTTTCTCTGCTTTGGGATGTTTTGGGCTGTTTTGGGGATGTTTTAGGATGTTTTGGGCTGGTCTCATCCCTTGGGTACCCCTCAGGCAGAGCCAGAGCTGCTCCCAGCCCCAGGTTTTGCTACATGGAGGTTTTTATTCTGCAGAACAGAGGCTTTTAGAGAATAAATTGGGATTTACTAAAGGCCTTCAAGAGGTGCCCCTTGGGCAGTGAAAAACCTCTGAGGGTTTTCAGAAACCTCTGGGTTTCCAGCCCAGGGTGGGTGATGGTCACAAGCTGTTCACACAATTGAAATTTGGTCCTTTTACATATCAGGGGTTAATCCTCCAATTGCAGCTTCAGGTAATGAAATCATTTACCCCAATTCTCCCCCGAAATTTAATTTTATACTTTTATTTATGCTTTTATTTATACTTTTCAGGGCCTGAGGCTGTGTGGGGTGTCCTTGGATCTCAGGCCTGGAGGAATTGTTGTGTCTGACAAAATGTGCAAACACTGCCTAAGACTTTATTATGGAATTCAGAGTGATGCAGTGCAGCATTTGAGAAATAAAGGCTAAATAAATATAAAGAATAAATATAAAGGATAAATATAAAGGCTAAATCTCAAGGCATCAGCTGTCCTGGGTGTCCTGGAGTGTTTGCCATGTCGTGTTTTGTCTTTAAGGAAGATGTGCCAGGCCCAGCTGTGCCCAGCCCAGCCCCTGCCCAGCGCAGCCGGCGCTACACCCTGACCCCCGGGCACCTCAGGTGGGACCACTTCAACCTCACCTACAAGTAAGAACTGGAACAGCCCCAGAATCATCCTGGGGCCTTCTCCTGCTCTATCCAAAACCATCCTGGGGCCTGGATTCTCCTGGTGTGTCCAGTGCTTTTGGGTCTTGGCCCTGTGGTTTTTGGGATCCTGTGGGGTCAGCAGCAGGTGGGGAAAGCCACAGGACAATGAGAATCCAGAGGTGGAGAAAGCCACAGGAGAACGTGGATCAGATTCATCATTCCTTCATAAAATAATAAATTATCCTTCTAAGAACATGGAGTCAGATTCATTCCTTCCTGCCAGGGGGCACTTCAAAAGTACCCCAGGGTGTGCTGTGTGTCCCTGCTGTGCTCTTTTATATAATAACTTTTATATTATATAATATTATAAAATAATAAATCATCCTTCTAAGAGCATGGAGTCAGATGTTCTATATTGTATTCTAAGAACATGGAGTCAGATTCATCATTCCTGCCTGCCAGGGGGCACCTGATAAACACCCCAGGTGTGCTGGGTGTCCCTGCCGAGTTCTTTAATATAATAACTGGAATGGAATGGAATGGAATGGAATGGAATGGAATGGAATGGAATGAAGAATAAGAGGAAGTCTGAGAATTAGAATTGAAGAGAAAACAAAAATGAAAGAATAGAGTAGAATAAAGAATAAAAGGAAGAATAATAATTGGAATGGAATAGAAAACAAAAAAGAAAATGAATAGAATAGAATAGAATAGAATAGAATAGAATAGAATAGAATAGAATAGAATAGAATAGAATAGAATAGAATAGAATAGAATAGAATAGAATAGAATAGAATAGAATGAAGAATAAGAGGAAGACTGAGAACTGGAATTGAAGAGGAAACAAAAATGAATAGAATAGAATAGAATAGAATAGAATAGAATAGAATAGAATAGAATAGAATAGAATAGAATAGAATAGAATAGAATAGAATAGAATGAAGAATAAAAGGAAGACTAAGAATTAGGATGAGAGAGAAAAAAATAAATGAATAGAATAGAATAGAATAGAATAGAATAGAATAGAATAGAATAGAATAGAATAGAATAGAATAGAATAGAATGAAAAATAAGAGGGAGACTGAGAACTGGAATTGAAGAGAAAACAAAAATGAATTAGAATAGAATAGAATAGAATAGAATAGAATAGAATAGAATAGAATAGAATAGAATAGAATAGAATAGAATAGAATAGAATAGAATGAAGAATAAGAGGGAGACTGAGAACTGGAATTGAAGAGAAAACAAAAATGAATTAGAATAGAATAGAATAGAATAGAATAGAATAGAATAGAATAGAATAGAATAGAATAGAATAGAATAGAATAGAATAGAATAGAATAGAATGAAGAATAAAAGGAAGACTAAGAATTAGGATGAGAGAGAAAAAAATAAATGAATAGAATAGAATAGAATAGAATAGAATAGAATAGAATAGAATAGAATAGAATAGAATAGAATAGAATAGAATAGAATAGAATAGAATAGAATGAAGAATAAGAGGAAGACTGAGAACTGGAATTGAAGAGAAATCAAAAAAGAATAGAATAGAATAGAATAGAATAGAATAGAATAGAATAGAATAGAATAGAATAGAATAGAATAGAATAGAATAGAATAGAATAGAATGAAAAATAAGAGGGAGACTGAGAACTGGAATTGAAGAGAAAACAAAAATGAATTAGAATAGAATAGAATAGAATAGAATAGAATAGAATAGAATAGAATAGAATAGAATAGAATAGAATAGAATAGAATAGAATAGAATGAAGAATAAAAGGAAGACTAAGAATTAGGATGAGAGAGAAAAAAATAAATGAATAGAATAGAATAGAATAGAATAGAATAGAATAGAATAGAATAGAATAGAATAGAATAGAATAGAATAGAATGAAGAATAAAAGGAAGACTAAGAATTAGGATGAGAGAGAAAAAAATAAATGAATAGAATAGAATAGAATAGAATAGAATAGAATAGAATAGAATAGAATAGAATAGAATAGAATAGAATAGAATAGAATAGAATAGAATAGAATAGAATAGAATAGAATGAAAAATAAGAGGGAGACTGAGAACTGGAATTGAAGAGAAAACAAAAATGAATTAGAATAGAATAGAATAGAATAGAATAGAATAGAATAGAATAGAATAGAATAGAATAGAATAGAATAGAATAGAATAGAATGAAGAATAAAAGGAAGACTAAGAATTAGGATGAGAGAGAAAAAAATAAATGAATAGAATAGAATAGAATAGAATAGAATAGAATAGAATAGAATAGAATAGAATAGAATAGAATGAAGAATAAAAGGAAGACTAAGAATTAGGATGAGAGAGAAAAAAATAAATGAATAGAATAGAATAGAATAGAATAGAATAGAATAGAATAGAATAGAATAGAATAGAATAGAATAGAATAGAATAGAATGAAGAATAAAAGGAAGATTAAGAATTAGGATGACAGAGAAAAAAATAAATGAATAGAATAGAATAGAATAGAATAGAATAGAATAGAATAGAATAGAATAGAATAGAATAGAATAGAATAGAATAGAATGAAGGATAAAAGGAAGACTAAGAATTAGGATGAGAGAGAAAAAAAAATGAATAGAATAGAATAGAATAGAATAGAATAGAATAGAATAGAATAGAATAGAATGAAGAATAAAAGGAAGACTAAGAATTAGGATGAGAGAGAAAAAAATAAATGAATAGAATAGAATAGAATAGAATAGAATAGAATAGAATAGAATAGAATAGAATAGAATAGAATAGAATAGAATGAAGAATACGAGGAAGACTGAGAACTGGAATTGAAGAGAAAACAAAAATGAATAGAATAGAATAGAATAGAATAGAATAGAATAGAATAGAATAGAATAGAATAGAATAGAATAGAATAATCAGCCTTCTGAGAACCTGAAGCCAATGCATCATTCCTCCCTGCCCCTGATAAAGACCCCGGCTGTGCTGTGTGTCCCTGCTGTGTAATCCAATCCAATCCAATAATAAATCAGCCTTCTAGGAACACGGAGTCAGATTGATCCCTGCCTGCCCTGCTGACCCCGCGGGTGTCCGTGTGTCCTGCAGGATCCTGTCCTTCCCTCGGCACCTGCTGAGCGCCAGGGCCACGCGCCGGGGGCTGGCGGCCGCGTTCCGCATGTGGAGCGAGGTGTCCCCGTTCAGCTTCAGGGAGGTGCCCCCGGAGCTGCCCAGCGACCTCAAAATCGGTGAGTGCCCCCCGGGGCCCGCCAGGGGGCTGCTGGGGGGGCAATTCCAGCAATTCCAGGGTGTAAGGCAGGATCTGGAGGCAGCAGAGCCCTCCTGGGCTGGGGGCGTGCTTGGGTAAAGTTTGGGGCTCCTTTGCCTTTAGACAGGCAAAAAAACCACCTTTTTTTGTTCTCCAGGAAATATTAAATGTCACAATTAACACTGGTTGTGAAGCTTCAGGCATTTGCCAGGAGTGAACCCTCAAATTCTGCTCCTGGGATCCCACAGGTGGGGAAAGCCACAGGAAAATAAAAATAAGAATAAGAATGAGAATTAATGAGAATGAGAATAAGAAATAAGAATAAGAAATAAGAATAGGAAATAAGAAATAAGAATAAGAATAAGAATAAGAATAAGAATAAGAATAAGAATAAGAATAAGAATAAGAATAAGAATCCACAGGTGAGGAAAGCCACAGAACAAGAATCCACATTTACTCATGAACATGAGAACACTGAGATTTTTTTTTGGATGACAGTTTTTGATGACATTTCTGTGGATGACATATTTTTTTGTGGGGAATCTTAGGGATTGATTGTTGGTTTGATGTGATTTTTCTGCAACTGTTTTTTGACTAATTTTTTGAGAGTACTTAATTTTTTTGTCGCTTAAGGGGTTATTGATGTACTCAAATTGGATTGTCAGTCTTTTAGTCAGTTTTAAGGTGGTGAGTGCTACAGTGCTATGTCTGAGAATTGGACGAAGCATTTTGAGACATTTTTGAGGATTTCCCTGTCTCCCCTGACCCCCAGGGGCACAGAAAACCCTCAAGCTGCTGCTTTTCCCCACAGGTTTCTACTCCATCAACCACACAGACTGCCTGGAGTCCCTGACCCACCACTGCTTCGACGGCACCACGGGGGAGCTGGCCCACGCCTTCTTCCCTCCCCACGGCGAAATCCACTTCGATGACCACGAGTATTGGATCCTGGGCAACACCAGGTTCAGCTGGAAGAAAGGTGAGCACAGGGAGAACGTGGAGTGCCTGGGGTTTGGATTTTAGCCTGGGCTTGGCCTGAGCTGGGAAAGTGGCAGTAGGAATTGTTGGGGGGTTTATTGTGGGGTTGGAAGTTGTTGTTCCTCTGCCCCGAGCCCCAGCTGAGTGGTGGGAATTCCATTTCTTGCTGGAATTATTTGAATTAGTGAAATTATTGGATAGTTCAGCCTCATCCTTCTGTTAAAATCCACGTGTTGGATGCTGCCAAGAGGCTTCAGTGGGTCAAAGCTTGGTGCTCCAGAGCAGCTCTCCTGCAGCCTGGCACTGCTCTGGGTCCTGCTGCTGGGAGTCAGAACCACATGGAAATCGCTGGCTGGGTTTTTAATCCTCCTGGACTTCTGCTCCCAAGTTCTTGAACATCCAAAGGAATTGGTGGTAGCAGTTTCTCTCTTGGCTCTCACTGTGAAGGTTGGCCTTGGACAGAGTTAAAGAATAAAGCAGGGATTTAGTAAAAGTCCTCAATGGATCCAGCTTGGGCAGTACAAGAGCCCAGCCAGGGCTGCACCCAAGATGAACCAAAACGGTCCCAAAATGAACCCAGGATGAACCAAAATGGTCCCAAAAAATGGATGATGGGTCACAAAATTATCAATTTTAGTTCATTTACATATTGGAGTGAATTGTCTCATCCCAGCTTTAGCCCCTGCAGTCCCACCCTTGTTTTTCTCTCTCCAGCCCACGGTGTTTGTGCTCCTGGGCTGAGATTTGGATCATTTGTCCTTGGTGCCCAGCTGGAGCAGGAATTGTTTTGTCTCCCTGCTCTGTGCACAGAGCTCAGCATCCCCTGATGTGAACCCAGACCCACAAAATAAAGCAGCACAGAATGTGAAAAATAGAAAAACCAAAACCTGAGGCATCAGTGCAGGATCTGGAAAATAGAAAAGCCAAAACCTGAGGCATCGATTTGAGCACAGGATTCATCAGTGCCATCATTGTGTGGAATCACTGCTCAGTTTTTGGGTCCAGGCTCTGAACTCAATATATAAATCTATGAGTTATGAGTTAGCTCTAATTATATCTAAAGAAGAAATTGTTTTGTCTACCTGCTCTGTGCACAGAGCTCACCATCCCCTGATATGAAGCTCAGACCCTCAGATTAAAGCAGCACAGAATGAGAAAAACAGAAAAGCCAAAACCTGAGGCATCAGCACAAGATCTGGAAAACAGAACAGTTAAAATCTGAGATATCTGTACAGAATCTGGAAAATAGAAAAGCCAAAACCTGAGGCATCAGTTCAGAATCTGGAAAATAGAAAAGCCAAAATCTGAGGCATCAGTTCAGAATCTGGAAAATAGAAAAGCCAAAACCTGAGGCATCAGTTCAGAATCTGGAAAATAGAAAAGCCAAAACCTGAGTGAGGCACCAGTATAGCACCGAACAACAGAAAAGCCAGACCCGAGGCACCAGAGCCTTTGCTGTGGTTTTACAGCAGGCAGAGCAGTGTGTGAAGCTGCTGTGCACAGTCCCAGGTGTTTCCTCTCCTCTCCCCTCCCCAGGAGTGTGGCTCACTGACCTGGTGCACGTGGCTGCCCACGAGATCGGGCACGCCCTGGGCCTGATGCACTCGCTGAACCCCCGCGCGCTCATGCACATCAACGCCACCCTGACGGGCAGGAAGAGCATTTCCCAGGACGAGGTGTGGGGCATCCACAGGCTCTACGGTGAGACACGACCTCTGTGTGGGCAGGGTTTGCCCCAGGTGGCAGCTGGATGCTGTGGAGCAGTGCTGGTGTCACATCCCAGCTCGGGCTCCTGTAGCGTGGATATTTGAAATGATGAGGAGGATTCCGTTGCTATCAGAAGGCCAATTAATGACTTTATTATACTATATTATTTTATATTATATTAAATTACATCTAAACTGAATCTGCCAAGCATCAACTGCCCAGAATCTTGTGATTGTCACCCTCAGTCCACACACACACCTAGGCCCTGACAGGCCAAGGAAACAAAACCCCATCACTTTGAGTAAACAATCTCCACATTGCATTCTACTTTTGCTCAAACACAGGCACAGCAAATGAGATAATAATTGCTTTTCCTTTCTCTGAGGTTCAGAGAATGTGAAGCTCAGAAATATTCTTGCTGTTAGGAAAATTAATCCACAAACATCAGAGGTTTATGTCTAAAAAGGAGACAGAGGAGTCCCTTTTTTGCTTTATTCCAATAAAGGCAGAGGCCATGGGGCATCCCCTGGGGTCTCTCCAATTTTTGGAGGATGCAGCCTCCTTTTTATCCCAATTTCCAGCCACATTTCCCTTCTCTCTTTTCTCATTTCTGAGGTACTTGAGAGATCAGGCTTCCCAAAACACCTGATCCCAAAGATTTCCCTCTAATGTACAACCCTCCCTATTAATTTTTAGTTCTTACTGAATTTAGGGGTTTTCCCCCATTTCTGAGGTACTTGAGAGGTTCAGACTTCCTGATCCCAAAGATTCTCCTCTAATGTACAACCCTCCCTTTTAATTTTTAATTCTTACAGAATTTAGGGGTTTCCCCCATTGTTTCTTTCATCTCTCAATGTCCAATTTCATTTATCAGCAAACCTGAAGTTTATTTGTAAAAGCAAATACCTCTTTCCATTCATCAATCAGTGGAATCCTTCCCATTGTTTCTTTTATCTCCCAGAGCTGGTTTTATCTACCAGCAGAAAGACAAATCCACCATTCCTCTCATTGGGAAGAACTTTTCTCTGAAGTGTGGTGACACTCCTGCCTTAGAAAGTTCCCCATCCCAGCTCCACCTTGCTCCTTCTGACATTTCACCTCAGGCTGGTCGTTCAGCCTCTCTAACAGCTCCTCTCCTGTTCCAGGCTGCAAGGACAGGTTATTCATGTGCCCAGGGTGGGCCAAGAAAGGATTCTGTGAGGAGCGCAGGAAGCTGATGAAGAAACACTGCCCGGCCACCTGCGACTTCTGCTACGGTACCAGGGCTGGGGAGGAGGGAAAATGCACAAGGATGGGGTAAAAATACTCAGGGAGGAGGGAAAAGTGCACAGGGAAAGGGAAAAATACACAGGGGGGGGGGGAAATGCACAGGGAAAAGGGAAAAGTGCACAAAGAGGAGGTAAAAGTGCACAGGGAAGAGGGAAAAGTGAACAGGGAGAGGTAAAAGTGCAAAGGGAGGGGGAAAAGTGCACAGGGAAGAGGGAAAAGTGAGGCTGGAACAGGGAAAATCTTCATTTCACACCAGGGATCAGTGACACCAGTGAGGCAGCTTCGTCTCTGGAATTTAATTCCTCTCTTTAGCTGAGGCAGGGAATAGCAAGGCAGGGAGAGGGGCTGCAGGGACGGGGTTAAACAGGACAGAAACATCCCCAGCACAGCTGGATGGAGCTGCTCCCAGAAAGGTGATTAGTACAGGGTGTTAATCACCTTCTCCAGCACCAGCTTGTGGATCCAGGTAAGGAACCAATGCAGGGCAAGCTGCTGCAGCTGTGGTAGATAAATTGAGCTCAGATAAAAAATGCTGGAATAAAGAAATGAATAAAAAATATCCCTTAGGATGTCCTGGATAACCAGTGCATCTTCAGCACAGAGAGGTTTTGTTTTTAGGGCCACATTAATGAAAGATGCAATTAGATAATTACCAACCCAGATATTCCACAGGCTTTTCACACACTGGACTCTTCACATCCTCTTTCACAGCTGTGAAAGGAACAAATTGATTTTTATCACACCACAAAATTTTTATATTTGCACATCAATCGTGTTGTTTGTCCATCCAAGAATTGCTCAGCCAGAGGAGGCACTTTTAAATTAATACTTTAAAATCTGCTTAAATGATGATGTTGTGAAAGGGTTTTGGGGTGACAAAGCTCCTGAGCTGCTGCATTTCCTTCTCTCCCTGCACAGAATTCCCATTTCCAACGGTGCCCCCCACTCTGCCCCCACCAAGGACCAAAACCAAGACGGTTTCTGAGGGCAGGAACGTCACCTTCCGCTGCGGGCAGAAAATCATCCACAAAAAAGGCAAAGTCCAGTAAGTGCTCTGCCCATCCAGGAAACCTCACATGCACCCAAAATCCAGGAGGAAAAATCATAAAAATAGGGTGAAGGAAAATGGAGTTTATAATCTGGAGCTCAAGGAGGATAAAATCCAATTTTATATATATATATATATATATATATATATATATATATATATATATATATATATATATATATATATATATATTATATATAGCACAAAGCTAATTCCTACTATCAAACTGAATTCCCTGGCTTGAATATTTCTATTCTTTAAATTCTGCAAAATAGTTATTAAAATTTTATATATTTATATAAAACCATATATTATATTATATTATATTATATTATATTATATTATATTATATTATATTATATTATATTATATTATATTATATTATATTATATTATATTATATTTTTATAATATAAATATTATATATAGTATACATATTATTATATAGATATTATATATAGTCTAATAAATATCTATAAATAATAAATATATACAAATATAAATATGTAGATATAATAATTATATACTATATGCTTTATATATTTATATCTATTTATATTTTTATAATTTTATTTTTAGTATTTTAATATTTTTTAAATTTTCTTTTTAAAATATAAATTTTTATATTCTTTATATTCTGAAAAAAACCTGTAAAATTTAAATTTACCTTTTCAGGTTTTAATTAGTTGGTTGTTACTGAAGCATGCACAGGTTCTGGATGTATCTAAAATTTAGGTTAGCTCAAATCCATGGGGACCCAAATTCCCATCAACTTTCAGATATTCAAATTCCAAAATGACTCATGATTATGATTATTAATAATTATCCACCTGAAATAAAGAGTAAAACTCAATTGTGTTTTGAAGTCTCTACACTTATTCAGCAAAATTTATTATCAGAAATAACTAATATTAGTAGAAGTAACTAATAATATTGCTATTAGAAATAACTAAGATTCTGTAATAACTGTATTTTTATTAGAAATAATTAATATTCATATTTACCTTCCATTCTTTTTCTTCTGCCAGCTGGTATAAAGACAAGGAACTTCTGGAATATTCCTACCCAGGGTATTTATCCCTCAATGAAGATCACATGAGCATCATTGCAAATGCAATTAATGAAGGAACTTACACTTGCATAGTGAAGAAAAAAGAAAGAATCCTCACTACTTATTCCTGGAGGATCAGACTGAAGCACTGAGCCAGCCCTGGATTCAGCCCCTGCTCCTGTTCCCAGCTGGGTTTTGGCATTTTAGATTTTATCTCCAATAGTGCAACTGAATTCTTCATCGGTGCTTTGGTACCTGGGACTGCTTATGGAATATCAAACTCTTTGGATTCCTTGGAATGATAAAGAATTTATCAACTATTTGCTGTACAGAGAATTAAAAACCTTTTTTGTTTTTGTATGCAAAGTGTCAGATGGAGCTGTGTGAGCTGCTGCAAACCAGGAGCAGGCTCTGCCCTGCCCCTGGGACTGTGGGATGGCAGGAAAAGGACAAGTTTAACACTCTGACTGTTTTCCTGCCATTTTTACAGAACAAATTACACTGCTAAGCCTTAATTTACTTTTCTTTCCCTTGTCAGGAGGATGAGAGTCACACAAACCCTGATTTGCTCCTCATTCCAACACGTTCAGCTCAAGCATCCACAGAACAGCTCTTACCCCAAGTGGATTCCTGTGGTTTGAGGGTTTTCCTCTTACCCCAAGAGGCATTTCTTGCTCAGAGCTTGATCCTTGAGGGGTCTGAGCTGCTCAGTTTGGTAATTAAGGGATCTGAGCTGCTCAAAATTTGGTAATTAAGGGGTTTGGGCTGCTCAGAGTTTGATCATTAAGGGATCTGAGCTGCTCAGAGTTTGGTACTTGAGGGGTCTGAGCTGCTCAGAGTTTTGTAATTAAGGGGTCTGCACTGCTTAGTTTGGCAATTAAGGGGTTTGAGCTGCTCAGAGTTTGGTCCTTGAGGGATCTGAGTTGCCCAGTTTGGTAATTAAGGGTCTGCACTGCTCAGTTTGGTAATTAAGGGGTCTGAGCTGCCCAATTTGGTTCTTGAAGGGTCTGCACTGCTCAGAGTTTGGTCCTTGAAGAGTTTGAGCTGCTCACTTTGGTCCTTGAGGGGTCTGCATTGCTCAGTTTGGTAATTAAGGGGTCTGAGCTGCCCAGTTTGATAATTAAGGGTCTGCAATGCTCAGTTTGGTAATTAAGGGGTCTGCACTGCTCAGAATTTGATCCTTAAGGGGTCTGAGCTGCCCAGTTTGGTAATTAAGGGCTCTGAGCCCTGAGCCCAGTGGGATTGGGGTGATTCCCTCCCTCAGGATGGGGTGACACTGCCCCATCCAGCTGGAGAGGAGCTGGAGCAGGGAAGCTGGGAAGGAACAGCTCCATGTCATGGCCAAACTATGCACTGGGGTCATGCTTTAATCCTGCACAGCCTCCCTGGGTTCCTGGGGAAGCTTCTGGAATCAGCCATGTTCAGCTGTTTCTCCTTCAGGCTGAGGGGAACACAGGAAAACACCCAGGCTGCTTTTCCAGCTCACCACAACGCAGCACAGCCACGTCCCAGCCCCAGCAAAGCTCCCCAGAAGGGGCTGAATCTGATAAATAAAATGTTTAAGGTTGGAGTTAATCCCTGCCTGGCCTGGTGCCCAGCTGTGGCTGCAGGAAAATGTGGTGTTTTCAGATCTCCCTGTTCCCAAAACAAAGTGACAGCTTCACAAATCAGAGGATGAGATTGCACCAGGATTCCTCCTCTCCTCTCTCCCCAGAAAGGACTGGAATGTGGCCTTGCACAACCACTGAGGCTGAGGTCTTCTCTGCATGGAAAAAGGGCAAAAAATATAAAAAACCAAACTTTCACAGAAAATAAAGTTTCAAGTCTCCATATTAAATCTTTTTGATTTATAAAACAATAGAGTAATTTGTTTTGCACCACTGTAAATACATTTACAGAACAAACAAAAAAATTCTGGTCAGGGAGTATCAAACCCAGCCCAGCCCTCTCCAAGGATACAACCTCAGAATTGTCATTTTTCTTTTTGCCCCAAATATATTCAGACACAAACAATTTATTACTTAAAATAAAAAATAAACTCTCTTTACTGTCACCAACATCCCACTTTGCTGCATGTGAAGCAATGAAATCCTTCACACTATTAAACAATTGAAAATGTATTTTAATTCTACAAATTTACAAGGAAAACAAAACAAAACAAAACAAACTCAACAAAAAAAAAAAAATAAACCAGAAACTGTTCCAGGACTATTATTTCAAGTTGTCCTTTGTCACAGTTTGTGATGATCCTGGGTTTTCAGGTAACTCCAGTCCTCTAATGGAATGCAGCAGTTAAACTCCACATTGATTTATAAAACAAGAGCCTTGGAATCTGTGATAATCTTTGAGTTTTTTTCACAGGGAAAAACATCTGTGCCCCTAACACAGAACAGAACTGGGGCATCAAATCCACTCACATGAATGGTGCTTTTTTTTGATTTTTGGGGATTTTTTTTTCCCTCTTCTTTTTTATGTTGAGTTCAAAACTTGAGGCTGAAGCCAGGTCCTGCAGCAGATGCTCCTTGGTTCGTGGTGGTCAGATGGAAACCTGTGTCCTTCAGGTCATCATCACCCTGTGAAAAGCAAGCACAGGGCACTGAGCAGGGGCTGGGCAGCTGCACTTACCCCTCCAAAACTCTAAACAGCAAAAATAAAGTATCTCAAGATGAGAAATAAATGATTTAGTGCCATCACAGTTAAGGTTATTCATAATCTTTAAATATTGCTATTTCAAAATTGGCCATTGCTAAAAGCAGTTGGAGTGTTCCTAATTCTGTACCCACTTTGGACTGCATGAGAAAGAAAAAAATGGACTTTCCCTGCCAGTGCAGGTGAATCTCAGGATCCCAACCAAATCCCAGCCCCAGGGGAGGCTCTGGAGCTGTGCCACCCTCACCAGCACTGACTTTGGGAAGGAAAACTGGATTCTCCCTGCAAGTCCAGGTGAATCTCAAGATCCCAACCAAAACCCAGCCCCAGAGAAGGCTCTGGAGCTGTGCCCAGCTCACACTGACTTTGGGAAGGAAAGCTGGACTCAGGATCCCACGCAAATCCCATCTCAGCTGAAGCCCTGCCCTGTGTCACACTCACAGCTGCCTGTAGCCCTGTGTCACACCCACACTCACAGCTGGCTGTAGCCTTGTGTCACACTCACAGCTGGCTGTAGCCCTGTACCCACTCACCAGTGCCTGTACCCCTGTACCCACTCACCAGCTGCCTGTAGCCCCTGTACCCACTCACCAGCTGCCTGTAGCCCTGTACCCACTCACCAGCTGCCTGTACCCCTGTACCCACTCACCAGCTGGCTGTAGCCCTGTGCCACACTCACCAGCTGCCTGTAGCCCCTGTACCCACTCACCAGTGCCTGTAGCCCTGTACCCACTCACCAGCTGCCTGTAGCCCTGTACCCACTCACCAGCTGCCTGTAGCCCCTGTACCCACTCACCAGCTGCCTGTAGCCCTGTGCCACACTCACCAGCTGGCTGTAGCCCTGTACCCACTCACCAGCTGCCTGTAGCCCTGTACCCACTCACCAGCTGGCTGTAGCCCTGTGCCCACTCACCAGCTGCCTGTAGCCCTGTGCCCACTCACCAGCTGCCTGTAGCCCTGTGCCACACTCACCAGCTGGCTGTAGCCCTGTGCCACACTCACCAGCTGGCTGTACCCCTGTGCCCACTCACCAGCTGGCTGTAGCCCCTGTACCCACTCACCAGTGCCTGTACCCCTGTACCCACTCACCAGCTGCCTGTAGCCCTGTGCCCACTCACCAGCTGCCTGTAGCCCTGTGCCCACTCACCAGCTGGCTGTAGCCCTGTGCCCACTCACCAGCTGGCTGTACCCCTGTACCCACTCACCAGCTGCCTGTAGCCCTGTACCCACTCACCAGTGCCTGTAGCCCCTGTACCCACTCACCAGTGCCTGTAGCCCTGTACCCACTCACCAGCTGGCTGTAGCCCTGTGCCCACTCACAGCTGGCTGTAGCCCTGTGCCCACTCACCAGCTGCCTGTAGCCCCTGTACCCACTCACCAGTGCCTGTAGCCCTGTGCCCACTCACCAGCTGGCTGTAGCCCTGTACCCACTCACAGCTGGCTGTACCCCTGTGCCCACTCACCAGCTGCCTGTAGCCCTGTACCCACTCACCAGCTGGCTGTAGCCCTGTACCCACTCACCAGCTGCCTGTAGCCCTGTACCCACTCACCAGCTGGCTGTAGCCCAGCCCTCCCTCGGGGGGCCGGGGGCTGGTGCCCCTCTTGACCCTCTGCTGCTCGCTCTTGGCTGGCCAGGTGGGGAACATGGAGGGGTCGATGGGCAGCGGGGTCTCCCTGAAGTACTCGTGCTTCAGCCCGTCCTCGGCCGTGATGCGCCGCGCCGGGTAGTATGTCAGGAAACTGCCAAGGATGCGGGAAAAGGAGATTTTAACCCCCCAAAACTGTCAGGAATGCTCTGGAGGGTTTTGGGATGTTCGGCAGAATTGTGGCACTGGGTATTGGGGTGATTCTGTTACAGGTGTTGGGTGGAATTCTATTGATTTGGTGGAATTCGAGTGGTTGGGTGGAATTCTGGGAGTAGCTATTGGTATAATTCTATTGCTTTGGTATCATTTTAATAGAATTATACCAATACCTAGTAACAGAATTATACCCAGTACCCAGGAATGATACTAAGTTAATACAAAATGTCCAGTAATAAAATGATACCAAATGAACAGAATTATACCCAATGTCCTGTAATTGAATTATACCAAATTAATACAAAATTTCCAGTAATAAAATTATGCCAAAGTAATAGAATTACACCCAATACCCAGTAACAAAATGATACCAAAATAATATAATTATATCCAATGTCCAGTAATAAAATGGTACCAAATTAATAGAATTATTCCTAATACCCAGTAATAAAATTATACCAAAATAATAGAATTACACCCAATACCCAGTAATACCAAATTTATAGAATTATACCAATACCCTTGGAAAGACAGATAAAGCTCCAAAGGGACCCAGGGTAATTATTCTAAAATATTTACAATTTTTGCTATTTTAAGAGAGATTTTAGACATTCTGTTATTGGGTATAATTCTATTATACCCAGTAATAAAATGATACCAAATCAATACCCTTGGATAGAAATATAAAGCTCCAAAGGGATCCAGGGTAATTCCATCAGAATATTTACAATTTTTGCTATTTCAAGAGAGATTTTAGCCATTCTCCTAACACACCAGCTACTCCTGTAACACAGTGTTAACCACACAACCTGGGCATGATTTTATAAACCTTCCACAACACAGGAAATTGTTTTCCTGCCCAGAAATTCCCAGGGATCCCTGGCATTTGGCACCCACTTGTTCATGAGGTCGAAGCCCTGGTCGGAGAGCAGAGCCCCGAATCTCTTGCGCAGGTTGTTGTAGGGATACTCTGTGAAGGTCATTTTCTTCACTGCTGGCAGCTCGTTGTAACCTGGCCAGATCTTTTCACTGGGAGTGCCCAGATCCTGCAAATGAAAATTCAAATATCCCTTTAATAAACTCAGAGTGCAATCCTTTATTTATTTATTCATGAGGAACTGGGAAGGATCCAGAGAAAACACTAAACAAATCATGGTCTCAGCCTGCTCAAAGTGTGGTAAAGCAGATTAAAGAACTTTTCATTAAATAACTTTTTATTGAGGCTGAATCTCTGTTAAAGAACAACAAGCCCTACACCAATGCTTCTGTTTCTAGAATCAGTTAAAATCCCAAAATATTTTCAAAATTACCTTAAAAACTTTGTTAATCTGGTCGATCTCTGACTTCCCTGGGAACAGCGGCTTCTGTGTCAGCAGCTCCCCAAAAATGCACCCCACTGACCACATGTCTATGGCTGTGGAATACTCCTGGAAAGAAGGGAAATCAAATTACACCTCAGAAAAATCAGGAAGATTTTTCACTGAGTTGTTTGGAGGGATGTTGTGGTTTCTGGGGTTTTATTTGGGTTTTTTTTTGAGCAGAACACACACAACCAGTCCAATACCCAAGGGCCAGGTCTTGATTATTCTCTCAATATCTCACTGTAATTATTTCAGATTTCTAATGATGAATTATGAGCAATACCCTTGTACACAAATCTATCAGGATGAAAGGTGAAAGTCTCCACATGGATGCCTCTCTTTTCCACTCACAAACAAAGCAGCACAGCTGAAAAATCAGAATTTTTTTCTGACAGGGCTCTTGGCACTGCAGCCCTACAGAACCCTGAATTCACCCAGACTTCAGCTACCAGCAGGGAACATTCTAGAATAATTCTGCTCTCAGATGTCACAGGTTTTAGACTAATTTAAAAAGGCATTTAATATCCAGCTGCCAAAAGTGACATTTTGGCAGCATCTATCAGCACTGAGCACATCAGCTTTCCAAGGAACAAAATCCATCTGCCACCCACCCTCCCTCTGTGTGGGAAGGGTGGAAGGGTTTGAGATGTCATTAGGAGGATAAGGAAGTAAGTAAGTAAGTAAATAAATAAATAAATAGTGCAATACATAATAATAGAATATTTCCATTATTATGAAAAATATATAATAATATATCATAAAATTATATAAGAAAAATATTATACTATATAATTAATATTATATAATAATTATAACATTTAAAATATACAATAATAATATATAATTGTATATAATAATATATTATACAATAGTGATAATAATAACAATAAATCTATAATCTATAATATATAACCGTATACTATATCTAATAATATATAATATTTCCATTATGAGGAAAAAGATATAATACTATATTATAAAATTATGTAATAAAATAATATTATAATAATAGATTACATATTTAATACTATATAATAATTATATACATGAAGATATACAACAATAATATAAATAATGTAGAATAATAAATTATATAATAATTTATATATCCATGGATGATAGTGATATAGGATGATAGGATGATAGTGATAATAATAGTGATGATAATGATGATGATGATAATGATGATGATAGAATAATCAGGATTTTCAGCTATGAATCAATATAATTAATTGCTCACACATTGATAATGATTTATAAAATCCAGCCAGGTGTTTTATAAATGCAACCAGAGGAACAAGAGGAGCTCACCTTGGCTCCCAGCAGCAGCTCAGGAGCTCTGTACCACAGGGTCACCACCACAGGCGTGTAGGGCTTCAGGGGGGACCCATATTCCCTGGCCAACCCAAAATCTCCAACCTGAAAGGAAAACCAACAACATTTCCAGCACTGCTCATTCACCATCAATGCCACTGCACACAACTTTGGGCACAGCTATAACTCTGCAGCACAGAATTTGTCCTGATTTCCTCATTTTTTCCAAATTCTTACTTTTAAAATGCCTGAATGACTGAGCAGCAGGTTGGAAGTTTTCAAGTCTCTGTGAAGGATCCAGTTGTCGTGGAGGTGTTTGACCCCTCGTAGTAACTGAATCATCAAAGTCTTCACTTCTCCTGCAGTGATAAAAAATAAAGAAATAAATGATAAAAAATGCATTGAAGAAAATAAATAAATGATAAAAAAATGCATTGAAAAAAATAAATCTACCTTGAATTTGTGTTTTGTTTGTTTGGAGGGCAGGAAGGAGTGTCTAGTTAAAGCACAGTAGGGCCTGCACTATAAAAATGTGTCACAGAACAGCAAAATTCATTTGGGCAGCTGGAATTCGTCCAAATTATGCTCAGAAATTATTGTCTCTCATGGGAAGCAGCCAAAATTAAAGCCCAGTGTTATTTTCCAGTTCAGCACAGGTGAAACTCCCCCACTTCCACCCCAAACACAAACTGGATTCATCATCAGCACGAGGCTCAGCCAACACCTTAACTTGGGTCAGGTTTTGGAGAACAAACAGAAAAATGCAGGAAATGTCAGTTCCAAGGAACACAGGACATTGCAAAGCAACACATGGCAGTGCCCAGAGCCAGCAGGGCCATTTGTGCTGGCCCCTGTGAGCTCTGAGATCCCAGCACCTGGCAGGAAAGGCTGCTTCATGGTTTCCATCAGGCTCTTGAGGTCGTGCTCCACATAATTCATCACAATATAGATTTTATCCATGTTGCTGCCCACAACAATCTCCTGCAACACACAACCAGATGAGCAAAACTTACATATGGTGTTTAAAAAGCATCCAAAATCTATTTTATTTATTCATGAGGAATTGGGAAGGATCCAGAGAAAACACTAAACAAATCATGGTCTCAGCCTGCTCAAAGTGTGGTAAAGCAGATTAAAGAACTTTTCATTAAATAACTTTTTATTGAGGCTGAATCTCTGTTAAAGAACAACAAGCACTACACCAATGCTCCTGTTTCCTGGAGGCTGCCATTGGAAAAATCCTTAAAAATTGTATTTTTTCTATTAAAAAAATTGCTCTTTTTTTGGTAAAATATCAGATTGTGCCTTATGAGCAACACACAACTGTTCACAACAGTAAGATCTGCCCGGGTTGCTGGTATTTTTATATTTAAAAGCCAAGAGGAATATTTCAACAAAATGAAAGACATAAAAGATTGCAGCCTTACTCTGACAGTGACAATATTCAGGTGCTGAGCTTTCAGAATTGTATTTATTTCTCTCAGAGAAGTAATGGGGAAACCTTCCTTCTCCTTTTCCATTTTCAGTCTCTTCAGAGCCACGATTTCATCTGTAAAGGAAACACATTTCCCATCACACAGTTAATAATTCACATTACCAGGTGCTGCCTCACTGATTAAATATTTAATTATCTGTGCTGTTCTGCCTTGAAAATGAGCAAGTAAAGAAATATTGCTGGTAAAGAAATATTTTAAATAGATTTTGTTCATCACTAAAAAATGCAAAATAATAATTTCCAGCCCTAAATAAACACCCTGAGGAAGAGGAGGGCTCTGATACCCACCAGTCTTTTTGTCCTTTGCCCTGTACACCACTCCATAGGTTCCCTCCTCAATCCTGTTCAAACACTGGAATTCCTCCACGCTGCGACATCCCTGAAAATCAGAGACAAAATTTACTCCTCCAGCATCTGGGGAAGGTTTTGCTTTTGTAACAACTTCAGCAGCTTCACAGTTAAAATTTAGCAGAAGAATTCAGCTATAAACCACATGAGAAAGGTGTCTTTGGGGTTTGTTTTTCATGGAGTTTCTAAAGGAATCCTGTGTTTCAGCAGATTAATTCAATTATTCCATTCACTTTTGCACAAAGGCAGCAACTCAGCACCTTTCACATAATTAATTAGTAAAAATCTGATTTTTATTAATATTTCTACACTTTGCTGTTGGTTACATAAAGAATAACCAATTTCTCTTTGTGATAACAGAACTCTCCTCTCACAAGGATCTATTTTCAGACAGCAATAGCAAAATAACAGATCTCAATGATATCAAAAATATTGGAGAGGGTGATTCCCTACCTGCAGGGCAGGAAGATATTTGGGAAGCTCCTGTTTCAGCTCGATGGGGGAGGAAGCTGGAGAGTCAGGGATGTATTCCCCTTCTGTCATGGCATTGGAATGAGGGGAGCCTTCCCCCATCTCCTCCTCCTCCACCTCACTCCCTGCAGAATCCCGGTCAAACCTCGACTCTGGAACTTTAAAAGTCAGAATCAGTGGTGGAAAGAGGAGCTGTGAGGATTAAATAAACTTAATCCTTCATTTATTTAGGGAAATCAAGGTGGTGGCATTGAGCACAGCGTGGCAGAGGATGGTGGAGAAGGCAAATTTCTCCTCTTGGCTTTCAGGAATTCACCTACAGTTTCCAGGTCAGAAAAATAAATTCACACTAGAATTGAAGAGAAAATTGACCCAAGATTCTCACTCTCACTCTGGGTCTCATTCTGATTTTGATTCCAGGGTGAATGCAGCAGGTCAGGAAAATAAATCTTTAAACCAGAATGGAAGAGAAAATTGACCTCCACCTCACTCCCTGCAGAATCCCAGTCAAACCTCGACTCTGGAACTTTAAAATTCAGAATCAGTGTTGGAAAGAGGAGCTGTGAGGATTAAATAAACTCAGCTTTAGGTAAATAAAGGTGGTGACATTGAGCACTGCATGGCAGATGGTGGAGAAGCCAAATTTCTCTTCTTGGCAAAGGTGATGCTTTCAGGAATTCACCTACAGCCTCCAGGTCAGAAAAATAAATTTACACCAGAATGGAAGAGAAAATTGTCCCAAGATTCTCATTCTGGGTTTCATTCTCTGATTTTGATTCCAGTGTTAATGCAGCAGGTCAGAAAAAGAAATCTTTTCACCAGAATGGAAGATAAAATTGACCCAAGATTCTCATTCCCATTTTGGGTCTCATTCTCTGATTTTGATGAGAAGACAAAAGAAATGAAAGAGAAGGAAACATCAGCTCATTAGACTGATTCCCTCTAAACACAAAGCTTGGAGCAGATTTCAAGGAATTTCTGAGTTTGACATGAGAACAGCATTTTGATATTTTA
Organism: Ammospiza nelsoni; assembly: GCF_027579445.1. Taxonomy (NCBI): domain Eukaryota; kingdom Metazoa; phylum Chordata; class Aves; order Passeriformes; family Passerellidae; genus Ammospiza; species Ammospiza nelsoni. The sequence goes on from NC_080654.1 coordinate 1,842,120, forward strand.
AATATTTGTAGAAATAGATTTATCTAGCTGCAAAACCTCAGGCAAACACTTCTTTAAAACATTCAATATTTGCATTGTACCAACTGGGATGTGGTTTCCATTCTCCCGCTCCTCCTCTTCGCTCATTTCCTCCTCGCTCACCTCCTCTGCAAAACAGAACCAAGTTTGGTTGGAAAAATCCAAATTTCTGCAGCTCCCTGGGAGGAAATCCCTGCTGGAATCCTCTCCCACCTCACCAGGCCTCTGCACTGCCATGACCAAGAAATTTTGTTCACTTCCAACAGGGAACACAACTTTTACCAATTCTCTGGGAATTGGGAGGTGGGCAGGTAAATAAATTATTAATATTTCCTGATTAATTGTAATTATTTTAAAGAAAAACACCCAGCCATCAACCAGAGCCTGCTCTTGTGCCTTTACTAATTAATGACAAGAACAGCTGCACTCAGACTTCTTTACTGAACTACTGAACTTTGAATTATTTTCTGTTGCAAATTTCAGAAGTTTTTTCCAAATGAATGAAGATAACACAAAATGCCAAAGACATTTGGATTTCACCACCCCCCAAAGTGCAAACTGTGCTCTGCAGAGTATTTGATGCCACAGAACCACCTGAACCTCTGACAGAAATGGCTCTCAGGTTTCTGCTCTGGCTCCTTAGATAAGAATTGGTATTACCTCTACCAAAAGGACAGAATGGGACTTGGACTTGGGGGTTCTCTTTTTAGTTATCTTGACCTGTGAGGTCTCAGCCTAGCCTAGACTAAGAGAAAAGGAAAATGTTCAAATAAAACAGCACAGCATGAGGAAAATAAAGAAAATAAAGAAAATCAGACAGCCCTTGGTGGAATCCTCACCTGCTGATTGCTCAGACACCTCCTCAGAATTGCTTCCTGTCTCCTCCTCCTCCTCCTCCTCTTCCTCCCCCTCCTCCTCAGAGCCTTCACTGCTGGACTCTTCCTCCTCCTCTTCTGAGCCTGATCCAGATTCTGTCCAGGAATAATCAGGCATTAACACTCACAGTGAAATTAATTACATCTCTACAATTAATTACAGCTCCTAAATTGCATTTCATCACCTGAGGAAGACTCTGCTGAGCTGGTTTTTCTCTCACTGTCACTGATGTCCTGCAAGTCTGACAGAGGATCCCTCTCTTCTGGTTTCTCTTCTTTTACTGCTGAAACCACAAAAATTAAAAGCACAGTGCTAATTGAGTATCATTTCCAAGCCTCTGAATTCCCTGCTTCACTTTCTGCTGGCATTAAATCAGTGCTGAATATTCAGTACTGGAAATTCACAGCACTAAAAAAATAAATAATAATAATTTCACACTCTGCTCAATGACAAACAGCTTTTCTGGATTGTAGTGGTGTAGGTTTAACAAGCAAAAATATGGAACATTGACCTGATTTTTAAACATGGTGTTCCTAAGATGAATTAAAACAGGGGGAAAATGGGGAAAAAGCACCATGGTGACAAAAATCACCAGGACAGGTCCCTACACACTGGTTACTGTCAGTGCTCACTGCTCCAGTGATCACCATGAAAAATCCCTGCTGGTTGATGGGGCAGGAGCTTCCCAGGCCTTGCTGCCTGCACCTGGAATTGCAGCTGATTTCATCCTGCTCTGGGTGGAATTCCAGTTGATTCCATCCTGCTCTGAGTGTCTCCACCTGGAATTCAATCTCTACAATTAATTCCAGCTGATTCCATCCCACTTTGGGTGCCTACATTTGGAATTCCAGCTGATTCCATCCTGCTCTGGGAGCCTACATCTAGAATTCCATTGATTCCATCCTCCTCTGGGTGCCTCTACCTGGAATTCCATCTCTACAAAAAATTCCAGCTGATTCCATCCTGCCCTGGGTGCCTCCACTTCTTTTCACAGCTGCACACATCAGAGCTTTCCTCCCTCAAACAAAGGCATTTTTATGTCACTTGTGCAAATTCCCTACCCCAAGAACCTTCAGGTGGGATCATTTTCTGGCTTGTATAACAAAATTCACCATCTAAGGAGAATTCTGCCTTCAGTATCTAATTAATCCACAAGATGACAGAATCAGTGATGCTCACTGAGGTCACTTTTCAAGGTAATTTAGCTCCTAACCCCAAATCCATCTGGAGCTGGAGTAACCAATCCCTTTTTAACCTGCAAGGCAATTCAACTGCAGGATTTTAAAAATTCAGTCAGCTGCTTCTTTCACCACTGAAAGGGGGTAACTCATTTAGAACCTTTTCCAATTGCTATTCCTACCCCTAAATATTCCATTTATCACTTGTGCATGTCCTGCAAAACCAGCACTGCTTCAGGAAAGAGACATTGGTGAGGATTCCAGATTTACGCCGCTGGGGCTGAGCTGGAACTGAGCACCTGGGATGTTTGTTTGAGACTAAAAATGAATTGAGTTTGATTGAATTTGATTTTTTACCCCCAGCTGTCCCCCAAGACAGTGTAGAGTGGCAGATGCTACCTGGTTTCCTGCTCTCTCCTTGCTCAAGCTTGTCTCTCTGCTGGCGCAAGGGGCTGCGACTCCAGGGTCTCATTTTTACTTTGTCTCCATATTCTTCCCTCACTGTTCTATGGTGTGCAGAAACTAGGGAAAACAAAACCACAAGAAATTGTTACATCTGCCTAGTTAGAGTAGTCCTGTCTGCCACAGCCACCTGATTGGAATGTTTTAATTATTTTTTAACAGGGTAATGGGGAAGAATGGGAGAGAAACCTACTTAAATCAGTATTTAAGTATTAAATTTAAGTATTTAAGCTTAAGTATATTATATTATATTAAGTATTAAACCAGTATTTAACTCTTCTTTCTGGGAGAATGAAGGGTTTTGATTGATCTCAAATAAAATATGGGTTTGTACTGCTTAGAGAAAGCTGCTGCCACACTTAAAAACAGAAGCAAGCTGCCCTGTATGTTACACAATAAAAACCCTGATTCTAAAGCATTAATGCCAGAGAAAGAAGTGGAAAATATGTAAAAGAATCAAACCAGCTGAGGTTTAGAAGGAGCTGACAGAACATTCAGAACAATAAAATCAATGAAATTAAAAGTTACACAGATTGAGCACTATCAGCACAAAGCCAAGCACAAAAAGGAGCTGTTTGGTATGAGCTGAGCAAGAAAGAGAAAGCAAAAAATATGAATTGTTTTGCTATGCTTGAATAATCTCTGTCACCTGATCACAGGAATGGGCTGTGTTTTTTACCTCTGAAAGTTGGGCCAGAGATCCTTGAACCAAAAATGATCTGAGATTGCAAACATCCAACATGCAAAAAGTGCAAAACTTAAACTCTTCAGGCACCAGAAAATCCCACCTGACTCCCAGTGCAGCATTTGCCATGCCTGGAGTACTTTCATGACCTCTCCCCCTTTGCAATTTATTCCCCCAAATCCCTAAAACATTGAATTTTGATGTTTCAACCTCTATCAAACTGAGTTAGGCTCAGCCAAAGAGTTCAGAACCACTGAACACAGTGGCACCTCCAGAAATCCTGTTTTTATGGGAAATCTCCCCTCAGAAATCCTGTGTTTATAGGAAATCTCCCCCTCAGAAATCCTGTGTTTATAGGAAATCTCCCCCTCAGAAATCCTGCTTTTATAGGAAATCTCCCCCTCAGAAATCCTGTTTTTATAGGAAATCTCCCCCTCAGAAATCCTGTTTTTATAGGAAATTTCCCCCTCAGAAATCCTGCTTTTATAGGAAATTTCCCCTTCAGAAATCCTGCTTTTATAGGAAATTTCCCCTCAGAAATCCTGTTTTTATAGGAAATTCCCCCCTCAGAAATCCTACTTTTATAGGAAATTTTCCCCTCAGAAATCCTGTTTTTATAGGAAATTTTCCCCTCAGAAATCCTGTTTTTATAGGAAATTTTCCCCCTCAGAAATCCTGTTTTTATGGGAAATCTCCCCTTCAGAAATCCTGCTTTTATAGGAAATCTCCCCCTCAGAAATCTTGCTTTTATAGGAAATCTCCCCTTCAGAAATCCTGCTTTTATAGGAAATCTCCCCCTCAGAAATCCTGTTTTTATACGAAATTTTCACCTCAGAAATCCTGTTTTTATAGGAAATTTCCCCCTCAGAAATCCTGTTTTTAAGGAAATCTCCCTGACAGGGAGAGACAAGGACTCACTGACCAACTTCTCAGGATATTTAAGGCCCATAACATCATCACATCATTTTATCTCCCCAAATAAAACTTGAATTTCCTTTTCCCTCCCATGCCAGACCCTCCCCACTTTAATATTTCTTAAATTCTGGTGCTGCTTTAATAAAAAACATTTCTACCCCTCCATTCAGCAGTGTGTAAACAGGTAGGAAAGTGCTAGTAAATCTGATTTGTGCAGAGGGAGTCACCTTCTCTCCTGGCTTCCCTCTCCTTCCTCCTCTCCTCAGCTCTCCTCTCCCTCTCCTTTTGCTCTCGCTGCTCCTTCTGCTGCTCCCGGATTTTCCTTTCCCTTTCTCTCTCCAGTTGCTCCAAACGATCTCTGGAAAATAATTTTTGTTATAAATTCAGCTGGTGAAGAGAAGGACAACTGGTTAAATCTGAAAATTGGTTCAATCTGGTTAAATAATTTTTGTTTGTTATAAATTCAGCTGGTGAAGAGAAGGACAACTGGTTAAATCTGAAAATTGGTTCAATCTGGTTAAATAATTTTTGTTTGTTATAAATTCAGCTGGTGAAGAGAAGGACAACTGGTTAAATCTGAAAACTGGTTCAATGTGGTTAAATAATTTTTGTTTGTTGTAAATTCAGCTGGTGAAGAGAAGGAAAATTGGTTTGCAACATCAAACCACTGAACTCAATTTCCTTCTCAACACCTCCAGTCAGAAACAGGTGGAGTTTTTCAGGTGATCCCTTAAAAAACAGGTTTAGAAGATCCAGACCAGCATTTCTCCACCCTATCAGGATTTAAGCAAAAATTAAGCCAGTTCAGTTAATTAATCCCATGATAATCCAGGTAATTAATCCCCAGTGAAAATCTGCTTTGTACCTATTTTTTAGGTTGGAAAAACCCCTAAGACCATCTAATCTTTTTATTTATTTAAAATTAATGTATCTGATTTCTTTAAAAAATTAATTATTGTATATAACTATAGATAATTATCTAAATTTAAATTAACTACATTAATTTATCTTTTCTGACCAATAACTAAATAATAACTTTTGACCAATAACCAAACACCAAGATAAAAGTGATTCCAAACCCATGATTTTAACCCCTTCTATAAAATCTTTAAAAATTGTTCCTTGAACTGCAAGCCTCAGTTGATTACTTTTATTTATATATTTTATTTAAAATTAATTTAGTTTAAACATTAATTACTGTATATAATTATATATAATTATCTAAATTTAAATTATTAATTGCATTAATTTATTCATCTTTTCTGACCAATAACTATAAGAAATCACAGTATATCATGCAAGAGCAATGAAACCTTCACAAAGCTTCATATTTTTATTCCAGTGAATTCACCTGGAATACCCACAGTAATGAAGCATTTAAAAAATAATTAAGTGAAGAACAAAGTGGATTTTTTTGGTTCTTTCCCCATGCCCAGAGCAGGCAGGGATGGATGTACCTCTCCCTTCTGGAATGTTCCCTTGCCATCTCTCTCCGTTTCTGTCTCTCCCATTCTCGCCGGGCTTTATCCTGCTCCTCTCTGTGTCTCTTCCTACGCTCGTGCTCCCGTTCCTTCTCCTTCACTCTGGCGTGTTTCCCTTCAACAAACACAAATTCATTTCAATTTCCCTTCAACAAACACAAATTCATTTCAATTTCCCTTCAACAAACACAAATTCATTTCAATTTCCCTTCAACAAACACAAATTCATTTCAATTTCCCTTCAACAAACACAAATTCATTTCAATTTCCCTTCAACAAACAAATCAATTTCTGAGTGTTACTGCTCCAAATAATCACTGAAAGCAAAACTCAGGGGGTGAAACTGATGAGAACCATTGCCACGAGCTCTGTTGTTTTCTTAAATTTTCTTAACACAGAAATTCCTGTTCTGAAAGGGGGTTGGAAGCCCAAAGTCTGTAAGTCATATTTTGCAGGAATATTTTATTAAAGTAAAAAATGGTTGTTATTAATGGGAATGACTCTAGAAAGGATATTTATTTTTTCTTGGCAGGTACAAAGACCAGAGATCTTTCACTCAGTGAAGCCAAAGAGAATATCTGAATTAAAATAAAAAATGGTTGTTATTGACAGGAAGACAAGGGGAATATTTCTAGAAAGGATATTTTTTTCCCTTGGCAGGTACAAAGACCAGAGATCTTTCACTCAGTGAAGCCAAAGAGAATATCTGAATTAAAATAAAAAATGGTTGTTATTGATAGGAAGACAATGGGACTGACTCTAGAAAGGATATTTTTTTCCCTTGGCAGGTACAAAGATCAGAGATCTTTCACTCAGTGAAGCCAAAGAGAATATACTTGTAATAAAGTAAAAAATGGCTGTTATTGATAGGAAGACAATAGGACTTGCTTTAGAAATGATATTTTTTCCTTAGCAGGTACAAAGATCAGAGTTCTTTCACTCAGTGAAGCCAGAAAGAATACTTGCATTAAAGTTAAAATATGGTTCTTATTGACAATGGAAATGTCTCTAGAAATGATATTTTTTCCTTAACAGGTACAAAGATCAGAGCTCTGTCACTCAGTGAAGCCAGAAAGAATACTTGTATTGAAGTAAAAAATGATTGTTTAACTGATAGGAATATCTCTAGAAAGGATATTTTGGCAGGTACAAAGATCAGAGATCTTTCCCTCAGTGAAGCCAGAGAGAATCTTATCAGGCTTCAAGGAGTAAAAGTGACCTCAGAGTCCCTGTCCCAAAGTGATTTCTCTCCTCTGACCACACTCACACCCCTGTCAGTCCCCTGAGGGCACCAAAACAGCCAAAGAAATAAACAATTTAAATTTCTCTGTCTATCCAGCTGCTGGGTTTCCCCCAGCCTGAGTTATTTTATTTATTCTACTCCCAGAATCACCTTCTGCAGAGTGGCTCCTGTGCCTGCGTTTCTCTTTCCTCTTCTCATCCTTCCTGTGATGGGTTTTCTCTTTCCTGGACATTTGCTGGGGGGGTTTGATGGCCAAGGAATCATCTTCTTCTCCCCTGGAAGGCAGGACAGGAATGAACTCAGGGAGGGGACAGGGGAAATCCACACATTTCCTTGGCTGGAAAAGATTCCTGGTTTGTTTTGGGTTTCCACAATAAATCCAGACTGGAACACAACACTTAAATTGGTCTCCTTGCTTGGAAAAGATTCCCATTTTATTTTGAGTTTCCACAATAAATCCAAACTGGAACACAACACTTAAATTGGTCTCCTTGCTTGGAAAAGATTCCCATTTTATTTTGGGTTTCCACAATAAATCCAAACTGGAACACAACACTTAAATTGGTCTCCTTGCTTGGAAAAGATTCCCATTTTATTCTGAGTTTCCACAATAAATCCAAACTGGAACACAACACTTAAATTGGTCTCCTTGCTTGGAAAAGATTCCCATTTTATTTTGGGTTTCCACAATAAATCCAAACTGGAACACAACACTTAAATTGGTCTCCTTGCTTGGAAAAGATTCCCATTTTATTTTGGGTTTCCACAATAAATCCAAACTGGAACACAACACTTAAATGGGTTAAATCTCAACCAGTGCTTCACAAGTGTGTGCTACAAAAAGGATTTTCCCTTCTAAAATTTGATTTTCCCTTCAGATATTTGAAACCTTTTCTCAGGACATTGAAAGGTTAATTTAAGGATTTGAAAGGTAAATTTCAGGAATTTTTTCCTCTTTTTATTTCCTCATCCTCACCTGTCTTCCATGGAGTCTTCCCTCCTGTAGGGTGAGTTCCTGATGGTGATTTCCATGCGATGGTCTCTCAGCTCCCCCTCCTCAAGAGAATCCCTCTTGGAATCCCTGTCATCTGACTGAGGGAACAGGGAAAATCTGTTTATTTGTATGGCTCAAAGTGAATAAAATTAAATATTACTGAAATCTTCCTCTGCTGGCCCAAAAATTCAGCCTGGATTGGTCACCCCTGTGAAATCACTGATTTGTGACAGCAGCACTTTGGGCTGAAGTGCATTAATTTCACAAAATTAGATAAAATTAAACAAGGAGGAGGAGTGCAATAATTATTGTGTGGTATTTTCTGCAATAATTATTTTGCACACAGCTGAACAAAACTAAATAGCAACAGAAAAGTGATTCCAAACCCAGAATTTTAACCCATTCTTCTATAAAACCTTTAAGAATTGTTCCTTGAACTGCAGGCCCCAGTTGATTACTTTATCTATATATATATATATATATATACATATATTTAATTCATTTAAAATTAATTAATTTGTCTTTAAAATTAATAATTGCATATAATTATATATAATTATCTAAATCTAAACTATTAATTACAATAATTTATCTTTTCTGACCAATAACCAAACAGCAACATAAGAGTGATTCCAAACCCAGAATTTTAACCCATTCTCCTATAAAACCTTTAAGAATTGTTCCTTGAACTGCAGGCCCCAGTTGATTAATTAATTTTAAATGAATTAAAATATAAACATATAGATACATATAAATAAATAAAGCAATTTTTCTTTAAAATTAATAATTGCATATAATTATATATAATTATCTAAATCTAAACTATTAATTACAATAATTTATCTTTTCTGACCAATAACCAAACAGCAACATAAGAGTGATTCCAAACCCAGAATTTTAACCCATTTTTCTATAAAATCTTTAAAAGTTATTCCTTGAACTGCAAGCCCCAGTTGATTATTTTTATATATATTTTTATATCTTATTTATTTAAATATTAATTATTGCATATAATTATTTAAATCATTAATTGCATTAATTTATTTCTCTTTTCTGACCAGTAACAAAATAATAACTTTTCTGACCAATAACCAAACAGCAAGATAAAATTTATCCCAAACCCAGAATTTTAACCCATTCTTCTATAAAACCTTTAAAAATTGTTCCTTGAAATGCAAGCCCCAGTTGATTTTTTTTATTTATCTATTTTATTTTAAATTAATTTAATTTAAACATTAATCATTGTATATAATTTATATATAATTATCTACATTTAAATTATTAATTGCATTAATTTATTTCTCTTTTCTGACCAATAACTATAAGAAATCACAGTATATAATGCAAGGCCAATGAAATCTTCACAAAGCTTCATATTTTTGTAAAACTTTGGAATTAGAGACCACACAGAAAAAACTTCAGCTGACAGAGCATCAGAAAAAATCACCAGAAAATCAGGATACAGGCAGTGCACCCCATTAAAATGCAGCTTTCTATTAATAAAGTAAATAATTTAATTAAATGAGTCCCAAAGCGCAGCTTACATTTTTCATACGTTTGATCTCTGCCTTCTCCTCTTGCTCCTTCCTTCGTTTCTTCTCCTGGAGAATCTCATCTAAAGTCTTCACCTTCCAAGAATCCTTTTCATCACCCATTTGAGTTCCAAAAAACACCCTCTGCAAAAGAAGCAGACATTGAAAAACCCCACAAATAAATAGAAACAAATCTCTTTCACACCCATTTATTTAATGTTTTGTTTTAGAGTAAAGCCATGATAGAGCTGATTTATGGTGGATGAAAAATGTTTGTTTTGCACCCAAAGAAAGACTCTGTAAGAGCTCAGGGAGCTGCTGGAGGGCAAGAAAACCAATTTATGCCCATTATTTAATAATGACCTGAGGTAATAAAGCTTTGGGAAAAAAGGACACAGAATGCAGGATTTATGGCACAACTCCTGAGATAAGGAAGAAAATAATGAAGCCAACTGTGCTGAAATCAGCAGTCACTGAGGAAAAGGTAATTCCAGCACAACCACAGAGAAAGGCACTAATTAGCATGAGAAGTGGAAGAATAATTAACACATAGAAGGCAGAATATTAATTAACAAGAGTACTATGTCACTTACATATATATATATATGTGTGTGTGCCTATATATATGTAACTATATATATATATAAAAGTGACATAGCATATATATACATACATATATATTATTGAGATTTATAAACAGCAAAAATTTGCAACAGGGCTTTGATTTGTGGAATACCCCAAGCACCTAAAAGGAATGGTGGATTTGTCTTTCCAAACCAGCTGTGGGGCTGCTGGTGGATAAAACCAGTACTGGGAGAGAGAAGAAAAAAGGGGAAGGATTCCACTGATTGATGAATGGAAAATGATACTTGATTTTACAAATAAACTTTAGGTTTGCTGATAAATGAAATTGGATATCGCAAGATGAAAGAAACAATGGGGGAAGAAAAACACCTAAATTCTGTAAGAATTAAAAATGAAAAGGGAGGGTTGTACATTAGAGGGAAATCTTTAGTATCAGGTGTATCGGGAGGTCTGAACCTCTCAAGTACCTCAGAAATGGGGAATGAGAGAAGGGAAATTGAGATAAAAAGGAGGCGGGCTCCTCCAAAAATTGGAGACACCCCAGGGGATGCCCCATGGCCTCTGTCTTTATTGGAATAAAGCAAAAAGAGACTCCTCAGTCTCCTTTTTGGGCATAAACCTCCCCTCAAAACCCCCGGTGTCCCTTCAGAGCCCCCGGTGTCCCCTCAGCGCCCCGGGCGTACTCTCAGAGCCCCTGGTGTCTCCCCAGCCCCGGGTGTCCCCTCAGAGCCGCCGGTGCCGCCCCAATGTTCCCTCGGAGCCCCGGTGTGCCTTCAGACCCGCCGCTGTCCCCCCGGTTTCCCCTCACAGCCCCGGTTTCCCCTCACAGCCCCGCTGTCCCCCCGCTTTCCCCTCACAGCCCCGGTTTCCCCTCCGAGCCCCGCTGTCCCCCCGGTTTCCCCTCACAGCCCCCGTTTCCCCTCCGAGCCCCGCTGTCCCCCCCGGTTTCCCCTCAGAGCCCCGGTTTCCCTTCAGAGCCCCGCTGTCCCCCCCGGTTTCCCCTCAGAGCCCCGGTTTCCCCTCAGAGCCCCGCTGTCCCCCCGGTTTCCCCTCACAGCCCCGGTTTCCCCTCACAGCCCCGCTGTCCCCCCGCTTTCCCCTCACAGCCCCGGTTTCCCCTCCGAGCCCCACTGTCCCCCCGGTTTCCCCTCACAGCCCCCGTTTCCCCTCCGAGCCCCGCTGTCCCCCCCGGTTTCCCCTCAGAGCCCCGGTTTCCCCTCCGAGCCCCGCTGTCCCCCCCGGTTTCCCCTCACAGCCCCCGTTTCCCCTCAGAGCCCCGCTGTCCCCCCCGGTTTCCCCTCAGAGCCCCGGTTTCCCCTCAGAGCCCCGCTGTCCCCCCGGTTTCCCCTCAGCGCCCCCGGCCCCGCTCACCGCCGCCGCCACCGGGGACTGCGAGCAGCCGCGCGCGGGTCACGCGTCACTTCCGCCCGCCGCCGCGCGCCGATGACGTCAGCGCCGCCTCACGGCGCCCTAATTAACGCAAATCGTTAATGAGGCGTTAATTGAGCCCCGCCCGTCAGAACGGCCGCGCTGAGGGGCGTTAATGAACCCGCGGGATGGGCCTGGGCAGCGATAAACGCGGCCAATGGAGGCACTGGGCCGCATTTAATTCCACATCAATTAGTTCTAAGTTTGATGGAATAAATTAAATTTTATTGAATAAATTAAATTTAATTGAATAAATTTAATTGAATAAATTGGATTCCAACCAAAAAGCTGCAATTCCTACACGGAAATGAGTGAGAGTGTGAGGGAGGAGGTGACAGAGGTGACACGGCCCAGAACAGCAAAGATCCCTAATTAGGATCTCTAAAATCACTAATTATCCATCCCCCATTGGAAATATGAGAATATAATGGGAAATAATTATATATAATGGGAAATAATGATATAAAATGGGAAATAACGGGATATAATGGGAATAAGGAAAATTTAGAAGCAGAGGGAGTGCTGTGACACCTTCCACCTGCACCTCAGCGCATCAGGAATTCACATTTAAGTGAATTAAAAATAGAAAATATTTTTAATATTTTAAATTATTTCAATTATTAAAATTCACTCTGAGTGAATTAAAAGTATAAAATAAATTAAATGCACAGCTCCAGCTCACAGAAATCACCCTCATCACAGACACCTGGGTGTGGCCATGAGAAATGCAGGCACAGAAACTCTAAAATATTCCCAAAAAATCAACTTTTCTGTCACAGGAAGAGCTGGGGTGGAAAATTCTTTACAAAGAGCAAAAAGCTCCTTGTTTACACAAGGGAAAAGAAGATTTAAAAGGTTTTTGGTTTGTTTAATCTACATAAAGCAAAGGCAATGAAGATGGCAAAGAAAAATACACAAAGGGACAAAGCCCAGCAGAGCAGGGGTTAAAATCCCAATCCCAAATCCTCCCAGGGTCAAAGAAAAATAATTTAGAAAATCCCAAAATGCTGGGATTTTTTAAAAATCATTTAAAATGATGGGATTTATGTGAGAGCAGAGCAACCTAAAGCAGAAATATGACACAAAACACACTTTTGGTATTTTTTGTAGTTATAGTTTCAAAAATCTCAGTGTATTTGGCAGAAAACAAATTAAAAAAAAAAAAAACCACAGAGCTCCACAGTCCACAGCTTTTATAAAAGTGACAAGAGTACAAAAGAAAACAAAATACCACAGACATATCACATACACAAGGATGAAAAAATTGGCATTTTTCTCCCTCAGATCTTTGGGGAATCTGCCCCAAGATTCCACTGAGGTGTGAAAATGTGATTTTACAGGAATTCCAATTGTAATTTCCTGATAACCATTATTTTTACCACTATACATCCATGCTCCAACCTTCCAGAATAGTGGAAATTATTAAAATCCACTCATTTTAATTTAATTTTTGTTCCCAAAAAGTCCATGTGAATGTTTTTGTAGCTACATGTGTGCTTTTTTTTTTTTTTTGTCAAAACTGACTGTTCAAAAGGAAAATGAACTTTTAATCTTTGATCTACCACAAAAAACAAATTTCCTTTAAAAAAAAAGGAAACTTAAAAGCAGCAGAAATAAAGATTTGCCTCAGTTATGGTTAATATTCCTCCCATCTGTAACAGATGCCTCTGAGATTTCTTTATATAATCAGAAATTAGATATTTTGATATTTTACACACAGGTCAGACTCATAACCCTGAGTTTCTAAAAGGCAGCCTTTTGTTGCACTCTTAGAAATAATATTTTAAAAAATCAGTTTCTTTCCTCATGCATAACAAAATGAAATTAAAACAACAAAATGTTTTTTTTACAGAAATACAAAGATTTGCCACCACAATTTTTCAGTGGTTTTTAACCTCTAAGCAACTACAAATATTGAATTCAACACTCCATTTACACAGGGTATGTGTGTGAATATTTGCATTTCAGTTTTGTCAATAATGCAACATTTCCACATTAAATTTTTATATTTTCAACCACTACAAATCCTGGATTTGTAGGCAGCAGCTGGAGCTCACCACAGCTCACTTCCCACAGTTTGCTTCAGTAAAGTTGTTTATTTTTGGGAGAGAAAAGGGTGGGAATCCCAATTTACACAGGGTATGTGTGTGAATATTTGCATTTCCATTTTGTCAATAAATGAACAGAATGCAATATTTCCACATTACATTTTTATATTTTAATCCACTACAAATCCTGGATTTGTAGCCTGCAACAGGAGCTCACCACAGCTCGTTTCCCACAGTTTGCCTCACTAAAGTTGGTTTATTTTGGGGAGAAAAGGGTGGGATTTCCAATCCCTTTTGGAATTATGGAATCCCCTGAGTGGGAGGGGACCCACAAGGACCATCCAGTCCAACTCCTGCCCTGCAGAAAAATCAAAATCCACCCCAAAATCCCTTCTGGTGCTGTCACGATGCTCCTGGAGCTCTGGCAGGGTTTGAGGGCCCTCAGGGCTCGGGGTGGGACAATTCCTTCCTTGGACTCTTCCATCTCTGCACCACAGCCCAGGAAATGCAGAGGACATCCAGAAACTTCCACGAGGCACCAACTGCATCCCTCTGCCACCAGAACTCAGTGGTGGGGCCCCATTTTCACATTGTTTGGATGGGGAAGGACAATTAAAGCAATTGTTTTAATTGTTTTCCCACAGGACACCAAAGTTCTTCCACAGCACAGGCCTGGGTGTGATCTGGTGTGAGACACAACAATTTGGAGTCAAGGAGAGACAACAAAAGCCAAGTTTGCCACGTTCCAGGTCCTCTCTTTGGGGCATCAGGTTCCCAAGGTTTTTCTGGATCCTTCCCAGCTCCTTCTTCAGAGGAACAACCACATCCAGGAGGAATTCAGGAACTCAGAGGAACAACCACAACCAGGAGGAATTCAGGAACTCAGAGGAACAACCACATCCAGGAGGAATTCAGGAACTCAGAGGAACAACCACATCCAGGAGGAATTCAGGAACTCAAAGGAACAACCATATCCAGGAGATTTCAGGAACTCAAAGAACCAGAGAACAGCCACATCCAGGAGGAATTCAGGAACTCAGAGGAACCTGAGGAACAGCCACATCCAGGAGGATTTGAGGAACTCAAGAGAGGGCAATCTGAGGAACTCGGAACAACCCCATCCAGAAGGATTTGAGGAACTCAGAGAAACTTGAGGAACAGCCACATCCAGGAGGATTTGAAGAACTCGGAGAGGAGGATTTGAGGAACTCAGATGAACCTAAGGAACAACCCCATCCAGGAGGATTTCAGGAACTCAAAGGAACATCCACATCCGGAGGATTTCACGAACAGCCACATCCAGGAGATTTCAGGAACTCAAAGAACCAGAGGAACAGCCACAACCAGGAGGATTTCATGAACTCAGAGGAACTTGAGGAACAGCCACAACCAGGAGGATTTGAGGAACTCAGAGGAACCAGAGGAACAGCCCCACCCAGGAGGATCTCCATGGAGCCACACTCAGCTGTTTATGATTAACCCATTAATCGTAGGGTTCCAGCTCCTTGGGGACGAGGGGCTCGGTGTCCTCGGTAGGCCCTGAGGGCTGTGGGGCCATGGCCAGGCTCTGCAGGGTCTCCTGCTGGTGCTGCTTGGCCTTGTTGTAGAGCAGGACGCCCACGGTGACCAGGACGGTGCCCACGGCTGACAGGCTGGTGATCTTGTTCCCAAAGACAATGATGCTGAGCCAGATGGACAGCGCGTGCTTGACAGTGCTGGCAACGCTGCGGGGACAGCGGGGACATCAGGGGACAGCAGGGGATGTGAGGGGACACTGGGGATGAGGGGGGCCATGAGGGGACAGCAGGGGATGTGAACGGACATTGGGGATGTGGAGGGACATGAAGGGACATTGGGGATGTGAGGGGACATCAGGGGATGTGAGGGGACGTGAAGAGACGTGAGGGGACATTGGGGGACATGAGGAGACAGCGGGGGACATTGGGGACATGAGGGCACAGCACGAGGGGACATTGGGGACATGAGGGGATGTGAGGGAACATTGGGGATGTGAAGGGACGTGAGGGGATGTGAGGGGACATTGAGGATGTGAGGGGACATTGGGACGTGAGGGCACAGCAGGGGACATTGGGGATGTGAGGGAACAGCAGGGGACATTGGGGATATGAAAGGACATGAAGGGACACTGGGGACTTGAGGGGACATTATGGATGTGAGGGGACATTGGAGACCTGAGGGGAAATGAGGGGACATTGGGGATGTGAGGGCACAGCAGGGGACACTGGG
The DNA here is from genome assembly GCF_027579445.1 of Ammospiza nelsoni. Lineage (NCBI taxonomy): Eukaryota > Metazoa > Chordata > Aves > Passeriformes > Passerellidae > Ammospiza > Ammospiza nelsoni. Next base: position 1,857,812 of record NC_080654.1, read on the forward strand.
GATGTGAAGGGACGTGAGGGGACATTGGTGATGTGAGGGGACATCAGGGATGTGAGGAGGATGTGAGGGGACAGCAGCTCTGCCACATCCTGGCTTTGATGTCAGCCTTGCCCCTAAACACCATCAAATTCCACTTCCAACCCCAACATCCCATGATTTCCCTCATTCATTTCTTTGCAAAAACCTTGATTTTCCATTTTTTTAGCACCACCTGAAATTCCACTTCCATCCCCACCCATCCTGGAATTCCCCTCATTTATCTCTTCACAAAACACCTGTTAAGAATTCCCTGTTTTTTTAAACATCACCTCAGATTTTTCCAACCCCAACCATTCTGTGATTCTCCTCATTGATTTCTTTGCAAAAACCTTAATTTTCCACTATTTTAGCACCATCTCAGATTCTACTTCCAGCCCCAACCATTCTGTGATTTACCTCATGAATTTCTTTGCAAAACACCTTTAGTTATCCTTTTTTTAAAACACCACCTGAAAATCCACTTCCTCAAAATGAATATAAAATAATGTTCCCAACCAAAAAATTATAAAATAATGTTCCTGACCAAAAAATTATAAAATGGTGTTTCTGGCCAAGAAAGAAATTATAAAAAAACATTCCTGAAATGGAATATAAAATAGTGTTCCTGACAAAAAGATAGAAAATAATGTTTCCTGATCAAAAAATACAAACCAGTGCTCTTGATCAAAGAAAATTAAGTAATATTTCTGATTAAAAAATAGAAAATAAAGCTGAATTTTACCTGAAAGTGACAGGGGAGATTTTGCCCATCAGGGCATAGGCTGTGACACTCTGCAGGTGGAACAGGACTCCATCAATCAGAAGCAGAATTACAATGTCCTGGTTGTAGCTGAAGCTTCTCCCACTTTTCCCAATCACAGGCACATCCTAAAATGTCAAAAAAAAAACCAAAACAAAAAAAAAATGTAAGTGTTCAGTTCATGAGAAAAGTCTAAAAATTATTTTCACCCAACTGTTGGAAGCAGAGAGTTTTATATTTAAATTTTAGCCCAAAAACATACAAGACATTCAGATCCTGAAATTAATTTTAAAAAATCCCTAAATTAAGTAAAATAATGAATTCAAATTACCATGAAAAAGATCCAAGCTGGAATGAGCATAACCACAGCAGCAGCACTTGTGTAGAACTGAAGCTCTGGGGCTCTACAAAGGGAAAAAAAATTAAAATTAAAAAAAAAATTAAAATAAGATTTTTATATAAATATTTATATTTTATTTATATTTCTATTTTTTAAATATTTATTTCTGGGAGTTCTGAAGCTTGCAGTGGGAGCTCAGGGAGTTTTCTTACCGTGATAAAATAATAAAGATGATCAGATTTACACCTTGGTGCAATAAAATGATAAATATTCAATTTATTTATTCATCCCTAATAAAACCAAATCTGAAATATTTTGAATACTTACGAAAATCTGTATTTATCTCCACTGAGCAGTTTTTTGGAAAAGACGTTTTGCAAACTAGAGAAGAAAAAGAAAAAAAAATTAAATATTAACCAAAAAAAATTTTAAACGTAAAAAATATTTAAATGTAAATTTTTAAAATTAAAACATTTAGAAAATTTTTTAACAATTAAAAAAATTAAACCCCACCATTTAGCTGTATTTTAATTAGGACAAATCAATCAATTCATCAATCCTCAAGTGGATAAATGTTTCTACAAGAAATGTTTCTCAGGTGGATAAATGTTTCAAGAAAAAGGAGTTTGGGCTAATGAAATTTTATTATTTAACCTCAATATGCTGTTAGACATAAGACAATAAGTAAGAATAATTTATATTTTTAATAATAAGACTAATCGATTTAAAATGCATTTTCAATCCCAACATTTGAATGCACTGTACACAATGAGCCGTGTTAACCAATTTCCTTTCCTCTCCTAATTAAATTAATTAATTGTTTTCCCCAGCCCAGAGCTCACCAGTCCATGATGTTGGTGGACAGGGCTGCAGAGAAGCCCAGGATGTTGAAGCTGATTTCGGTGGCTGTGCACAGAGCCAGGCCCCCCATCACAGGGATCAGGGACAGATTCACCAGCAGCCCTGCAGGGAAAAGGGACAAAATCATTATTTGTTATTTTTATATTGGAGAGAATTTGAAATTCCCAACAGCAAGTGAAAAGGAGCACAATGAACTTCAGTTTTTTAAAGCCACAATAATTTCTTGACAGAAAAATAACAACAATCCCCTTCCACCAAACCCTTTAAAGACTATAAATTCATTGTAGATTCATCCAGATTCATTTATTATATTTTATATTATATATTTTATATAATATGTTATAGATTCTATATTACATATTATATATAATATACATTACATATTTTATATATAATATGTTATATATTACATATTATGTATATTATATATAACACATTGTATCTATTATATATATTATATATAATATCTATTATAAATATAATAAAATAGTATAATAAAATATAGTATAAGATTATATGATATAACATGATATAATATATAATGTATAATATATACAATATATAAAATATGCAATATATATAGTATGTAGTATATATAATATAACATGTACTATGTAGTATATAATATATAATATGTAGTAAATAATATATATGTAATATATAATATATGATATATAATACATAATATATAATATATATAATCTATAATCTATAATCTATAATGTGTAATATGTAATGTGTAATATGTAATGTGTAATATGTAATGTGTAATATGTAATGTGTAATATGTAATGTGTAATATGTAATATAAATATATATAATATTATATATAATATAATTTATTTGTATAGAATACATAATGAACAATGAATATCAAATAATGAATATTGGATAATAAATATTGAATAATGGATATTTATATTCTCTATTATATTATTATGTCATATTTATCATATTTTATTAATTTTAGTGGTCAGATTTCCACCACAGCCAATTAAGAAGAGATTAATTAATCTCATTTCAGGCCTCACCAGTGTATTCCCCCAGAATCATGCGGGACATGATGACAGTGAAAATGGGAGCTGAGCTTTTCACAGTCTCTGCAAATGACACTGCCACATTCTTCAGGCTCACCAGCCCCAGCACCACTGTTGCAAATCTGCAGCAGGAGAAAAATCACAATAAATTAATTTTTAAAATGAATCAATTCATTACTGCACCAGAAGAAATTAAAATAATGCTTCAGGAGCTACTCTTAGGCACTCAGCGTAAAAAGAATTGCACTGAAATTTCTCCTGCACCTGCAAGGTCAGATCTTTCAATGTGGCTTAAACATTATTTATTTAAAGCAAATAAAGGCACTCTTGGGCAATGTGGAATGTCTTTGGCTGCAGAGTGCATTTCCAGAAACCAAATTTACTTTTTAACACACTCTAAGGTTCAAGTGAGCATTTTTTAAGTCAAAGTTTTCAACAGGCTCAGTTAAAAAAGTGAAAATCTTCTAAAAACCAGAAATTCACCAAGGAAACTTTATTTGCAGTTATCCATCTTTGTGTAAATTAGATATGCTCATAATTACCACTGTTTAAACTCTGAAATTAATTGAATTTATCACTTATTTGATTTTCTTTATCAGTTTTGCAGGGCAGAGGAAACAAAACCAGGCATTTTTATTCCCTCCTCCACCACAAACTAACACAACCCCAGCACCCAGCAAATATTTACTTTTCAAAAGATAAATTTTAATAGCCTGGATGACTTTTGAGGCAAAAGGCTGATAAATATTAATGCACTAAACAAACATCAGCCTCAACAGAGAGCAGGAAGAAAGTAAATGGAAATAGAAGTGAGGACTGCAAAAATGGGCCCAAAAATTGAAATCTGGGTAAAGAACAGCAAATAAAAATAAAATTATTCTGGGATATTTCTTGGGGGGAAGGACACAAGAACAGAACTTTGGCTTGGAAAAGCAGAAATATTAGCAAAGATAGAGCAGGGAATGTTTTTTATTTACCTCATTAATCCAACAAAGAGCATGATCATGATGAAATTTGGCGGGTAGGAGATTCTGGTCTTGTGCTGGTACAGACAGCAGGGGACAAACATCTTGATGCAGCCAATGAAGGTGGTGGAAAGCATCTGAACAGCACCTGAGAAAGGATCAGAGAGGGGAAATCAAGGCAGATCACGAGTTGGAACACAACAAATCAACTGTCATGGGAAAATCTCTTACACAAACCTCTCTGTGGTGGTTTTGGCAGTGTGTGCTTTATATATTCTCACTAAAGCCCTTTATTTCTATAAAGCAAATGTTTATAAACCTGGTTCACAGATAAAGTGCCCTTTGTTTGCCTCTTAAGAAGAAAAAAAAGAACTAAAATGGCCATTGATAACCAAAGGTAACTCTTGCACTGCACAGTTCAGGAGAGTATCAACAATTTACTCAAAATTTGACTTTTTGCTAAACCCTCCAGCACAGAAAACTAAAAAAAATTACTTTTTATTTTTCCTCTTAAAGCTCCTCTACGAGGAAAATTTCATCTTTCAGCAAGTGGAGGAAAGGAGAGTGGCAGAAACCACTTTAAAGGCCAAAATCCCAAGATCCCTCCCCACACCTTCCAAACCAAACATTTGTCACTTCAATTGAACCATTCTCTCCCTCAGCTTTATCTGGAATTATCAGTCATAGGATGATAGGACTTTAAAAGCCAAAATCCCAAGTTCTCAGCCCAAGATCCCTCTCTGCACCTTCCAAACCAAACATTTGTCACTTCAATTGAACCATTCTCTCCCTCAGCTTTATCTGGAATTATCAATCACAGGATGATGGAAATTTAAAGGCCAAAATTCCAAGCTCCCAGCCCCAAATCCCTCCCCACACCTTCCAAACCAAACATTTGTCACTTCAACTGAACCATTCTCTCCCTCAGCTTTATAAGGGATGATCTGGAATTATCAGTCATAGGATGATGGAAATCTAAAGGCCAAAATCCCAAGTTCCCAGCCCCAAATCCCTCCCCACACCTTCCAAACCAAACATTTTCCACTTCAATTGAAGCATTCTCTCCCTCAGCTTCATCTGGAATGATCAATCCCAGGATGATGGAACATCCTGAGCTGGAAGGGATCACCCAGCCCAACTCATCCCTGCACAGACACCCCAAAAACCCCTCCCTGTTCCTGCCAGCATTATCCAAACACTCTGGGAGTTTTTTGGGGGCTCCCATTCCATTAAATAAACCAATTTCCCCTGGAATTCAGGAAGAGCAGGGTACCAAGCATGCTGGGCTCTCCCTCCAGCAAGGACAGGATGTATTTGTTCAGGAACAGAGTGCAGAAGCTGAAGAAAAACCACAGAGTGAGGTAGATGAGGGCGTGGGAGCTCCAGATGCCCAGGTCGGACTCGATGACCGTGGTCTCTGTGATTGTGATTTTCAGCACATTCTCCTCTGGCAGGCTGTCACTGCGAGCAATCACAAATTTCTCACTCCTGTTAGCAAAGAGGGAGCCCAGCTGGAACAGGGATTTTCCTTTTGGCTTCTCCTCCAGCTGGGGAGGGCTCGGGGCCTCCGGGGTCAGGGCGCTCATCATGGCGAGGTGGAGAAATAAATATTTCCTAAATATTTCCAAAATATTCCTTGTCCTTCACAAGCAAGGCTGAGAAAGCACTCGTTGAAATAAAAATGTCATGTGGTCAATGCTTCATCTCCCAGGGGCCTGCAAAACTGGGTTTGGTCCTTCAAAGAACATCTTGGAGGAATAGAAACTCCAAAGGATTCTTCATGTGGGCTGCTCCATGTTTTCTGCCTAAAGAGGGGAAAAAGGGAAAGAAAAAGTGTGATGTTTTATATCCCTAATGCAGCAAATACAGCACATTTCACCTACACTTTATGAAAGATAAAGAGAGTTCTGTAATCCCTCAGGCTGGATTTTGAACTCCTGATGTCTTCATGCCAAGATTAAGCAACAAGAACTAATCTTAGGGAGGTTTTTTATTCTAAAATAACACCCACGCACCCACCAGACTGGTGGTTTTATGTCCTTTTCCCTCTGGAGCACCTCAACACAGCCTTTCCAATTATAACTAACTCCTCTTCCAGATTCCACAGTGTCTTTGATCTCAGTCTGCCTTTAAACACTCCCCAGGAAAACCTTCCCAACCCAGCAAATCCAGGCAGGAACCTCTGCCCTTCAGACTAATTAACCTGTAATCAACCTGAGCAAAGAGAGCAATAATCAAGGGCTGTAACCCCAGTAATCCCAGAGCTACCCTGGTACATGTATCCAGGTGAAAAAAGTAGGGAAATATGTCCAAGAGCTTTCCAGAGTGGTTATCTATTTAATTACATGGGAATAATGCAATATTCCTCATTTTACCACACCTTCCAATCCAATATTAGCACTTACAACTCATTCTTAATGCCTTTTTAACAGATTTGGCAGCAAAAGGCATTAAATGATGTGCAAGCAGAGCATTTTCCTTTGATAAATTACACAAAATGTGGCAAGTTACAGAAGCAGAGCAGAGGGAACAACAAAACCACCCTGTGAAAGAAAGAAATGCAAGAGTTCTAACAAAGCTACTGCACCTGCCCTGATCTTGCAAACAGTTCAATCTTTTTTAAACTTTTATTTTTAATGTTATTAATGTATTAATTATTATATATAAATTATGAATTAATTTTATTTTTAATGTTTAAATGTTCAATGTGGCATCTCAAATAAATAACAAAGAGACACTGAGGAGTTCAATATCTGGTGTCAGTCTCAGTATCCTACACAGCAGCTGCTTGAAAAGTGAAATTTTCCATTCCTCACATTCTCTGGTTGCTACAGCCATGCACTGACGATTTCCATCTCCCTGCCCTTATCTCTTCCCATTTTTCCAGGAATTCATGCCAGCAGCACACTGAGGAATGGGACCCTCTGAAATGATCACATTAAACCACAAACTTGTGCTGACCCAGTCTAACACAAAACTCTGAAAAAAGAGACACGTTCTCCAAGAGAATTTGCTCAGAAAAATGGATTCTTGACTCCTCCTCCTTTTCCAGGTCATTAAAAAAAATACCCCTCTAATTCAAAACAGTTAATTATCACAGGTTTTTTTCTGTTTATACAAGTTAATTAAAACCACGGCCAATTAAGCACAACCAAAGCCCCGCCCTCAGCAGCGCTGTGATATCAGATTTGATATCAGCTTTGATATCACTGATTCCACACACGGCACGGAGCAGAACAGCAAACAACAACAAAATTACCCCCCTAAATTACTGACCTGCTGGCTTGAATCAACTGGAAAGTCTAAATGGGCTGAAAGAGTTCTCCATGTGGAACTAATTCAGTCTTCCTCCCTCAAGGCCAACCAGCAGCTGATGTTTACCAACAGATGAAAACGTGGCAGTGCTTGGCACTTGTTCCTCTTGGATTACTCACAAAGAACCGGCAGTGTGAGTGCCTCTCACCCTCCTTGTATCTTCTCCAACCCTTAACTACACTCCTAGTAACAATTATGGTGGAAAAAATATCCACGGAGAACTTTGGAAAGTCGGCTTTTCACAAATAGAAACTAAAGCTAAATGTGTTGCAAGGGCTGGAGAAGCTGAGGCTGCTGTGACAGTGAAAAACCAAAGGTTTGTGTCCATGACCCTTCCTCTGTTATGCTAAAGGTCACTCAAACACTGCTCCCAACACAGCAAGAGCACAAAATCCAGCACCCTGAGCAAGCCTCGCTCATTAACACCGCTCACTGATGGCAGGAGAGCATCCCAGATGTTACAAACACTGCAAATAGAACAGAAGAGGCTGAAAGGCTGAAACAGCTCAGCCCTTTGTGCCATCCCAGCTGTGATTCTGCTCACCCACTGCCAGAGCCTTCCCTGCGCATTCCCGACCGCGCTCCATCCCCATCCCCATCCCCGGTGCCCGCAGCTCCCGGAGCATCCCCCGCACATTCCCAACCTCTCTCCATTCCCATTCCTATCCCCGTTCTCATTCCCGGTGCCCGCAGCTCCCCTCACACCGCAGCGGCTTCGGAGCCCTCCCGGGATCACCGAGACCCTTCCGAGCCATCCTTCGGGCCCGGGGGCTGCCAGCACCGCCATCCCCCTGCCGGGCCCGGCTCGGATCCTCCTGCGCCGCTCTCATCCCTCCCTGCATCCCCGGAGCCCTCAGCGCATCCCGGCCGGCACCTGCGCTCCGCGCTCGCTGCTGCCGCAGCCCCGGCGCTTCTACGGCTCCGGCAGCACCGGGCTGGGCAGCACCGAACAACGGCAGCACCAAGCTCTGATAGCACCAAGCTCTGGTACCACCGGGCTGGGCAGCACCGAATAACGGCAGCACCAAGCTCTGATAGCACCAAGCTCTGGTAGCACCAAGCTCTGGTACCACCGGGCAGCGGCCGCCCATCCCGTGCCGTGCCCGGAGCCCCGCGCTGCAGAGCCGGTCCGGCCGCGCACCGCCGGGCCCCGGGCTCGCCCCTTTGTCCCCGCGGCGGCGGGGAGGCCATTTTACCCAAAGCACGAGGAGACCGAGCCGAGCCGCGGGGGTTACGGGGCACTCGCTGCCGGGTACAGCCGCGCACAGCGCCTCGCCGCGGGCCGCCCCTCCATCGAGCCGGGCGGGCTGCCCAGCGCCGAGGGGACCCCCGGGGCGGACGGGCGGGAGCGCGGCGGCCCCGCCGCCCGGGAGGAGCCCGGCAGCGCTTCCCGCCCGTGCCGGGGAAGTGACGCGGGGCGGGCCGGCCCCGGAAGCGCCGCCGGGACCCCTCCGCAGCCATGTAGGGCCCGCGGCCGCCGCCATGGACGGCAGGTACGGGCGGGCCGGGCCGCACCACGCGCGGCGCGGGGGCGCCTCCCCGCGCTCCCCTGGAGGCGCCCGTGCTGGGGATGGGGGGTCGCGGGCCGTTCCCCCCCGCGGTGGGGGTGGTACGGCCCCTGACGGCCCCGCTCTCTCTCCCACAGCGGCGCCGCGGCTGCGGCGGGGCCGAGCGTGCCCAACCTCACCCCGCGGCACCGGCAGCTCATCCCCACGCCCTGCGGCCCCGTGAGTACATCGCCGCTGCTGCCGGCGGCTTGCCGCTGTCCTCCGCGCTTCTCTGCCCCGGGGGGTGTGGAAAAATATGGCTTAAATCCGCTTGCGAAGTCAGGTCAGCTCGCCGAGGCGTGGCACAGCTCTGCTGACAGCACTGTGGAGTGTTCTGAGCTGGAAGGGACCTTCAGGATCACTGATCAGCCCCAAATCCCACCCTGGACACCCCTGACAGCTCCTGCAGCTCTGGCAGCCTCTGTGCCCATTCCTGGGCAGTGCCCAGCACCCTCTGGGGATGAACCTTTCCCAAAATCCAACCTGAACCCCCCTGGCCCAGCTCAGGGGTTCCCTGGGGGTGTCCCTGTCCCACAGCAGGGATCTGAGCTGTCCCTGCAGCCCCTCAGGTCCCCCTCAGTCTCCTCCAGCTGAACAAACCGAGAGTTAAATCCCTGCCAGGATTTGCTCCACCTGAAATATTTTAATAAAAGAAGAGAAGGACTTTGCCTTCCTGGGAACACTGACGCTGTATTTACAGTTTTCTAAAAGTGAAAGTGTGGGAAATGTTATTTCTGACAGGTGTGTATGTGGGCAGTGTCCATGCCGTGGGTTATAACACCATGGCCTGTGAGGCACAAAGCCAGGCTGTGGGTATAACTTTATTTCATAATTAATCTCAGCCTAGATAGTCCTGGTTTATACCCAGGACTATCTAGGCTGAGATTATTTTTGAAATAAAGTTACACTTCCCCCTTCCTCAGCAGTTTGGGAGTTTCAGTTCAATAGCGGAGTTTCTCTTCCCAAAGGAAACCCTGCACTGTCTCATTTACCCCTCTCACCTCAATGTAATTTTTAGGAACAACAATGAATTTATTTTACGTGATGTGTTAAAGAATGTTCTCCCTTTACAGATAAAACCATGCTCAGAGCTCTCATTCCCTGTGAAGATCTACTTCTGTGTCACTATTTTGTCCCTGCTGAGTGTCATAGGGCTGACCATCGAGACCCTGGTGCGCCAGGCTGAGGAGGATTTCACCATTTCCTTCATTCAGCTGGTTGGAGCTGGTAAGAAACCCGGTTTGGGTGGAGGAAATAATGAAAATAATTAAAATAATAATGAAAGTAATAATAATGAAAATTAAAATAATGAAAATAATGAAAATGAAAATAATATTGAAAATAATAATAAGAATGTTTCATTTAATTCAAATGAACAGCTAGACATAATGTTCAGTGTGGCATTCATAGAATGACCCAGCTGGTGAGTTTTCCTGCAATAGGTGAACATCCAGTATCTCTTATATAAGAAACTTGAGTTGCTGCTTAATTACAACAACATCATTATCCTTATTATTGTTATTACTATATTTATAATGACACTTTGGATAATACACTGCCATTTTCATGGTGGTGCTTCACAAACAATTTAAAAATCAATAATTAAAATGAGATAAAATTAAAATTAAAACAATTAAAATAAAATACATGAAATAAAATTAAATAAATTAGATATTAATTTTATTTAATTTTATTACATGTATTTATAATATTTATATATATTTATAATTATTTTTATATATACACATGCATGTATATAAATATATACACGATACATATTGTATAAATATATCTACAATATATATTGTATATATATTTATATAGACACATGTATTTATTATACATGAAATATATGTGTCTATATAAATATATATACATATTTTTATATATATATTTATATCTACACATGTATTTCATGTATAATAAATTAAATAGAATTAAAATTAAATAAATAAAATTAATTAATATAATAATAAGGAGAAGAAGAAGAAGAAGAAGCAACTAATAATAGCTAATTATTTAATTTCCTGTGTGCTGAACACAGCAGGGAGTGTTTTACTTACCTGGCTCAAGCTCCTTGGTAAGAACCAAGGCCGGGGAGCCTCAGGGCCCCTCTGAGCCCTCGCTGTGGGTACAGAACTGGGATTTTGCCCCTGTTTGAGCTGGCACTGCTGTTCCCTCTCTCTGCAGTGTTCTGTGTGTACTACGTGAGCAGGGGCATCCTGCAGGAGAACCGCCAGGAGCTCGTGGTGTTCGTGCTCTCCATCGTGCTGCTGATGCTGTGCTCCGTCATCAACTTCACCCTGCTCCCTGCAGGCCAGAAACCCCAGCTGCTGGTCAGTGCCTGCCCCTAAAGCAGCTCTGCTTTACCCCAGAAACCCCAGCTGCTGGTCAGTGCCTGCCCCCCTAAAGCAGCTCTGCCTTCCCCCAGAAACCCCAGCTGCTGGTCAGTGCCTGCCCCTAAAGCAGCTCTGCCTTCCCCCAGAATTCCCCCAGAAACCCCAGCTGCTGGTCAGTGCCTGCCCCTAAAGCAGCTGTGCTTTACCCCAGAAACCCCAGCTGCTGGTCAGTGCCTGCCCCTAAAGCAGCTCTGCCTCCCCCAGAAACGCAAGCTCCTGGTCAGTGCCTGCCCCCCTAAAGCAGCTCTGCTTCCCCCAGAAACCCCAGCTCCTGGTCAGTGCCTGCCCCTAAAGCAGCTCTGCTTTACCCCAGAAACCCCAGCTGCTGGTCAGTGCCTGCCCCTAAAGCAGCTCTGCCTCCCCCAGAAACCCCAGCTCCTGGTCAGTGCCTGCCCCCCTAAAGCAGCTCTGCCTTCCCCCACTGCCTGGGGCTGAAAATGCAGCGTGGGGGAGGCAGCATGTCTCTGCTAACACAGATAATTTTAAATATATATATATATATATATATATATATATATATATATATATATATATGTACTTTTATATATTTATATGTAAAAATCAAATATTATATATAAATTAATATATTATATATTTGAATACAGATGACTATATATTTTTATTACATATACTATTATATTACTATTTTATTGCATATACTATTATTTATACTATATATAATAGTATATATAGTATACTATATATATACTATATAGTATACTATATATATACTGTTTTCTATATGATAATTATTATATTTATCATATATATGTATTATATATGATGATAAATATATTCATGTAATATGATATGTGATATTTTCATATATTTGTTTTATTATTATATTTTTATATTTTTTATATTATTGTTTATTTGTATATTTGTTTTATTATATATATGATATATTCTTTTATATTTATAGGATTGTGTTTATTTATTGTATATTTTTATTTATTATTATTTCTATTATATCTCATATATAATAGAAATATTATATACTGTATATAATAGAAATATATATAGGTAGAAACATATAGCTAGATCTAATATATATATATATTATATATTTGAATTTATTTGGTATTTTTGTATTTAAATTTTTGTATTTTAAATACAAAATTAGGTGGGTTTTTTTATTTGTTTTTTGTATTTTTGCATTTCTTATGTCTTAATGTATTTTTGTTACTGATAACAGAATCAGGCTGAGTTATCCCTACCTCACAACAAAACGTGCACAGCCACAACTGCAAATCTTCTCTGAGCTGGTCTCTGAGTTTCCTTATGGCAGCACCCAAAAATAACAGAAATATCAAAGAATTACACAAAATTTCTGTAGAATTTATCCTTCCCTTCACCTACCCTGCTTCAGCTTTATCACTGTGGAATATCTGGCTGAAATAAATAAATGTAACCTAGGCTAGGCATTACCCAGTGCTCTTAAATGTGATTTATGACATTTCTGGGAGCCTGCAAGGAAAGTGATGCCACTCCAGGTTATCTTGTTTGCATTTCATAGCAGTAAAATTCATTAAAAACAGTAAAATTCATTAAAGGATTTTTTTAATAGCCCTTCCTAAGGTTTCTAGTTCAATTCCCACTTGCTGTGCTTCCAGGAAGTGCTTTCTTTTTATCACATATTTCTCCAAAAGCTGTGAAGTCATCCAAAAATTACTGTTCAGGAGTGGCAGCCAAGCCAGGGAGAGGGAGCAAAGCAGCTTTGCCAATTCAGTTTCTTTATAATTCAGTTTATTTATCATTCAGGTTATTTCTCATCCATTTAAACTCACTTTACCTGCAGCAGGCTGGGTTGGTCAGGCCAATAAGGAAAATATATCAAAGAAATGCAGGTTCCTTTTAAGATGCACAGCCAAGTCAGTTTAAATATTAAACAAGAACTTCAAAGGAAAGCCTGCTATAAATGTGAAAAGTAATTTTGGGGTTTTTTTACTGCTCTAACTGTAATTTGGATTACTGTAACTCTGCTTCCTGAGCCAGAATAATTTCTATTATCAGTATTTTCTATCAATGTAACCTATTGTGTTTATGGGGCAGGGAGGAGTGATGAATCTGACTTCATGCTCTGAGGGCTCATTTATTATTTTATGATATTAAAATATATTAAACTATACTAAAGAATACAGAAAGGATACTTACTGAATGATAAAAAGATAATAATGAAAACTCCTGACTCTGGAGTCCAGACACAGCCTGACCCTGACTGAGCCAAAGAGTGAAAACAACTCCCAGCAGAGCCCAATAAAACAATCACCTGTGGGTAAACAATCCCCAAACACATTCCAAAGGAGCACACACAGGAGAAGCAAATGAGATAAGAATTTGTTTTCCTTTTTTTCTGAGGCTTCTCAGGAAAAAAACCCTGGGTGAAGGGATTTCCCAGAAAACATGAATGTGACAGTGACCCTGAGGGACATTTTACCACTTGAGCCATCCTTAAAGCAGGAATTTTCTTGCTAAAACTGCTTTTAAAACACATCACTTTTGGGTTTGGGAGGAACCTGGTGCTGATCAGATGCATCAGATCCTGGTGTTTCCTCCCCTCAGGCCCGTTTTGTGCTGATCCTGCTGGTGGGATCCTTCGATGTCATCTGTGCCCTGCTCCTGATGCAGAGCCAGTCCATGATGGCATTCAGGGTGGGGGGAGCCCTGGAGAGCCTCCAGGCCCAGTACTGCATGCTCAACCTCTGCTTCTCCATGCTCACCTTTGATCTGCAGGCACAGGTACAGAAATTCCCTTTTTTCCTTCTTCCTGATGATATCTTGGGCTGGCTGAGCTGAATTATTCCTTTCCAAAATCAACCCTCTCTCTTACCTTTATTACATTGTGGTGGTGTTCACAGAGGATGAGGGAAGAGAGGAGGATCTGACTCCATGTTTCAGAAAGCTTGATTTATTATTTTATGATAAATATTATATTAAAACTACACTAAAAGAATAGAAGAAAGGATTTCATCAGAAGGCTAGCTAAGAATAAAATAAGAAAGAATTATAAAGTTTTGTGGCTCAGACTCTGTCTCTCAGCTGACTCTGATTGGCCATTAATTAGAAATAACTAACATGGGCTAATCAAAGATTTACTTGTTGCATTCCACAGCAGCAGATAATTATTGTTTACATTTTGTTCTTGAGGGCTTTCAGCTTCTCAGGAGAAAAAAATCTTAAGGAAAGGATTTTTCAGAAAATATCATGGCTACATTATATTAATAATGGTTGTAGCTCCATGTGTTTGTCATAGCTTAGCTAAAATCCATCCAAATGAATCAAAATGTATTTCATCATTGTCCTGCACAAAAGGAGCTGATTTTGGGGAGGTTTATCCATTAAACAATTGCATCCAGGAGCTCCAACACCCCTGAAGTGAGCAAGGCTGTTCCTGCCCATCTCTGCCTCCAGCATTGAGGAAATGATTCTGGAGTGGGAGAGGGGAACTCCAGCAGGGCAGTGAGACAGAAAATGAAATTACAGCAGGGGGAAGTGAGCCCAAGAGCTGTTACCTCTGTAAACACCCCTCACCCTTATTTCCTGCAGCTTTACTTTGCTCTATCTGCTGTGTTATACAGGGAATGACCTCTGTCCTTGCCTGAGGAATAATTCAGCTTTCAGACCCAGGGGGTTTGTGGCAGATATTTTTTTTCCCAAGAGTGATTCCATGCAATGTTTCCTCCCCAGCTGTGCCTGTGCATCCTCCTGATCAGCCTGCACGAGGTCACCCTGCTGCACAACATCATCTCAGCCACAGGCGTGGTCTGGGGCTGCGTCAAGGTCACCGTGGGCATCACTGCAGTGAGTGGCACCTGCAGGGGACACCAGGGACACACTGGTGTGGCACTGCCCAGGGAAGGGAGCCAGCATGGGGAGAAGCAGAGCAGCAGCAATATTGAAGCCAGGCTTTGTTTAAATCTGTGTCTGAGCTGAGCACAGGGAGTGAAGCAGTCACCTCATCATTGGGCCATTCTGAGGGATGTTTTTAGTCTCAGTCCTTGATCACTTCAGTGAAATCTGGAGGATCACACTGGCTTCAATATTTCTGCCTCTCTGCCAAGGCTGGGTGAAACTGGGAGCAGTTCTCAGGCCTTAAATCCTTAGGAACCCACACCAAAAGGATGAGGGGTCCTTTGTTGGGGCATCTCCTTCAAAGCTCAGGGACAATTTCCAGGTTAACCTGGAAGATTTGTGAACTTGAAATGGGATTTTGAACCTTCTCTGAAGTCCTTAGCCTCTCTTCCAAGCGTGATTGCAGAATCAGGGCCAAAGTACATCAGTAAGTGAGGTTTTTATTACCAGGAAGGAGTTGAGGGGTTTTTGGGGGTGGATGTTGGTTTAGGCTCCTGGGCTGTTTGCTTTAGTCATTCACACAAATTCCTGACAGCTGAAATAGAGCTCCCTATGTATTTTAATGGCTTTCTTGCTAAAATTGTGCTTTTAAAACACATCAGTTTTGGGTTTGGGGGGAACCTGGGGGGATCAGATGCATCAAACCCAATCCTGACACTGGCACAGTCACTGCTCCCACCCCCAGAGGCTCAGCTGATTTTCCTTCCTTTGCTCAGACCTGCCCTCCCAGCCCAGGGCTGCTGCAGTCCCTTTCTTCCTTCCCAAGGCCCTGGGGGAATTGTGAAATGAAATTCCCCTGGCACTTCAATCCTCTTGCTTCTCCCACATTTCCCTCCTCACTGACTGCACTTCTGTGTGGCAAAAAGAAAAGTGGAGAAAAAGCCTCAGGGAGCTTTCAGTCTGTTACCTGTGAAAACACTCAGCTGCTAGAGAAAATCTGAGTGTGCCCAGAGAGAAAGGTCAGGGAAAACAGAGCCTGAAATTCCTGCTAAAAAACTCAGAGGGAGAAGGGAAGTGGAGAGCAATGCTAAAATTCAGAACTCAGCTTAGCCAGCACTTGGAATGCAATGAAAAATCAACTATTTGTAGCTTTTTTTAGAATAAATAGCACCTTAAAAAAGCTGTATCTCACCTTATTTTGCAGATTTTAAAAGAGATGAAGCCCCTGGTGTGGGTGTTCCTGATCCAGAATGTGCCTGAGGTGGTTTATCTCACCTACCTGCTCTACACGGTAAGGGCAGCAGGGCTGGGGGGTCTCACCCTCATCCTCCTCAGGGCCAGGGTGTTGCTTTGCCCTTCCTGCAGCTCCTGCTGGATTTCAGGAGAGCAGAGCCCATCCTGCCTCTCCAGGATCAGCTTTGCAGCACAGGGATGAAGTCAGGTTGCTCCTGAACTGATCAGAGGGAGGTTCTGGGAGTCCCTGCAAAGAATGATGAGGGAAAAATGAAACAAATTCTTGTTCAAAATACAAAACTCCTCAGAAATACCTCCCCTCCTTCACACAAGCCTCAAGTGGTGCCAGAGAATTTGACCAGGGCTCAGTTGTTGCATTTTAAAGAATTTCTTGGTAGCACCCACAGCTAAGGATCCTGCTGTAGCCAAAACAAGGCAGTGCAAGCCCAACAAAGTCCAGTTTGGGGCAGGTTTTTTGCTCTGTAACACTGATAAAACCTTTATCAATGAGCACCTCCCACCAGATGTGAGAGAGGAGAGCCAGGGGCAGCCAGGCTGGGCAGGGCTGGAATGCTGAGAGTGCCAGTGCTGCGAATCCTTCCCACCCAAACACCCAGGGATCATCAGCCCCCACAGCCCCATTTATCACATGCAGCTCCCCATTATTCCAGGCTGTTTGAGCTGGCACAGCCCAGCAGGACTCCACACTGTCTGTACACCATGAAATCAGAAAACTCAGCTGGTTCCAAAGTCACCTGTTGGGTTTCTATTTTGTCTTTTCCCCCAGTTCCTACCTGGTGACTCCTCTCAGAAACGCAGCTGCACGTTGTGGCTCCAAGGTTTTGTGGTGATGGTTTGGTGTCTCCCTTTTCCTGCAGGTGATCAGGGAGTGGGGCAAAGGCAATTCTTACACCCTGGAAGCTGCTTTCATCACTGGCTCCTGCATTTCTGTCACAATCAAATCTGTTCTGCTCTGGGCTCTGCTTCACGTCTACCGCAGCTTCGGGCAGGGGCTGAGGGAGAGAAGTGAGTACCCAAAAACGCCCTGGGGAGGTGGAGCTGTTCTGTCCCAGTCACAGGGAAAGCCTTAACAGATCCCAAACCAAGCAGCTCTGCAGCCCCAGAGTGACCAGGCTGCCAAAGCTCAGAAGTTGGGTGGGACAGATTTGGCTTTTCCCTGGCAAAGCTGATGCCAACCTGAGCAAGAGCTGCTGCTGTCTAAAAAATCCCACCTGTGTGGGCAAATCTCTGCTTGCAAGATTTCTGTCACACACAGTAAAGCCACTGATGTGGCACAGCCCAAAGCTCCTGTCCCCGGGGTCTCTGAGCCCTGCAGTGCTGCTGACTGAGCTCCCTCTCTTCCCACAGTGTTTTCCTCCTATGGAAGGATCGACTCCTGAGCCCTCCCTGTGCAGCTCCCACAGAGTGAAGCCACCCCAGAGCTCCTGCCCTGCCCTCAGGGTGGCCACCAAGTGTCCCTGTGCCAGCATGGAGCAGGGACAGGAAGGTGTCACTTGTGTCTTGGAGCAGTGCAGGTGGGACAGAGCTTAAAGCAAAATCTGTTTGGGAAATTCCCAGCTGGGACCAAGCACCTTTCACTGCTTTTCCTGCTGCTCTGGAAGCACAGGGGGTCACACACAGGGGGTCACACACAGGGGGTCACCCCTGCATGTGAGCTGCTCCTTTCAGTGCTTTCTGCCTGGGCAGACACAAACATCATGAAGGAAATTTGCACTCCCACCCTCTGTACCTGAATTCAGAAGGGGATTGTGCTGCCCAGCTTGGATCTCCTGCAGAGCAGCTCAGCCCTGATGGTTTGGTGACAGTGGTGTCCCCTTTCTAAGGCTTCTTTTCATCCTCTGGCTTCAGAATATTTCCATTACTTTTTGTTAACCCCAGCTACACATGGAAAATGCTCCCTGTAAGCTCAGCCCTCCTCAGTGTAACCAAGGTGCCATTTCACACCAGGGGGACTGTTACAATTAAGCCTTTAATATTGTAATTTAAAAGTTTGGTATTTTATTGACTGGAACCTTTAACTACTGGCTATTTTGTAATAAAGCATAAGCACAGTTTGTGTTTGGATAATTATTTCATATGGAACAGCACCAATTCAATGGGAAATCCCTTCCAAAACTCAATAGGGAAGAGGTTGGGACTGGAATTCCTGGGTGCTGTGGACATTGGCACTACACCTCTCTTCAGACACTGCAAAAAGCAATTAAAATTAAAAATTTATCACAGCTTATTAGGGAGGTTTACAAGGATTCTATAAAATTGCTGTAATTTTTTTCTCCTCATCCTGACCATCTAAATCACAACCTGTATTACAAATATGTACATTTCTCATCTTGCTCTCCTAAACCTGACTCAAATCTCCTTTACCTGCAGCCCCAGGGAGGCATTTAGAGGTTGATGTGTGACAGCAGCAGCTGCCTCTGACTTCACCCCACAAGTGGCAGCAGGGATTGGTGCTGGAAGAATTAAACATTTAAACATCCCAACAAAACCTTTGCAGTCCTTCCCTCAGCCAAGCCCAGTGGGAAACCCTTTCCAAGGTTCCTGGTAAAACAAAAACTTCACTTCAAACCAGCTCCTTTACCTGCAAAAGGAATCTCCTTGTCAAACAAAAACTCCATTTGAAGGCAGCTCCTCACATCCCTCTCAGCTGCTGGAATGAGTTACACATTAATTATGAAATCAAAAAATTCATTAATCTCAATTCCATGGGAGAAATGCCCAGAACTTCATCAGAAGTGATGAAATGTACCTGAGGAATTTAAATGAAATGTACCTGAGGAATTTAAACCTCATTTGCAAGTGTGCAAATACAAGTGTGCCACAGGCATTTCAACCCCATTTTTAACCCTACACTTCCTGGATATTATTTGATCAGCTTATCTGACCCATATCTATTTCACCCTTAACTATTTCTTTCCTCATATTTCTATTATTGTGCCTTTAAAACAGAATTTAATGCAGCCCAGCTGGTTGTACACAAGATTTGTTTCAAGCTTCACAGCAAATCCAGCAATTATTTTAATATTTTTGAGGAAAACCTGGTATCAAACATTCCAAAAAAAGCCCTGGGTGTATTCCCACAAAGAGATCCCACTGTCCCATGAGAAATGTCAAATTCCCCACACAATTCCAAGCAACTGATTGGGATTTCACTATTTTCTATTCTCCCCAGTCAAAGGGCAAATCAACCAATCCAACTTTACAAAAAGGTTTTATTGAAAGGATTGAAAAATATTTTGTTTCTCAACAATATTTAAAACCAAGTTTTCAATATGTTAACAATCTGTAACAGGATTTTTTTAGCTCTTAAAAATTCAGTACACTGCTTTATTCCCTACTACAGTTGGTAACAACTTCTTCCATTTCTACCAGAGGATAACTTTTTTCTTTTTAAAAACAAATTAATTTCCCAGCTTCCATTTTGGCCCTTTGTAGATGAAAGGATTTGCAGGTGCCAGTGACCTGTAAACCCTTTTATTAAAAACTCTTAATCAGCAAACCCCTGTTTTTTTAGCACAGTTTGACCAAGTTATTCTGAAGAAGCTACATTAGCACAAAGAGGTTTTATTGCCAATAAAGTGAGGTGCCTTTCAGCTTTTTTCTGCTTCTGCTCCTGGAGCAGTTGAAATGCACAACTCCAGGGCTGCTGCAGCCTCACCCTCCTCAGTTTGCAGATTAAAAGCCTTGGAAAGGGACTTGGTACACTCAGATTTGTGATGGATTAACAGAGAGAATCAAGGCAGCTTTTGGAGGAGAAGCCAGGACTGGATCCCTGAGCCAGGGCTGCAGCTCTGCCTGGGCTCAGCACCCCCAGAAAATTCCTTTTGTCAGCAGAATTCTGTACAAGCAAAGCTGCAGCAGCCTCAGAGGCAGCAATGCCATTGCAGCAGGTGATAAATTGAAAGAAGAAATTTCAAGCCAACCCCTAATGTGGATCTAAAGTAGTTCAGTACACTTTGATTACAGATTTCATTACCTGTGCACTCTGAAAATTAAAAGTCTGGCAATTTAGTCAAGAATAGCTTTACTATTATAAAAAGCATAAATAAAAAGTGCTGAATATAGTTTTATCTTTAAAAAAATTCTAGATAAGGCTCATAAATCATTTCACCTCTGCAAAATGATTTTCCTCTCCCCAGTGTGCCTAGAACTGCTCATTCTGCACTCATCCACACGTTTCTCTAGACACCATACCCTGCTCCTTCTCTCAATTATTGCATGTTTAAATAAAATAGTTCCAAAGCAAAAAAGCCTGACACTTCTCTAGCTCAAAAAGTAACCAGTTATCAAATAACTGTATACTCACTCAGGAAACCCGTAAGCAGCTTCAAAACAGTGATAAAACAATGACTGCAGATTCAAGTGAAAGAGAAATCCCAAAAGCTCTCTGGATATTCTCCAAGATATCCCAAAATCCATCTGGTTTTGACCAAACCAAAGCAATATTCTATGTTACAAAATGTACAAACCAAGTGTTCATTAATACCAATGCTGTTCGTTGTGATTTTAAATCACTACCAAGAGTTTGTTTCTCTTTTCTGGAAAAGTGCTCTCACCTGCATTTCATGAGCTCAGCCTCCCAAAGGGATGAGACATTATTGAAACCACCAGAGGACAACAGGTCAGGCAGAGGCTGGAAATGAAACCAGTTCCCATTTCCACTTTGGACCACAGAAACAACGTAAGACAATCATGAGAAATTTCAGCAGAGATTCTCCCTCATCCCCAAGGAACTCCCACCTCAGGCAGGAAATTCATTCCTTGGCCCTGAACAGCTCCTGGCCCTTCCTTCAGTGAGCGATGCAGCAAGACTTGAAAATGCTGAAGTTTGGATAAAATGATCAAGAGACTGCACCACAGAGAACATAAATGTAAACATTATCCTTGGGTTTGCTATTTTGCAGTTGAAGTACAGTACAAACCCTTTCCCCCCACCCCAACCAGTTCTTTTGGTGGGGTTTGGTTGTTTTTTTTGTTCTTTCATAAAAGCACATACAATAAAATATGTACAGAGAGAAGTTAGAAACACCTGAAAGCATCTTAAAAAAAGTAAATGTGAGACTTAGAATAATCTTGAGTGTGCTGAAGGCACCATTGCTACTCCACTGGGAATGTGTCCTCTCATTTCTCCACCCAGCAATGCAGAATCCCACCCTGGATTGCTCAGCACCAAGAGTTGGAAGGTATCCACGGAAGTTGAGGGCATTCAGGATCTCAGAACAGAACATTTTCTTCAGGACAACAGTGAATTCAGTAGCAAGTGAAGTCCAGATTCTTCTTGAACACTTGGAGAATTATTATTATTATTATTATTATTTTAAACATGATAGTCTCTAATGCTACCATTTATCCCAGGGAATCAAACAAAAAGAATAACAAAAACCAACACATGGATGATTCCCACCAAGAGGAAGTGCAGAGCTGTGAATCAGCTCAGCTACAAATAATCAATGCTCATCCCTGCTGTTTGTGGCTATTTCCACAGTGCTGACAGCCAGGGTCAACCACTGCTCAAATGGGCACAAGAGAAAGAAATGTATATATAAAAAATATATACTTTTTATTATTAATTCCATCTATTAATAAAAAACATCCTTTGTGGATGTTTCTTCAGTGTGTCATACTTGCAAGTAAGAAAGTATTTTCTGGGCAAGATAACAAAGAAGAACTATTATTTTTAAAAAGAAAACTTCTCAGAGCCTTTCTGTTCCTAGCAGTGTTAAATGGAGTTATAACCTATCAAATGGAAGATTTTAATGCCACTTTTCTGCTGCCACTTTTCCCTGGTGTAGCTACATTCAACCTACCATGGAACTGGTAAGTCAGAAGTTACAATCAAATCTGCAGATGTGGTTTTGGATAGCAGTCAGGAATAATCCACTGCTCATTGGAAGGAAATTCAGAACCATCAGAGCCTTCCACTCCCCTCCTGATGCACAGGAAGAAGCAAAACCCTCCCCAATCCCAACCCCTGAGGGACATCAACCACAACCACAGGGCAGCTCCAAAATCCAGCAGAGGGGAGGGATTCTGCCACACTGCCCTGCTCCAAAATCCAACAGAGGGAGGGATTCTGTCACATCCCAGTGCTCCAAAATCCAACAGAGGGGAGGGATTCTGCCACATTCCCCTGCTCCAAAATCCAACAGAAGGGAGGGATTCTGCCAGATTTCAGTGCTCCAAAATCCAACAGAGGGGAGGGATTCTGCCACATTCCCCTGCTCCAAAATCCAACAGAGGGAGGGATTCTGCCATATTTCAGTGCTCCAAAATCCAACAGAAGGGAGGGATTCTGCCAGATTTCAGTGCTCCAAAATCCAACAGAGGGGAGGGATTCTGCCACATTCCCCTGCTCCAAAATCCAACAGAGGGGAGGGATTCTGCCACATTCCCCTGCTCCAAAATCCAACAGAGGGGAGGGATTCTGCCACCCTGCCCTGCCAGAGCCCTGCTGGCGGGGCACACTCAGAACTCCTCCTCCACACCGAAGTTGTTCTGCTTCTTGCGCACGTTCCAGTGCAGGCACTGGGCCAGGCTCTCGAACCAGTCGCTCACGGGGTCCCGGAAGCAGATGGAGGGCAGGGGGTAGCAGGAGGTAGTGATGCTGATACTGCAACAGCACAGGGCAAGTCAGGCAGGGACAGCAACAATCTGAACAACCCCCAGCCTGTCCCACCCAGCACGGAGCTGATTCACTGCCGAACAGCAGCTCTCCATGCTCAGCGATCAGAGCTACAGCTGATCTCAGAATAACCAGCAAAGTTCTGGGGACACTTTGTGTGACGTGTCTGGGAACCCTCCATGGCATCCTGCACCCACACAGGGACAAAGGAAACCCAGGGCATCACCTTGGCCTTTGGGTTTCAAGTTTTAAGCATAAACCCAAAAATTTCAGAGTCTAACCAAGGGCCAAACCTGGTGTTTGAATCTTTACTGGGCACTTTTCAGTTTCAAGTTTTAAGCAACAAGCCCAAGGATTCCAGAATGTAACCAAGGGTCAAACCTTGGGTTTGAATCTTTATTCAGCTCCTGAACTCCTTCATAGATGATCCAAATTCCTTTATAAATTACCCAAGCTCAGAGGGAATAAAACCTGCTCAGGATGGAGGGTTACACCAGCTCTGTATTTTCCTTCATGGCACCTTGTGTGGGCCAAGAGGAAAAAAGGCATCCTGAAAAACCAATCTGCCAATCTCCCTCCCAGAGCTGCCTTTAACACCTCCACAGCAAATTCTGAACACAAAACTGAGGGACTTCACACCCTTCTGCTCACTCAAGGCCACAGCAAGTGACCACAACCCCTCCCAGTTAACCCAGTTTAATCCACGTGGAGTATTCCAGCACCTGTGCTCACAGGCAGCTCCTGTTGCTTTGTATCTTTCAGAATTCCTAAGATTTACCTTGAAGTTTAAATTTAGAGTTTTCTAAAGATAAGCCCATGCAATGTTTACAGTCTGAACATTTCACTTGCTTTTATGGGCAGATCTGAAGAACTCAAGTTAGAAATGAAATCCTTTTAGTGCAGTCTGTGCTCTGGGAGGTGTTAGGGTTTATAAAAGCTTCTCCCTCACTGCCAAAAACCCTTTTGGCAGATGTTGGAGAATGAAGGAGCTGCATGAATCAGGATTTTCTATACTTAGAGATAATACAATCAGCAGAAAGGTCTGACCTGTCTCCATGGCAGATTTCCTGCCTCTTCCTTCCATCAAAGGAAACCCACGCCGTGTTCCTGGCATCAGGGGAGAGCATGATCTGCAAAACAGGAATGGTCCAAAACTCCAGAGCAAGGAACAAACACCTCCTCCACCTCCCTCTGAGGCACAACTGAGCCCTTGGAGCTCCAACTAGCACTGGAATTCCCAGCTGTCCATGGCAGCAGTGCAGTAACACCACTCAAGCTCCAAACTTTTATTTTTTGTTTATAAATATGTTTTTCTATATGCAGTAAATCCACTTTTTCTAAGTACAAGGTCATAACCCACACAGACCTTCCAGTTCCAGCCTGTCCCTTCCTTCCAGTTCAGTTCCTGTAACTTTAATTCAGTTTTAATTCCTGTAACTTTAATTGAGGAGCTGAATTAGCTTTTCTTTCCAGAAAAAAATAATGAAGTTAATCCAGAAAAATACATTTTAATACATAATGAATCCAAAGGTATCAAATCTAGGAAGTTTGGCTCTTATTTAAATTACATTCCCATTAAAAGAATTAACTATCACTGGCCAATAACACCCACTGACATGAAAGCGTGGGCTGAGAGCTACACCATGAATAAACATTGAATTTATGTTGTAAAACAGGAACAAAAAGTGCAGAACACATTTATTTCTCAATGCTAATCCTCCAACACCCCCAGGACAAAAGGAGAAAGGGACTCTTCCTTGCAAAATACCCCTTAACCAAGTCTATCTTATATTCAGCTATTAAAATGTCTTTTTTCTGCAAGACAATATTTAAAAAACCTAAATGCTGAATTGCAGATAGTGCTACCAGTGTATACTGAAGATCTGCAATATTTCTGCATGAAAGGAGAATTTTTGATTCCTTTCACTGATCATTTACAGGCACTTTTAGCCAAGATTATGGAACATTTTTCAGAATGCAAATATAGGAATTCCCATTTTGTAGAATGTTACAGAGCTACAGTCCTGTTGGAAAAGGGTAAAATATTCCAATTAAATTTATTAAAGTGGACAAATTCTTCAATTTGAGGGGGCAAATTCTTCTAAAGAAAGGCATAATCTTGAGCCAGACTTGGTGTGATCCAGCCCCAGGTGAGAGGAAGCTTCCCACAGGACACCTCCCACCCTCCCCTCATTGCAGTGCCCACCCCGGACGTTTTTAACCCACAAACAGCAATAAAATGAAGGTGAAGCTCACCTTGAGTTCCACCCCAGCAGGAACCACGATGGGTCTGAAGGACAGGGAGTGGGGGCAGATGGGGGTGATCATGATGGCCGGGACGTTGGGGTGGATCATGGACGCTCCGGCCGCGGCGGCGTACGCGGTGCTGCCGGTGGGCGTGGACACGATCACCCCTGGGGACAGCAACAGCACAGGGACAGCAGCATTAACAACCAGGGACTGCTCTGGGGACACCAACACATCCCCTTCACCCCTGGGGACAGCAGCAGCACAGGGACAGCAGCATTAACAACCAGGGACTGCTCTGGGGGACACCAACACATCCCATTGTCACCCCTGGGGACAGCAAGAGGACAGAGACAGCAGCATTGAACAAAGATTGCTCTGGGGGACACCAACAAATCCCATTGTCACCCCTGGGGACAGCAACAGCACAGGGACAGCAGCATTAACCACCAGGGATTGCTCTGGGGGACACCAACACATCCCATTGTCACCCCTGGGGACAGCAACAGCACAGGGACAGAACCAGGGACTGCTCTGGGGGACACCAACACATCCCATTGTCACCCCTGGGGACAGCAACAGCACAGGGACATCAGCATTGAACAAAGATTGCTCTGGGGGACACCAACATATCCCATTGTCACCCCTGGGGACAGCAACAGCACAGGGACATCAACAGGGATTGCTCTGGGGGACACCAACACATCGCCTTCACCCCTGGGGACAGCAACAGCACAGGGCCAGCAGCACTGAACCAAAGTGAAACCCTTCCTTTGCATTTCCCAGCTCCACTGCAGCCCAGCACACACAAAGTGAGAAGTTCCCCCCTGACCCTGCCACGTGCTTTCAGGAGTTGCACAAACTCAGGTTACACAATTGTGTAACAGTGACTTTAAAGCTCTTAAAGAAAAAAATGAAAGATAACTCCCGCTCTTTATGAGTTGAGATTGTTTGCCTTCAGCAATCCCAGGTATCCAAGCCAATCTTTCTGAGCTATTTCTTACCTTTAGCCTGAAATATAACACCCCTAAAAGAGCTACCTGCCCTCACACGCCCATAAACAAAACCTTTCAGCACCTCAAGCTTCACTGTAGGAACACCCCCGTTCTTTGCACACTCTGTTTGCTGTCAGCAGTGAACTGGAGCCGTTTCCAGGAGAGAAAATCCCCGGGAAAGCCAGGCTGGCCCTGAGCTGGGAGCAGCACTCACCATCCCCCTGCACCGTGGTGATCAGGTGCCCATCCAGGAACACATCCACGTTGGACAGGTAGGAGGAAGGGCCACGATCCACCACAACCTCATTGAGGACCTGCCACGACAGCAAACATTACTGCAGCCTGCTGCTGCTGCCTTGGCAGGGAAATAAATGTCAAAAACTGAACAGGCTTTCCACATCTCCTAAAAATTCAGTTATTTAGTACCTGCAAATTAAAGTCTCTTTACATTTCTGTCCTATCGAGTGCCAGCTGAAGTTTAAGAATTTAGTTTTGAATATTTAATTAGATTTAATTCTTAATTTTAAAAATTAAGTTTTGAAGTTTAAGAATTAATCCCCAGGGGTGGTCACTAACAACATGCAGAGTTTTCCTTATTTATAAAACATTTGGTATGCCTGACTTTAGAACTACTACTTTGTTTCCAAAATAGAAGGAAGGTTGGACTCAAGCTTGGAGATATTTCTCAGCCTAAACAATTCCGTGAAATTATTTCTGTTTTAAGGATTATTCCCCGGGAGCTGGTCACTAACAACATGCAGGGTTTTTCTTCTCATTTAAAAAAATGAGAAGAATTCTGAGAATATAAAAATGTAAATGTCTGATGTGTCTGACTTTAGAACCACTTTGTTCTCAAATAGAAGGAAGGTTGAACTCAAGCTTGGAGATATTTCTCAGCCTAAACAATTCTGTGAAATTATCTCTATTTTAAGGATTACTCCCCAGGAGCTGGTCACTAACAATGTGCAGGGTTTTTCTTCTCATTTATGTCTGGTGTGTCTGATTTAGAACTACTACTTTGTTCTCAAATAGAAGGAAGGTTGGACTCAAGCTTGGAGATATTTCCCAGCCTAAACAACCCTGTGAAATTATTTCTAGAGCAAAGTGTGAGATGAGCACTTGTGATTGCACAAAGGAAATTGTGCAGCAAAAAAACTGGGAAATTGAGCAAAGCCCAGCCCCACCCTGCTGGGGAGAACTTTAATGAAACAAATACAAATTACACACAATATCTTGGGGGTTTTTTTGTTTGTTTTTTCCTCTAACCTGATATTGCATAATTTGTTTGCCCACTTCTTTCTCCAGGCTTGCAGACACGACTCCATTCTCCTCTATCCCATTCTGCACTGAGCCTTTGTCCCTGTGCTCCTTCACCACCTTCACCTTGAGCCTGCTCCGCAGGACCAGAGCAGCGTTACCTGGAGGGAAAAACAGGGAAAACACTCAAAAAAGGAGATTCTGGCCCAGGAAATCACCCCAGCAGTGACTAACCCACTCCAGCAAACCCCATCCAGCTATTCCTGAGCTTCCCAGTTTCATTCACAATAATTGGCTGCACTTGGCTGAAGCTCAAAATTGATTTTTAGTAGCAACGAGCAAAAATCAAAGCCAAATTTTAAGCCAGTCCCTTCCCACTTTTCTTATTATTTTAAAAGAAAATTTCAGTTTTATATAGACATGATTAAAATGGGAAAATACTGTTGGGCTCATGTGATCTCCAGTAAGACAAAAGCTAAGCTTAAAGAAAATTAAAGCATTAGAAACATGTGTTAAAAGAGAACATTCTAGTGAGAGTTTTAAACATCTTTGCAGGATCTACTTTGGATCTCAAAAGCAACTCAAAAGAATTTATTTCCTCAAATATTTTATTTGCCTGACTTCTCAGTATTTAAACACTGCACTTTATTTCTATGTTTAGTTGCCATTTAACATAAATTCTACATTATCTTACACATATTTACTAAATAAAGTTATTTCTTAGCCCTTTTTTTTTACAGAGCAGTACAGAGAGCAGCACTGGATGGGTCAATGCAGTGCAAAACTTCTGTTAATTTAAAATATGTTTCTGGTAATTTAAGATATAGTTTTTGTAATTTAAGATACATTTCTGGTAATTTAAGGTGCATTTTTGGTAATTTAAGGTGCATTTCTCAAGTTTCAAATCTTAAGGGCTGCCCTAAAAGAATTTATTAAGAAAAAGTAACAAACAAACACCACACCTTGTCCCCTTAAATTTACCTTCTATAACCTGAGTGACTTGGGACTGAAAATTCTCAAAATTAAATGGAGTAAGAAATCCAAGGGATCCCAGATGAAAAGCCATAACTGGAGGTACACTACCCTATCAATAAAGAAAAGAGTTTTAAAGCTACTCAGTCAAAGCAATCCATACTTCAACTATTTGCCTGTAAATATTGTGACTATTGATGAAACTTCAACTGTGCTTCATAAAAAACAACATATTTAAATGATTTTCACAAGGCAAAAAATTGAGAATGAGGAACAAAAGACAAATGCTGAACTCAGGAAAAAAGAGGGGGAAAAAACACTTTTAAATACTTCCAAAAGAAAAGGTTTATGGGTTTATTTCCCATAAGAACCAACCTGGAAAAGTGAAGAAGCATAAAGCAAGGTCCCATCTCCTCCCAGGCATATGATAAAGTCTATCTGATTGGAGATATCATCATAGTCTGGGAGAAACATTGAAATAAAAAGTTTTCATTCAAATTGTATCCACATTCTTAATTTCCTAACAAAATTTAGGAAGAAAAGTTACAATTTGCAGCATACAAACATTCCCTCACATATATAAAAAAGCACAATTAAGATGTAACAACTGCCTGCAAAAGATATAAAAGTTTTAAAAATTTGACCCAACAATTAAGAAAACACCAAGAAAAAAAAATACAGCTGTCCTGTTAAGAAATCATTTCCATACCTTCTCTGAAGGTGCAAAATTTCTTCTTCACTGGTCCAAAATTCTCATCATTAGCTATAGCAGGGTCTTCCAATACTTTTTTTTCTACATACACTATCATGTTGTTCTCCTGAAGAGAGAGAAATAAACTTGTGAGGGACCTCCCAACAACACACTTAATTCTCTCCACAATTTCCATTAATTTAGTTCTATAAATAATATTTACAGTAGTGTTCTGCATCTGCTGGCTGTTTTTAATGTGTGATTTGATCCTGATGAGAATTCTGCAGCATGCACAGAACATTTAATAAATGCTTAAATTTATATAAATATATACATGTTTAAATTTAAATAAAAATTTAAATAAATATTTAAATGTAATAAATTAAAGCTTGGGATTTGGAATATAGATTACAGATACAGCAATAATGCTGTGTTTGCTCAAGGCTTAAATGTTTTTTAAAATTATATACCGCTCCTGTAATTCAGAACTGCAAGCAGAATGGAAATTTTTACTTTAATTATTTTAATTAATTTAATAAATTTAGTTTTAAGCCTCATACTGATCTTAAATTCTGCACAACAAATTTTTTAGTACTGCCAGTGGCAGTGGGGATGAAGATTTGATTGCACAAATTCTGCACAGAATCAGCAGTAATTTCTATTTTCTCACCTCAGCGAGGCACACACAGAGCTCTTTGAAGGGCTGCAGCAGACTGGCATCACTGATCTTCTTAATTTCAATTAATTTAATTTTATAATTATCAATTTTAAGTAATTTAATCAATTCAGTTTTAAGCTTCATACTGATCTTAAATTCTGCAACAAGTTTTAGTACAGCCAGTGGCGGTGGGGATGAAGATTTGACTGCACAAACTCTGCACAGAATCAGCAGCAGGAGAGATCTGAGGTGTAATTTGAATTTTCTCACCTCAGTGAGATACACACAGAGCTCTTTGAAGGGCTGCAGCAGACTGGCATCACGGATCTTCTTAATCACAAGGACACTCTTGGGAGGTTTGTTCCACGTCAACCGCTGGCTCGCCGGGTCCTGGATGTGCCTGGGGGACACAAACACCCCAAACATCAGCACAGGGTCTGACACCCTCCTGACCTGGCCAAAATCATCCTCCAGGCTGGGGAACACAGCCCTGTGAACCAGGCAGGGAAAGGCAATAATTCCCATTGCAGGGATGTTCCTGAGCAAACTGCAATAATTCCCATTGCAGGGATCTGAATTTATTTATTAATGTATGGGGAATACACAGCCCTGTGAACCAGGTAGGGAAAGGCAATAATTCCCATTGCAGGGATCTGAATTTATTTATTAATGTATGGGGAACACACAGCCCTACACACCAGGTAGGGAAAGGCAATAATTCCCATTACAGGGATCTGAATTTATTTATTAATATATGGGGAACACACAGCCCTGTGAACCAGGTAGGGAAAGGCAATAATTCCCATTGCAGGGATGTTCCTGAGCAAACTGCAATAATTCCCATTGCAGGGATGTGAATTTATTTATTAATATATGGGGAACACACAGCCCTGTGAACCAGGCAGGGAAAGGCAATAATTCCCATTGCAGGGATCTGAATTTATTTATTAATGTATGGGGAATACACAGCCCTGTGAACCAGGCAGGGAAAGGCAATAATTCCCATTGCAGGGATCTGAATTTATTTATTAATGTATGGGGAACACACAGCCCTACACACCAGGTAGGGAAAGGCAATAATTCACATTGCAGGGATGTTCCTGAGCAAACTGCAATAATTCCCATTGCAGGGATGTGAATTTATTTATTAATATATGGGGAACACACAGCCCTACATACCAGGCAGGGAAATACAATAATTCCCATTGCAGTGATCTTCCTGAGGGAAAAGCAATAATTCACATTGCAGTGATATTTCTGAATGAAATGCAGTAATTGCCATTACAGGGATGTTGCTGAGGGAAATGCAATAATTCCAATTGCAGGGATGTTCCTGAGGGAAAGGCAGTAATTCCCATTGCAGTACATTTCTGAAGGCAATAATTCCCATTTCAGGGATGTTTCTGAATGAAATACAATAATTCCCATTGCAGGGATGTTTCTGAATGAAAAGCAGTAATTCCCATTTCAGGGATGTTCCTGAGGGAAAGGCAGTAATTCCCATTGCAGTGATCTTCCTGAGGGAAAGGCGATAATTCCCATTGCAGTGGTATTTCTGAATGAAATACAATAATTCCCATTGCAGGGATGTTTCTGAATGAAAAGCAGTAATTCCTATTTCAGGGATGTTTCTGTGCTTTACTACACACAGGTGATAACACAGAATTAATAACTCTGGTCCCTGCTGTCCTGTGAATGAACTTTGCCAACAGAAGCACCACAAAAGCTCTCAGAAAAAGTTCCTGAACTGACACCACTGCTTCCTCCTGGTTTAGTGCTGACTCAAAGGAGAAATATTCAATTAGAGGATCTGAAAAAGTCACAGCTTCATTTTTCCCCATCCAACACTCTAAATGTAAATTTAAAATCCATTTTATTTCAATGCTCACGTTCAGCAGAAACTAAAGGTTAATGCAGGGCTCTAATATCAATAATGCTGACAAGAAATAGGGACTGCAGCACTGAACAAACCCAGAATTAGCACCAACTCCATTCAAACAGCCAGCCTGCCTGGTTCAGCTGTACTCACCAATTCCATGCACTTCTACTGAATGAAAAGTTATTCATAACTTGCTTTAAGATCTTCATGTTTCTTTCCAGGGCTCAGGCAAATGTAACAGCTCCAAATAAAATAAAATGCTGAGGCTTTTATCACTTATTAATAACTGCAACCTCAGAGGAATACATTTTTCCCTTAAAAATGTTTTTTTCTTCTACTGAAGATTTCAATCAATTCCAATAAAAAATTGTGAGGCTTTACAAAAAATCCTGTGGAAAACTTTACTCCAGATCCTCGAGGCAAGGTTTCATAAAGAAAATTCCATTTGAAGAAAAATAAACAGGGATTTGATTTCCCCTTCTCTCAAGAGCACAAGCCCTCTGATCCTTTCTTCACTGAGTATTCATTCCATTTATCTGGCTCATCAAAAAGCAAATTTGCAAGTTCTAGAGCTGCTGGTTGTATTGAGAGACACCAAACCTTCCCTAACTTAAATCTGCACATAAAAACTATGATTTCTGTTAAAAATAATTTC
Organism: Ammospiza nelsoni; assembly: GCF_027579445.1. Taxonomy (NCBI): domain Eukaryota; kingdom Metazoa; phylum Chordata; class Aves; order Passeriformes; family Passerellidae; genus Ammospiza; species Ammospiza nelsoni. The sequence continues at coordinate 1,890,076 of NC_080654.1, forward strand.
TCCAGTGAGGAGAGTTTAACAAAATTACCCACAGCAGAGGGGAAAAAACACCAACAAGGTTTTGCTTGCTTTTAAAACCCACAAAACCTCGTGTGCAGCAAAAGTAATTTCCAATTTGCTTTTTCAAACAAATCCTTGCCTTCAGCAGCCTGGGACAGCTCTGCTCCCAGCCCAAGGTTTCCCTGGCAGGATCCTGGCCCTGGTTTTATATCCCAGGGCTGGGCCAGCCCCTGGGAGGAGCAAATTCCCAGTCAGGTGGGTAAACACAACCTGGGCTGGCCTGCAGCACCAGGGAGAATGAGGAAGCTCTGTGCTGCCAAAGGGAGGGATCTGGGTTGGATTTCCCAGGAAAGGCTTGGATATCACCAGGAAGGTCACAGTCTAGTGAGGCAGAGATTTGGGCAAATAAACATTGACTGCAATGACTTACAGTTAACTGGAAGAGCAATTAAAGAAAACTTTTTTTTTTAAGGGGCAAAAACTAGAATGGTTTGGGTTGGAAGGGCCTTAAAGCTCATCCAGTCCCATCTTCACCATCTCAGGTGGCTCCAAGCCATGTCCAACCTGGTTTTGGACACCTCTGTGCCAGGGCCCCCCAAAAGCAGGGAGAGCACCACCTTGGTTAAAGCCTGAAATTCCTCACCTGGCCAAGCCAGGACCCCATTTATTAAGTATAGAGAGCAAGACTTGAACTTTGTCAATCTACAAAACTAAAATGTTTATTTGCCCCACTAGGCAGAAACCAGCCCTTATTCCCACATTTATCAACAGTCTAAGAGCAAACTTGCTTTAACTGAAAGTACCAGAGACCAAACAGAAAAATTGAAAGCACAAATTTAAACATGATCACCAAGGGAGGGAGAAGGCTCCCCTCAGATTTCACAGCACACAGAACAGCTCCTCTTCCTCCCCTTGTGGTGTAATAAAGAACTTTTATTGAGCTGGAAATATGGGAGTTGCCCTTTTAGACACCAAACTATGGATTTGCAGGTCATGCCAACTTGGCAAAACTGACCCCAGGATGGCAATCAAGCAACATGAAAACCTCTAAATACAGGTAAAACACAAACACAGTGCTGAGGGAGCTGGGGGTGCTCAGCCTGGAAAAAAGGAGACTCAGGGGTGACCTTGTCACTCTGCACAGCTCCTGAAAGGTTCTTGTGCTCAGCTGGGGTTGGGCTCTTTCTCCAGGAAATGACAGAACCAAAGGGCACAGCCTTGAGCTGCACCAAGGGAAATGCAGGTTGGATATTGGGAAGAAGGTTTTTCCAGAAAGGTGATAAAGTTTTTTACAGAAAGGTGATAAAGTTCAGGAATGGCTGCCCAGGGAGGTGCTGCAGTCCCCATCCATGGGTGTGTTTAACAAAGCCTGGATGTGGCACTGGGTGCCAGGGCTGAGTTGAGGGGTTGGGATCTTTAAAAGGTCTCTTCCAACCTGGGGATTCTGAGAATTTGGGGGAATTCTGGGAATTCCCAGGAACCAGGGAAGTGGTAGAGTAACCATCCCTGGGTGTGGCACTGGGTGCCAGGGTTGAGTTGAGGGTTTGGGATCTTTAAGGTCCCTTCCAACCTGGGGATTCTGAGAATTCTGATTATGAGGTGAACTAAGTGGAACCAGTGGAAAAGCAGAGTGGTTTTCTTTGCCCCAGCAGGAGCAGAGTGCCACTGCTGGAGGAATACTCACATAATGGTTTTGGGATTCTGCAGCATGCAGGCCTTTGGTCCAAACGTGGTCACTGGGCATGGTCCATGCAGGGAACGTGTTCTCCTGAGGGCAGAAGGACAAGCAGTGAGATGTGCTGACAAACTGCCTCTGCCTGCCTGCCCCAGCACCAATCCTGCTCTGCAGAGCTGCACCAAGAGCTCAGGGCAAAGAGCATTCCTTGAACCCACGTGTGCTTCCCAGCCAGGTCACTGTGCAGAGCAGCTTCACCTTCCCAGGGCCTGCACAGAACATTTTTATTCTGTGGTTCTCAAAGCACTACACCTTAGCTAAAAGCACATTTTGCATAGAACATTTTTATACTGTGATTCTCAAAGCACCACATCTCACCTAAAAGCACATTTTGCATATAACATTTTTATTCTGTGGTTCTCAAAGCACTACACCTTACCTAAAAGCACATTTTGCATAGAACATTTTTATTCTGTGGTTCTCAAAGCACCACATCTCACCTAAAAGCACATTTTAGAATGGCTGAATCTGGTATAAACACAGCTAAAACAGCTGAGTGAGTGCTCTCCCCTCTGAGGGCTTTGTGTTTCCCAGTGTGTGACTTGACAGGGAGCTCTCCAACACCAGTCATGGACATATTTTATGAAAAACCTTTTTATTAAGATTTTTTTCTCTTGAGAAGCTGAGGAGCTTCAGCTTTTCCATGTTTTGCTGCTTTAGAATGTGATTTAGAAAATTATTTTTACTTGATAACTAATGACAACTACTTGTGTCAGAACTGTGAGCAGTCACAAGATTTTATTACCATTCTTTTTTATTCTTCTCAAACTTTCTGATAAAATCCTTTTTTCTATTCTTTTAGTATAGTTTTAATAGATAATTTTCTTTTAATATAATATATATAATAAGATAATAAATCAGCCTTCTGAAACATGGAGTCAAGATTCTCATCTCTTCCTCATCCTGAGGCCCCTGCAAACACCACCACAAACACCTCCAGGTGTTTTTAAGTCACAGTGTCTTGGTCATTTAAATTAATAAATTAATCAAATAAATTCTTCAACTCTAAGCACATGGAGATTTGTATCTCCAGTATCAGGCTGCAATTCTGAACAGGCTGAAGAAGAACTGCTGTTTCCCCCCATTTATTTCTCTAATAAAATATTTGTCTTCAAATAAACAGGGGCTCTGAGGTGCCATTTCTCCTCAGAACTGAATCCCACCAGGACACAGGGTTATTCCTGGCTCTAGGATGAGATTAGCTGGAGAAAGCCACAACTCTTCTGCCTCACCTTCCTCCCAAACTCCTGGAACTGGCAGCAAAACTTGCTCAAGCCATGGAACTGTTCAAGCATTATGTGACTGCTATTAGAATTATTCCATTATAAAAAAGGGGAAACATTTATTTCCTGGGCTTAATTCAATCACATCTTGCTTGCAACAATCATCACTGCAGTGCCTTCCATTGTGTGTTACAAAGCAGCCCAGGCCAGCCTGATGACTCAGTCCTAGAGCTAAAAAAACCCTCAGAAATTTAATAAAACTCAAAACCAGATCACAGGTTAAACATATAATTAAGGAACAACAGCAACATCTTATTAGTTCCTTGCCCAATAAAATATGCCAGTCTAAGATCTGAATTCCAAAAACAAAACCAGAATAATTTCTTTTCCATTTGTAATCCAGGCATGACTGACCCAGTCAGGTAAGAGCATTACTAAGTGTTTGATAAACTTTACCTCACTGATACTAAAACAGAAAAATGAGCAAGGACTGACATAACAAGAGATTAACTTGTCTATCAATGTGGGCAAAGGGAAGATAAGTCTTTATCTACTTGTGAACAATTACCCTTGGCATTAGCATGGTTAAATAACACCCTGGCAGCATCACCTCCCACTTCTTGCCCCACTCCAACTTCTCCCAGATAACTCCAATTTTTGCCCTCTCCCAACACAGGTCATTATTTGATGCCACTCCCAGTAATTGGCCAAATTCTATTCCCATGTGAGGCTTTAAATATCCAGTCTGACCTTCATAACATTCCAAAAGTTTCCTCTGCAAGCCCTAATTAAGAAGTGGTGTAAATTCTCCCTGAGATTCCACATGGTTTTATTAGTGCTCAAGAAAGAGTGAACAGAAATTCAAGTTATTCCTAGCCAGGCTGCCATTGCTAAGAATGAGCACCAATGTCCTGGAAATTACACATCTTTGAGGAAAATCTATTTATCAGTTCCCAGCAGCTGGGCAGCTACCTGGGGCTGAGCAGCACAGAGGAACCTGAGAGCAGCATTTCCTGCCAGCCTGCAAAATGCCTTGAGACAATTCAGCTCTGCAGTGAAGACACCAGAGAACGACTGCAGAGCATCCTAATGAAGGAAAATCTCAGAAGCAATTACCCTGATTGAAACCCACAACAGACAGAGCACTTCTGGCTGAAAAAGGAGCTGTTTAGCTGGAAAATACACAAAAATTTATGCAGACTGAGTGAAAGGTTTGAGTAGAGAAGGGCAAACCACCAGGAATATCAAATCTTACACAATGACCAGAGCTCCAGCAGAGCACAGCCCTCAGAAGACAGAGCACTTCTGGTTGAAAAAGCAGCTGTTTAGCTGGAAAATACACAAAAATTTAGACTTGCTATGTAGACTGACTGAAAGGTTTGAGTAGAGAAGGGAAAACCACCAGGTTTTACAGCACAATTTAAATATCAAATCTTACACATAGACCAGAGCTCCAGCAGAGCACAGCCCTCAGAAGACAGAGCACTTCTGGCTGAAAAAGGAGCTGTTTAGCTGGAAAATGATACACAAAAATTTAGAATTGCTATGTAGACTGACTGAAAGGTTTGAGTAGAGAAGGGAAAACCACCAGGAATATCAAATCTTACACACTGACCAGAGCTCCAACAGAGCACAGCCCTCAGAAGACGCTTCCCAGAAGCACCAAACCCACTGAACTACAAACCCAGAGCAGTTCTTTTCCTAAAGCATCAAACACCCTTAACTACAAACCCAGAGCAGTTCTTTTCCTAAAGCATCAAACACCCTTAACTACAAACCCAGAGCAGTTCTTTCCTAACCTTTCAAGGTTTCAGTCACCTCCCTCCACCACCCCCTGTGCCCTCAGCCTCACCCGTGGGTTCTCTTGCCTCCCAGGAACATTCCTACCAGCAAAGCAGGAGCTCTGCACAGGAATTCCATCTGCTGAGCAGCTCCCTCGTGGCTCTGCCCATGCTTCAGGGACAGCCCCAGCACAAGGAAGGTGAACAAGCCCTGCTGTGCCTCCCACAAGATCCCGACATGGCGCTGCCCCTGACGCTGCTCAATATTTACAGCAGGTCCAAAGATCAGCAGAGCAGAAGTTCTACCCACCCTGCCCACATGACAGGAGCCTTGCAGTGACATCAGAAAGTTGGCTTCAAAAAAAAAAAAAAAGGGTGTTTCTCACTGCTCTGACACCATCTGCAAACACAAAGTCACTTTTTGCTGCCTCACATGCAGGTTTTTAACACCGAGCACTGAAGCTCTGGCTTGAGTGAAAGCTTTTGTAAAAATCTGAAGAATTGTCTGTACTGTTGACTGATTATTTTTTGGAGACTGTGAGCTCTGCAGACAAGCCATGAAACTTTTGATTTGAGCCTGCTCTTAGTCAACACCCCACCTTCAACTCCCCACCTTCATTTTGAACCTTCCAAGGTGCATTTTCAGAATGACACCAGAAAGTTGGCTTCAAAAAAAGAATGGGTGTTTCTCACTACTCTGAAACTATCTGCAAACACAAAGTTACTTTTTGCTGCCTCACATGCAGGTTTTTAACAATTTTTTGGAGACTCTGAGCTCTGCAGACACCTGCTTTGACAAGCCATGAAACTTTGATTTGAGCCTGCTCTTAGTCAACACACCACCTTCATTTTGAACCTTCCAAGGGGCATTTTTAGAATGAGATCATAAAGTTGGCTCCAAAAAAAAGAATGGGTCTGAAACCGTCTGCAAACACAAAGTTACTTTTTGCTGCCTCACATGCAGGTTTTTAACACAGAGCACTAAAGCTCTGGCTTGAGCTTTTGTAGAAATCTGAAGAATTGCCTCTACTGCTGACTGATTATTTTTTGGAGACTGGACCTGTTTTGACAAGCCATGAACCTTTGATTTGAGTCTGCTCTTAGCCAACATCCCACCTTCATTTTGAACCTCCCGAGGTGCATTTTTAGAATCCCTCATGGCCATATTTAAAAAGTACTGAAATCTGGTTTATTCCAGCAGCAGGGGGAAGGAGCAGGGGCCTCACCTGAACTCTTTGGTGCTTCCCAGGGCAGGTGAAGCTGACAAACTGCGTGACTTGGCGCGGCCCCGGCTGGTGCTGCCCCAGTCCTGGTCGCCGTGGCACGCCGAGCACTGGTAGGCAGAGTCTGAGCTGCCATCAGCCTTGCTGGCACACAGCTTCTCCCGACTCATCTCCATGCTGCCACTGCAGGAACCTCAGCCAGGCAGAAATTCAATCCCTGCAGGGGAGAGGGACAGGAAAAACCTCAGTGTTTGCAAAGGGAACGGAGCTTTCCTTTGAATTCCGATGGTGGCTGCAGCCGGCTCAAGGAAAAACAGAAATTTGTTATCGCAACAGGCTGAACATCAAAAAAACCCTACAGTAATCCTATAAGCAGGATGATTTAGGGCAGGGCATTGAAAAGGAAGTTTGTTATGAAAGAACAGTTGACATGCATGGTTGTTATAGTGTAAAATGAAATCCCTTGGTGATCTGCAGCCTTGCAGCTCCTCTGGGGGATGTCCTGGGCTGGCTGCAGCTGGCTCAAGGAAAAAACAGAAATTTGCTATCTCAATCCCTCTTCTCTCAGTAGACAACATGCTGAACATCAAAAAAACCCTACAGTCATCCTATAGCCAGGATGATTTAGGGCAGGGCATTGAGCAGGAAAAGTCTGTTATGAAAGAACAGGTTACAAGCATGGTCGTTATAAAATAAAATTCAATCTCTTTGCAGCTCTTTTGGGGGATGTCCTGGGGTTGTATAAAGGTGGTCTGATGACCCTTGGGAAGTTCTTGTTCAGGGGAAAAGGAGTGAAACTAAGAATGGGAAACTGCAATAAAACTGGAGTTGTGCTTAACATGAAGGAACTCCTGGAGTTGTCCAGATGAGCTTTGCTGCTGAGCTGTGCTTTGAGCCATTCCCTGTTTTCTGCAGCTCCTGCTCTGTGCCCAGCACTGCTCACCAAGGTGCAGCTCTGCCAGGGCCCCCACAGTGGTTTTTATAATTGTTTTGCAGCAATTAAAGTGTTTTAAAGTCCCTGCAAGAAAATCTGGAGGAGCATGTGACACTAAACACAGTTTGCACACACTAATAAAGACCTCTCCAAAGAATCTGGGAAGTTCTTCAAGGTAATCAGAAATTCCTGGAATTAAAAATGACCACTGTGTTCCCAGACTGAGAAGGGGCCCAGCACAGATTTGTGTCTTCAGTTACACAAGAGATAAAATTAATTTTTTTAGCTATTTAAAAGAAAAAAAAGCTTTAAGTATGTGCCAAGGAATCAAGGCACAGGAAAACTATAAAGTCAGGAAAAACCATAAAGTTTCCTATAGGGTGATACATATATTGAACAGAGAAAATAAAATACTCAAAGAGAAAAAAACCCATCAACCCCTGTCAGATAATGCCATGGAAATAACCTTAATAAGCTCCAGCTTTTAAAATAAAAGAGACAAAAACAAGCTGGAGGACAATACCTAAGCCCTCAACTCATTTCTGACAAATTGGGGAGATGATCCAAAACAAACAGGACAAAAGAAGGACAAATGTGCAGATTTCAGTTCCACGAAGAACCAGCACAAATGAGAGATAAACAGCTGGTTAGAGCACAGCTTTGCAGACATAAAAAAACCAAAAACCACAACAAAACAAACTTGAAATAACTGCAGAAGTTGTACAGATCTTGTGGGTAAGCTGTCATCAGTACTTGAAGCAATAGAGAAGAAAACTTATCAGAATATCAGAATAAAAATAGAAACCAACTTTCAGTGTATGAACAAACACTAAACCATAAACAAATGGTATCCATGAGAGTGCAGCACATTCCTCAGTTGATTCCAACACAGGGGGGAAAAGTTGGTTCAGTAAAAATTTGCAGATGTTTTTCCCAGTGGTTTCATCACTTTATGAAGCTCCCACCTCATCCTGCACAGAGAGGAACTAAAGATTGGTGCAACCATGAAAATGGAGTGTGGCTGTGGGAAATCATCATTTAACGAGGATTATTCCCCAGAGAATGGCAATCCCCATAATTCAACCTCATCCTGCACAGAGAGAACTAAACATTGGTGCTACCATAAAAATGGAGTGTGGCTGTGGGAAATAATCACCCAGTGAGGGAATCTGAGGGAAATTCCCATCGTTTCACCAGAACCCCAACCTGCAGACAACAAAACCGTCCACAAAACCCAGCTGTAATTTCAGACTCATTACTAAATTAGACAGCACCAGCTAATCAAACGAGAAAGTGCTTCTGCTCCTGCTGTAGCTTAGGCTTACCCGAGGAGAGCATCACTGCAGAGAGGTGCAATTAATGCCAGCCATTAATGATTTATAGCACCCTGCCCTTGAGAGGTATCAATGTTTAACTGGGGTAACTCATGGCTGTGCCACCTCTGACGACCACGGCTTGGGAAACAGCAATTGCAACAGAGCTGCAACTCTGTCCAGCTAAGATTAGCAAAATGTAGCTCTATTTTTAGGCAATTTGAGCTGAAATATAAATTTTGTGCCCATCAGTTGGGCAAAGGAGGCAGAGAATAATTTATGTAATAAGCAAGATGTGTTTCCACGTGGCTTTGACTGAGGAATGCTCATCTGACAGATGCTGACAGTAAAGAAAATCAGATTAGCACAAAACTGGAAGTAAGAAGTGCACAGACATACTAAATACAGCCTAAGAACTTGATATTCCCTCCATGCAATGCTTTCCAATTCAGGATGTTTTAACCACAGCTTACACCATGTACTGTTTAATTAACATTCCCTCACAAGACCTTTATTGAATAAGCAGACTTGACATAAGACAAAACTGCCACTGAACAGCTTCCAGGATGGGATCCAAAAAACCTTTAAGCACATGGTAACAAACTCATGAAAAGGCTGCTCTGTTTTAAATCATGGCCAAAATAAAAACAACACAAGAAAAGCAAGTATTTCAATGTCCAGCACTGCAGAATGAAGGACAACTGAGAAAGCATCAACATTTAACAACAAATTCCTGTGATGGTGACAAACAGCCAGGTGAATCACTTCTCACACATATCCAACTCCAGTTTTATTGCAGTTTCCCATTTTTAATTTCACTCCACGTTCCCTTGAACAAGAACATCCCAAGGGTTTCATCAAACCCCCTTTATACAACCCCAGGAGCTGCAAGGCTGCAAATCACCAGGGTATTTAATTTTATTTTATAACGACCATGCTTGTAAGCTGTTCTTTCATAACAAACTTTTCCTGCTCAATGCCCTGCCCTAAATCATCCTGGTTATAGGATTACTGTAAGGTCCATCCTGACAAAATCCTCACAGTGCTTTAACCAAGCAATTTCTAAGAAATCACCAAGTGATTTCTTAGAAATTATATCGGTAATTCAAAACTCATTTTGTGCTTTATTACTGACTTTCTCTTGGGGCAGAAGAGGACAATGTTCTATGTAAAACTGCACCTCTTGTCCCATTGCTACAGAGCACTGTGTGCTTGATCACTCTGCTCTGTGGAGCTTTCTTTTGTTGAATTTTGCTGAATAAAGCACTCCAGCAGAGGTTGCATGCCTATGACTCCATCCCCAGGCGCTAAACCCCCTCTCACACACACAAAAATGATGGAACAGACACACAGACATCATCAGACAGACAAAGCTTGGTTTAGTTTAGAACTTCATATCCCAGCGAGCCTGCAGAGAACCACAACCCCTATTAAACGCCGGCAGCCTGGCAGCAGATACAATTTTAGGTTTCGATTACACACCCAAATGCTATTTCCACCCAAACCCGGGCAGTTTTGGGCATCACGCGTGCCCGGCCCAGGCAAAACAAATCCATTTATTAACCCTTCATCTGCCGGACCCAGCGCGGCCCGGGCACCCGAACCCAGGGTGGGACCTCGGGGGGCAAACAGCAAATCCGGCCCTCGCTGTAATGACAACACAGAGAAGGGGTTTTTACTGTCCTGTAATTAATCCCCACTCCCTAATAGCTCTGCTGAGAGAAAATGGGAGGAAATCAGTATTCCAGGATGGAAACAGGATCCATACCCTGTCCTGGCCGGCACAAACTGCCCCGGGATGAGCTCGATTCACCTCCTGAGCTGTGTGGGGAGAGCAGCCCTGAGGGTCTTCCCTAAAAAGACCCAAAATTCAGTCCCTACAAACCTGGAATTCACCCCAAAATTCAGTCCCTAAAAACCTGGAATTCACCTCAAAATTCAGTCCCTACAAACCTGGAATTCACCTCAAAATTCAGTCCATAAAAACCTGGAATTCACCCCCAAATTCAGTCGGGAAGCGTTACCCGGCCTCGGTGGGCAACCAGCGGGGCTGGCCCGCGATCCATCCCTGCGGGAAGGGTTCCCCGGCCTCGGGGCTGCCCCGGAGCCACCGGGATGAGGGAATGCGGGACTTGGGACACACGCGGGTACGGAGCGGCCCCGGCGGGGACAGACACCGGGCAGGGGACAGAGGGACACGCACCGGCAACACGGACCGGGGGGACAGAGGGACGCGCACCGGGGACACCCGCCCCGCTCTCCCCTCAGGACCCCGCGGGCTGCCCCGCACGGCTCCCCCGCGCCCCCACTCACGGCGTGGCTCAGGGCCGGGCCCCGCGGCGCTGCTGGCGGCGCTGGGCGCTGTGAGGGGCGCGGGGCCGGCGGGCCCTGCGCGCCTCCATCGTCCCCTCCCCGCCGCCCCCGCGCAGGCGCGGTTCGGCCGCGGGCCCGGCGCGCAGGCGCGGGCGGTGCGGCTGCGCGGGGCCGGCTCTGGCCCGAGGGGTGATTAGCGCTAATTAGCGGTCATTAACCGCGGGGGAGCTGGGTGTGAAGCGGCCGGGTTATACCCGCGTTGGAAGTGCCAGCGGGGGATACGGGCGGCGGATACGTTTAGTCAGCCCACACCCCTCACAGTCACACCTCCGAATTCCGGCCATCGCACACCCCTCACAGCACCCCACAGTCGCACCGTCAAATTCCGGCCATCCCACACCCCTCACACGACCCCTCAGCCCCTGGACCATCACACCTCCAACTTCCAGCCATCCCACCCCTCCAACCATCCCAGACCCCTCACACCACCCCACAGTCACATCTCCAAATTCCACCATCCCATCCCTCCAACCATCCCATCCTTGCAGCCACCTCACCTCTCACCATCCCATCCCTCCAGCCATCCCACCTCCAACCGTTCCCCGTCTCCCCACCTCCACCATCCCACACCTTCAACATCCCATCCCATCTGAGAGCAATGGTGGATTTGTCTTTCCAAACCAGCTGTGGGTCTGCTGGTAGATAAAACCAGCCCTGGACGATAAAAGAAACCATGGGAAGGATTCCACTGATTGATGAATAGAAAAAGAGATTTGCTTTTAGAAATAAGCTTTCGGTTTGCTGATAAATGAAATTAGACATTGAAAGATGATAGAAACAATGGGGAAGAAAAACCTCTAAATTCGATAAGAATTAAAAATGAAAAGGGAGGGCTGTACACTAGAGGGAAATCTTTGGGATCAGGTGTTTTGGGAAGTCTGAACCTCTCAAGTACCTCAGAAACGGGGAAAGAGAGAAGGAAAATGTGGCTGGGAAATTGGGATAAAAAGGAGGCTAGGTCCTCCAAAAATTGGAGAAACCCCAGTGGAATGACCCATGGCCTCTCCCTTTATTCGAATAAAGCAAAAAAGGATTCTTCTGTCTCCATTTTGGACATAAACCTCTGGTGTTTGTATATTAATTTTCCTAACACATCCCATCCCTCCAGCCGTTTCACCTCCCACCATCCCATCCCACACCCGTCTCACCTCCTCCATGCCCCTCAGCTCGGGCACGCACTGCACCATCCCCTGCTCTCCTCCTGCCTTTTCCCTGCAGCTCACACCGCCCTCGGCCCAGGGTGTGGCTGTTGGCACATCCCTCACGCCCTGCTCACAATATCAGTCACCAACTTTTACCTTAATCCGGCCTTTCATCACCTGGGAAATGCCCTTTGTGACACAAAACTGCTCGACAGCCCACACCGCTTTGTGAGGATCACTCCTCTCAAATACAGATTTAAGTGGTGAAATGTAAAAAAAACATTTTCCAGTCTCTACTTGAAAAAAAAAAAAAAAAAAAAAGGTTTTGGTACCTCAGAATCATCAGCAGCTTTGTCACAACTTCAGCAGAGGGAGGATCCAGCGCCTGGGTGGATGCCAGCAAGAAAACAATTCTTCAGTTACCAAACCTATCAGGTTTTGTAATTTCAAAATTGCATGTTCTGCTTTAAAGAGGACACACTCATGGGATAAATCACACAGGATGAACTCACACAGTGAGAGCAAATGACACAAATTACATCATAAGAGAATGTGGCACTTGGGGATTTTTTTTTTCTTCTTCCTTTATGTAGTAATTTGTTTTTGGGGAACCAGGGAGCTGTAAATAACCGATGGTCAGTAAAGGCTGTAACAAACTTGAAAAAGAAGAAGCAGTTGCTAGATGTGGGAAAATACCACTGGCCATGTTACACCATTCTTGAAAGTACAGGATTTTCAGGCAAAATTCCTCTTTAGTCCTTCATCCCCGAGCAAGGAATGAAGGCAACAATTCACAGTTCCGTGGGGTTAATGAGATCTCAGAGCCTCAAACGTCTTGAATGTGCTGGAAGGGATTCTCAAAGTGTAAAGGGACACCAGAACATGACACTAGGCAGGAATTCAGCTTTAAAGAGTCAAACATTGCCCTGAAACTTGAAGGGAAAAACCATCCCAGGATGGACAGGGCAGCTCTGCCAGGCACCTCTCACTGAGCAGGGCTGGCTCTTGGGATGGGCTTTTCCAAATTCACCAGGGTGAAAGTGATAAATCCCCACTGTGAAAAACACCAATCACCTGTTGCTGTTATCTCTGTGCGAAGAATTTCTTGATTATCTCATCCCTTTCTTGAGTTAGTTAAAAAGTATCTTACATAGCATCGTTTCTATTTTAACATTATGTTATAATCTAAAACTATATTTAACACACTACTTAAGAGAACTAATACAGCATAACTTTCTAACATAACACATGTAATATTCGTTTTAATACTTGTGAAAAAACAACAGTAACATGCCCATTTTTCACAGCCATGACAACTTACATTGGCTGCTCAAAAATAAACCCTTCAAGTGGCAGGCTGCCCTTCCCACAGCACAGCCACTGCCCTGCTGTTGCTCAACATTTTGTAAGAGGCCTGAACCCTGCAGCAGGAGCAGCTCTTATCCCTGTAAATGTGGAGATAAGGCTGCTAAGCAGCTGAGCCTGTCCTATTTATAAAGGGCCGCTGTTAAAACAGCAGCTCCGAGCTGGGCAGGTTCAGCAGCGACCTTGGAGCTCTGCTGGGCTCTTGGGATGAGAGTCCTGGGCTGTGGCAGCTCTTCCATCCCCACAGTGCAGTGACAGCACAGACAGAGGGGTTTGGGTCCCTTTTGTGAAAAACGCCAATTGCTTGTTTTTGGAATTTTAAAATATTAATAGTAATGAAATGGTTATAAAAATAGTAATGCGATCAGAGTAATAATAATTTGGACAATTTGAATTAGGACAATATGAGACAATGGAGACAAAGAGTTATGGACAGTCCAGGTACCTCTTTCCGGGCAGCACGAGCCTGAAAAAGGACCCACGTTAACAGAGGATTAACCCTTAAAAACAACAGCCTGTTGCATATTCATACACCTCATTAGTGATGCATAAATTCCATTCAAATACAGGATTCTGTCTGGTCATCATCAGCTTCTTCCTCTGAATCCTACCAGTGCCTTTAAGGCAGGAAGAAGTTTCTTCTGATAATGGAGCAATAAATTCTTCCTCTCTGAAAGACCTAGGTGTCCTGTGGCTGCTGTCTCCCTGCAATCCTTTCTTTAAAAAAAATATCCTACATAGCATCGTTTCTATTTCAACATTTTTATAACCTAAAACTATATTTACCACACTACTTTAAGAGAATTAATACAACATTACTTTCTAACACAACACATATAATATTCATTTTAATATTTGTGAAAAGCCAATCATAAAATACACATTTTTCACACTTTCAAACATCTCCTCCCTGACACCACGAGCAGCTCAGCACTCTGAGCCAGGTTGTGCTTCCTTTCTCTCAGGGAAGAAAACAAAGAGAAATGTTGGCAGGAACTTGAGAAATGAGCACAAAAACATTCTGCTTTTTTTTTTTTCCACTGGGGCTCTCAGTTCCTAGAAATAACAGAAAAGATAATTTCCCCAAAATGCTGTTGTTTGACAACTTGCACAGATGTGCCTGGTGCAGAACCTCCACCCACACCCCAAAGCTCCCTCCAGCAAAGGAGGCATTTCCACTCAGCAGGAAGCAATTAGCAAATTGTCTCTATTAACATCCAGCAGGGTGGAAGAACATAGTTCTTACCTCTCAACCCTCATTTCAAACAGCCTCAGATGACTCAGAATTCCTGAGGGATCACGAGAAATAAAAAAGCACCACAAAGGCTGAATTCTGCTGGAGATGGTGGCACGTGCATGTGACAAATAAATGATTTCTCAATGCTCACACACTGACACAGAGACAGGGAAATGCTTTTCATTATTCAGGCTGATTACCAACACCTCCAATCGTTATGTAAATGTCACTGTCCCACTTCTGAGGCTGAGCTACATTAATTGACTTGCATAAGGGTTAATAAATCTGAGTGATTGGGAATGTTGGCCTGATACCCAAACTCCATCCCCACATCATCCCTGACAGTGTCGGGGTAGGGCTGAGAGCTGCTGGCAGCCAGGAAAGTTAGGTGAGAGAAGTGGAGAGACTTTGGAGAAGTCTGACACGAAGAGGAATATCAAAATATGCAGCCATAAAAGGAAAATTAGGCGAGAGAAATTCAGAGATTTTGGAGAAGTCTAATATGAAGAAGAATATAAAAATATGCAGCCAGAACGGGAAAGTTAGGTTGATAGAAGTGGAGGGATTAAAAAAAAAAAATCTAACATGAAGAGGATAATCAAAATATGCAGCCAGGAAAGGAAAGTCAGGTGATAAAAGTGGAGGGATTTTTAATAAGTCTACCATGAAGAGGAATATCCAAATCTGCAGCCAGGACTCACCTCCTGTCTCGAGCAGGATATGGAGGAGAGAGAGATTTGAGATTCAGCTTGGGGTGTTTGGGGGTGCTCAGTGTCTCCCCGAGTGACTAACAGTGTGTTTTTGTGCCTTTAAACAGATAAAATCAATTGCTTTCCTCTTTACCAATCTTGTCAAGACTGTAATCTCCCTGACACAGGAAATGCATCATTGCATGTGCCCCAGAAGTGCTCAGAAAGGGATGGGTTTTCACTTGTAAATAAAAATAATTCTTAAAAACTGGTTTGCTTGTCACACCATTTCACTGTTTGCTTATCACATCATTTCACTGTTCCCAGGAAAGATGCTGACTCTTTTGAGGAAGGACCTTGGTTCACAGCAGACCTCGATTCTTCTTAGCAAAGCAGCCTGATGAACTGGAAAATGTGAGAGTTTCTGGTTGCTTCATTTTCCAGCCGCTTCTGCAAGCACATTGCTGCAGCACTGGATTTTAAACCAATTTACCAGAGAGATGTGCAGCCCAGAGGAATGAATTCTGTTTTCTGCAGGATCCCTCTAAAACCAAACACCCCTTAAACCTTTTCTAGGCCAAAGAGTGAGGTGGATTCCTCTTTGTTATCAGAGGCAGGCCCTGGCAGCTGGGGAATGACAGCAGGCACAAGCTCAACAGATGACAGGAAAAGCCAAATGGCCAAACCTTGTTTTTGTTGCTGGCAAGGGAAAGAATCATCACTGCAGGCTCTGTGCAGGTGTGAAATGCCATGTTCTTGTTCCAAAGGGAATAAAGATAGTGGGGGTCTCATTCTTTTTCTTCTGCCACAGCAAAACCTTATCCCAAAGCAGCTGCTCAGCAGGTACCGGAATCCTTGGAGCACTGCAAGCACATCCATCCTGCAGGGAGGCTGATCCTTGTTAGCTCACCAGGAGTTAACACCAATTTCTGCTCTCAGAGCCTCCAGGGAGCCAATTTGCAGCTTGGTCATTACCAAAAATTTCCTTGCAGCCCTCAGACTCTGCAGTTTTAACTTTGAGAGCTTTGCTGTCCCCAGTTAGCAAAGTCACTGCCATCACCTCACTGTGTGCCTCTGCTCCATTGCAGTTGTGGCTTATCAAACACTCCAACCTTGTCTTAAACTCTGGTTAAACCCCCCACTAAACAATCCAGGGATTAAAAAACTGCTCATCCTCTTGTCATTGAAGCTCTTTATTCCTTTGACCTTCAGGTTTGTGCTGCCCTGGGAGTTATTTCATAGCACAAGAGAGAATTCTGACCAGGGACTTGATATCACCAGGACACTTTTAAAAGAAAAATGTTTAGTTTTCTTATTAAGAAACCTGAAAACTCGATGGAAGATCTTCAGAACTAAGTGCCTGAATCCAATTTGCTGCTGAGGATCAGATGGAGCTTTTCACCAAGAGCAGAGTCAAACTAAGGCCAGTGCTAACACAATGTGGACTTGAAGAGACAGAATTAATGCTTGGAAAAAGTCTCTGCAAAGGGAGAAATTAAATCTAATTCTAAAAACAGAAACCTCCAGTTGATATAATCAGAACAACACAAACGCAGAGGAAATCAGTCTGGGATCCAGAAGCTTCAGCACAAGGTAGGATTAGTTCTGAATATCAGCCTTACATCACACTCTTGTGACTGTCAAAAACAGAAATGAAAAGAGACTGGGCTCTGCCAACTTCTGCTTCATTTGCATCAGAATTCTCTACAGCCCAGCATTATTAACTTCTTCTTTTCATGTATTCAACTCCCTTGTATTTTGCAGATGCTCAGATCCCAGATGCATTTGAAATCCTTCCCATTCACCCCCTTTGTTCTAATTCTCAGAAAGGTGATGCAGATATCCTTTGCCCGTGCACAAAAGGAAATATACCTCCCCAATACCCCATATTAAAAGAACATCTTGCACTGTGGTTAAATGATCCTTTTTCTTCATAGAAAAGAGCAGGGTAATTTTTCAGATGAAAGAATGACACACTCAGGAGCTCTGCACCTGCATTTACAATAGCCTGGGTAAAATTACTGGTCCTGCTGCCTCAGACAGAATGTTGGGAGTAACTGTGGCCCCCAGTGAAGCCTCTCCTTTCCCCAAAACATTTCAGTAGAAAGAAAAGCACCAATGTGTTCTCTAGGACTGGTTTGTTCTCATGGTTACACTCAGAGTCCCATTTTCCTTCCCTCTGCATCCACAGATGATGTTCCTAACTCTGGGGCCAGGCAGGTATTTTAAAAAACTGCAAAAAATCACCCAAGAATCATCCAAAATAACATCCAAAATTGCCCTCTCCCAGCAGACCTGCCTCCACCTCATTCCCCTTTCTTAAAATTTCCTTAAAACTTGTGCTTTTTCTGAACAGCAGATACTTCTTTATTCCCTGCAATTCCCAATTTCTCCCTTTACTGCTGCAGAACAAACTTTCCACCATTCCCAGGGCTGGCAGAGCTCCCCACTCACCAGCACAGACTCCCAGGCTGATCCTGAATCCTCTTTGTCCTTCCTGTTGTGTCCCTGAGCATCACCTGTTGTGAAAGCAAGCAGGTCAGGTGCACAAATCCATGCTTGAGCAACTGCCAGCCACAGGAAAACAGAGCTGGGGATGCCTCAGGCTGGGATTTATCCCTGGCATGTCCTGCTGCAGTCACCCCACACATTTGGGGGATCCCCAAGGAGGTCACACATTCCTCAGGCTGGGTTTTATCCCTGCCATGTCCTGCTGCAGGATTGGGGGATTCCTGAGGAGGTCACACATTTGGGGGATCCCTGGGGATGTCACACATTCCTCAGTCTGGGTTTTATCCCTGTCAGGTCCTGCTGCAGGATTGGGGGATTCCTGAGGAGGTCACACATTTGGGGGATTCCTGAGGAGGTCACACATTTGGGGGATCCCTGGGGATGTCACACATTCCTCAGTCTGGGTTTTATCCCTGTCAGGTCCTGCTACAGGACTGGGGGATCCCTGAGGAGGTCCCACATCCCTCAGGCTGAATTTTAGGGTTTTATTCCTGCCATGTCCTGCTGCAGTCACCTACAGAGCTGGGGGACCCCTGAGCAGGTCACACATTTGGGGGATCCCCGAGGAGGTCCCACATTTGGGGGATCCCCGAGGAGGTCCCACATTTGGGGGATTCCTGAGGAGGTCCCACATTTGGGGGATTCCTGAGGAGGTCCCACATTCCTCAGGCTCATTTTTATCCCTGTCATGTCATGCTGCAGTCACAGAACTGGGGGACCCCTGAGGAGGTCAGAAATTTGGGGGATCCCTGAGCAGGTCCCACACCCCTCAGACTGGGTTTTAGGGTTTTATCCCTGCCATGTCCTGCTGCAATCCCCCATGAGCAGGTCCCACACCCCTCAGGCTGGGTTTTAGGGTTTTATCCCTGCCATGTCCTCCTCAGGGCTTGGCAGAGATGCTCACCCATGGCACACACAGGTCACGGGCACCCTGTCCCTCTGACCCCAGGGCAAGGACAGGAGTCTGGGACAGGAGGGTGCTCATCATACCCCAAACCCTGCCCCAAAACCAGAGCCGGGCACTTTTTGGGGTGTCCTGTGTAGGATCAGGGGTTGGGCTTGATGCCCCTTTCCCCCGAGGCCGTTCTGGGTTTCTCTGGAGCCTGGAAGCAGAGCAGAGCAGAGCAGAGCAGAGCAGCGCTGCTGTGGAAGGCAGCAGTGCCCTCTGCTGCTCCTGCAGCCGCCAAAGCTCTTCCCCAGCCTCTTAATTAAGCTCAGAAGGTTTTAATCAAGCTCAGAAGGTTTTAAACACCACAGATGAACTTTTCCCCTGAGCTCAGAGCGCTGCTCCCGTCACCTCTGTGAGAGCACAGCCAGGCCAGCTCAGCTTTGGCTTTAATTCCCTGCAGGACATTTCATTTTTAGATCTGTTTGGAACACACACACACACAAAAATTGGCTTTGAGACTCCTTCACACGTTGGCTGTCAAGATTGATTAGTAGAGAAAAACAATTCCTCCTCATCGGCCTTTATGTCTGTAAATGAATGCAGAAAATTCACATTTCACTCTGTGAAACCCAAGAGGGCCAGAAGGATGTGGCAGGAGGTGCTCTGCAGGTTTTACAGAAATATTGTCTGTAACAATTCCCTGACAGGAGCAGCTGTCCATCCCCAAAGCACTGCAATACAGCGTGCTCTGGGGGGCATCTTTGCTGATATAAATAATTTATTGGGGCAATTGTGCTGTTTGTTCACCAAGTGGCCACTCAGCATGAGCTTTAAGCTAATCCACATCCCCCAAATCCACTGGAACCAGTGCCATATATTCCATTTTATATATTATATAGATATAGAATGGAACATGTGTATGTATATGTATATATTTATCATATATATATATATAACATATAACATATAATATATATTATATATAATATATATAATATATTATATAATATATAACATATAATATATATTATATATTATATATTATATATTATATATTATATATTATATATTATATATTATATATTATATATTATATAGATTATATTATATATATTTATATATTCATATTTTCTCCTATATTTTTGTGTCTCATTTGCCCCTAAAATATATATATATTTTGTATATATATTGATATATTAATAATTTCTCCTATATTTTCCCAGCCTGTATTTTGGTGTCTTATTTGCCCCTAAAATATATATATAATATATTTATATATAACAGATATATATATATATATAAAATTCGTAATTTCTCCTATATTTTCCCAGCCTGTATTTTGGTGTCTCATTTGCCCCTAGAATATATATATAATATATTTATATAAATATATTTATATATAACAGATATATATATATTAAAATATTTCGTAATTTCTCCTCTATTTTCCCAGCCTGTATTTTGGTGTCTCATTTGCCCCTAAAATATATATATAATATATTTATATATAACAGATATATACACCAGGTGGCAGCAGCAGCCGCATCCCGGATCTCTGCATGGCCCCGTTTTTCAGGAAAAAAGAGAATTTTGTCCCATTATCCGGAGGTTTGGTGCGGTTTTCCCGCTCTCATGGGATGATATCTCACCAAAGGAGTCAAACACAGCAGTTATTGATCAGTTATCGATCAGCAGCTTCAGTTCTGTGCCAATAAAAACGTCCCAGCACGGGGCAGAATCCACAGCTAAAAAGCTTCTGAGGAACTTTAGGGTCTTATTCCCTACACCTCATATTTGTTTCCTTCTGTAAAATCAGGAAATTCAAGCATGTGCTGTCAAACATCCCACTCAACCTAAAATTTCAATGTAAGCCATCAGAAATGAAATTATTTTATAAAATGAAGCTGATTATTAATTACATAGTTATGATGAGAGGCTGGAAGCCAAATGTCACAAAAGCCCAGGAAAAGCAGAATTTGATGTTCACAGCACCTGACCAATCATTCAAAAATTAAATTATTTTTTCTACATAATACTTTTATAATAGTACATATTATAATCTATATTTCTATATTTATATCAATGTTTTTATGTATTTAATAAAATTTTCTGTTATACTATTTTATAATATTTTCTAAATAATATTTTAAATATTTATTTCTAAATAATTACTATGGGTTGGTGCTCAATGCTCAGGCTCTGCTCAGGATCTCTAGGCTGGATTTGAGCCCTCCTGCAAGGATGGGATCCAAACTAAATTCAGCACCAGTTTCAGCACTGGACCCTAAAGAGCTCTGGATTCATGGTGAAAATTGCTGATTTTGGGACATGGAAAAGGAGGGAGAAGGGGGAAGATCCATGTGATGCAGTTGCCCAGTTATGGAATTTTTCAATTATTTTATGGTCTGCCCTCCCTCCACAGGGCTGGGTGTCCATTTAACATGGAATTAAATCCTCTCAACCACCCCCAAAATCCAGCACTGAGGAGGAGGAGCTGGCTCAGAAATCCCTGAGCTGAACTGCAGAGGATGTCCCATGAAAACTCAGCCAGACACAGCCCCTGAGATGATCTAATTAGAGTAAACTGTAAAATTGAGAATATTTGTGCTGTCTCTGGCTCACACTCAATGTATTACAGATACAGAAGTGTGGTGAAATCCTCTGGGAGGTTTTGCCTTTGCAGATGGACAGACATTGTCAGAAATTGCCTTTGCAGATGGACAGACATTGTCAGAAATTGCCTTTGCAGATGGACAGACACGGAGGCATTGCTTTATCAAAGGGGCTCAAATGGGCACACACAGCTTTAACAATTCCTGGATTTCTTTAAAAAAATATAAGAAAATGTTTGAGGTGAAGAGGCTTCTTTGCAAACTTTTCCCTGCAAAAGCAAATATTGCCAATGCTGCTGTTTCTCATTCCATATTTCCCAGAATATAAACAGCGAGGCACTAGAAATGGTAAATAAATAATTTCAATTATTCAGAACCAACAGGAGGACAGCAGGGTTTTGGAGCTCTTGGCAGAGGTACCACCAACTGTTTCCCATCCAGAATTTACCAGATTTTAATTGATGAAGTTGCTTCAGGTGCCAAGACCTGCCAGGATAATTTGGACTCTAAAGGCGAATCTATAAAACAGATAAAATAGGCCCAAGAGCTTGGATTTCTTTTTTTTAGTACAGAAAGATAAATTAGCTCTGTTAATTCAAGCTCTACAACTCAATGAGGGACTTTCACTTTCAGATCAGAGCTGAGGTCAGAGGCTCCCATCTGGAATTTCTGGTTAAGTCACCCTTGGTGGAGAGAACAGTGACAGGCTTCAAAGGCCAGCAATGATCCTTTTGCTTGTGAAATTTAACCTTCAGTTGTGATAAGCTGTTCCTTGAGGTCTATCTGTAATTGCTCCATTTCCTGCCACCAAGGCTGATGCTATCACTTGATGGAAATAAGCCTTGGGAGGAGGGAGGGAGAGAGAACAGCTCCAAAAATCCTTTTTTAATTCCAACATCACGTTGTAGAGCAGCACTGACAGACCCAGCCTCAATGAACCTCACTCCTTTTTCTCCATGCTGAATGTTCTTGGATTTCCTCAGGAGCTCGCTCAGAGCTCATTCCCGGGGCAGCTCTGCCACCTGGATTTGCCAAGATTTGCCAAGATTTCAGCTTGCAGTGGATTAAGCACTCATGTCTGATGCAAGAGGCAGCTGAAATATGGAATTGTTCGATTAAGTGATGCAGTCATCCTTGGCAAAGCTCCCAGATCTCTCATTAGTGCAAACTGGTGTCCATCACTCCCTGAATCCTCATTGTTCACTCAAGGCTCAGATCCCCAAAGAGGAGCAGCTATTTGAGCTCCTGGGCTCTGAAAACCCTGCAGGGACCAGGGGGAGGTGGAACTGCTGCTCTTCAGAGCTCAGAGTCTCACTGCTCCTCTCCTCACCTGATTTTTGCTGCTTTCAGGGTGGAAGGAATTGCTAAATTCCTAAACATGTAAAAAACAGAGATCAGTGTGAGGCTGAATTTTCAGTGGTTCCAGGAGCGAGATGCCTTCAACTCCAGCTAATGCCATCCATTCTGGATATTATATATATATATATATATATATATAAAATATATATTATATATATATATATATATGTATATAATACACACACACACACACATATATATATATATATATATAGACATATATATCCAGCTAATACCATCCATTTTGGATATTATATATATATATTTATAAAATACATATACACATGCACATATATATTAAATAAATAAATAGTATTATATTATATTATATTATATTATATTATATTATATTATATTATATTATATTATATTATATTATATTATATTATATTATATTATATTAATATCATTCCTTTTGGAAAAAAAAAATCATCCTACTGGGCATAAACTTTGGCTTCCCAAGGTCCCTCAGGTACTAACAGGGAATTCTGAGCACCTTCTGTGTGGAAGAAAATACAGAACAAAATAATTCAGAGTTACAAATCTTGAGTAATTTTCAAAGTCAGTTGTTGTGTCCCATTCACTCCAAACCCTCTCTGCTTCTCCCCACTGGATTGAGCAGCAGCTCCAGGGAGCCAAGCATCAAACATGATTATTCCCATTGGACCTTCTTTCAGTTTTGCTTATAATACCCCAGGAAGTACACCAATAAAGCAAAGATAAGGAACTCTGGTGAAAAATCAATGGAAGTTGAGATAAATTTATGCAGTTACGTGTTTTCCAGGATGACTCACCCTGCCAGGGTAGGAAAGGAGCTGCTGCTGCTGCTGCCTACTGCTCCTCGCTCAACTGCAACCCTGGGTGTGCAAGAGAGAGAAAAAAATCCTAAATATTAGAATTCTACATCCTAAAATGTGTTTGGTTTTATAAATGGGGCTTTGGAACGTATGTGATGGTTCTCTCAGGTGCAACAGCAGCGTGTGTGTGACAGCAAAATCCAAATTTCCACTGCAGAGGGACTTCCCTGCCACAGCACAGGGCACCAGATCAGCAAGAGTACCCTGCCAATTAAAATATATTAATTAGCAACTCCAGATCCTCATTCCTACCTAAGGCAGAGGAGGAAGGCTGAAATGAGCAGGGATTCTCAGCAGGGCTGTGACAGAGCATGGCAAAAAATGTGAGAGGAATATTGGGGAGAGGGGCTGGAGAGAAATGGAGGGAATCCTTTCTAAATAAGACTTAGAGTTGTCCAAGAGCCCCTGCTCCAGTTAAATACCCTTTTCAAAGGGAACCCTTTCTAAATAAGACTTAGAATTGTCCAAGTTGTTCTAAATAAGACTTAAATCTGTCCAGGAGCCCCTGCTCCAGTTAACTCTGCCTCATTTTTAACCTCTCCATCTTCACCAGCCAAGGATTTTTTTACATGAAACACTGGGAAAAGAAAATCCCTCCTAAAGTAAACATTGGGAAAAGCTTGTTTTGTTTGTGAGGCCTTATGGAAAAATCTGCCCACGTTCAGAGGACCCTGGGGACACGGGAAGGAGGGAGGGAGGGGTTCCATGAGCTGCAGCCAAACCCAGCACAGGCTGCGGGCACACACGGTTCTCCCTGCACTGACCATTCCATGGCTCTGTACCAGCAGATGGAGCTGCACTGCCTTTTGTATTTTTATTTATTTTTTCCCACCCTTTTAAACAGACTTTTCCCTCCCTTATCTAGTTGCCATTTAAAAATCTGTTACATCAAATAAACTTTTCATTTTGCACTTTCAGTTCCCCAGACAATTCCCTCTCAGGGTCAATCACGTCTCACTGCACTCAGCCAGAGCAAATGGCTTCTGAATAATTAAAGCAGGAAGATTCTCTTTGTTCTATTTTATGACAAAATTGTCTTGGGTTAAGCCAGGAATTACTTGAATGAGTATTGAGCAGATTCCTAAAGGGTGAGTTTGGAGCAGCTCTCTAAACAATGAGAAGTTCACTCAGTTTTTATTCACATTTCTATGGCTTGTTTTTCCCAGCTAAGTGAAATACTGGATAATTTTACCAATGCAGTTACTGATCCTCATTTAAAAATACTCACTGTACATTGTACTGTAATACTTTTTAGTACTGATATAAGGAAAAGCTGAGCACAGCCCAGGAGTGCTCAGGCAAAGAGAGGAGAGAGCAGGAATTTTTGAAGCCAACAGGTAAAATAGAGCAAAGTAATTAATGTTTAAATCATTGAACATGTGTGATGCAGGCAGGACAGAGGGAGGAGAAAAAACAGGAATTTTTGAAGCAGGCAGGACAGAGAGAGGAGACAGCAGGAATCTTTGAAGCCAACAGGTAAAATGGAGCAGAGAAATGATGTTTAAATTAAATAATTCAGCACATGTGAGGCAGGCAGGACAGAGAGAGTAGAGCAGGAATTTTTCAAGCAGGCAGGGCAGAGAGAGGAGACAGAGCTGTAATTTTTGAAGCAGGCAGGACAAAGAGAGGAGACAAACCAGAAATTTTCGGTAAAATGGAGCAAAGCAATGATGTTTAAATGACTGAGCACATGTGAGGGAGGGAGGACAGAGAGAGTAGAGCAGGAATTATTGAAGCCATCAGGTAAAATGGAGCACAGAAATTATGCTGAAATCATTGAACACATGTGAGGCAGGCAGGACAGGGACAGGAGACAAAACAGGAATTTTAGGTAAAATGGAGCAAAGCAATGATGTTTAAATCATTCAGCACATATGAGGCAGGCAGGACAGAGAGGAGACAGAGTTGGAATTTTTGAAGCCATCAGGTAAAATGGAGCACAGAAATGATGTTTAAATGACTGAGCACATACGAAGCAGGCAGGACAGAGACAGGAGAGCAGGAATTTTTGAAGCCATCAGGTAAAATGGAGCACAGCAATGATGTTTAAATCATTGAACACATGTGAAGCAGGCAGGACAGGGAGAGGAGAGCAGGAATTTTTGAAGCAGGCAAGACAGAGCAGGAATTTTGAAGCCATCAGGTAAAATGGAGCACAGCAATGATGTTGAAATCACTGAGCACATGTGAGGACAGCAGATGGCTGCTGCCACCTCTGGGAGCTGCCATGTGCCAGGGCCATTCCCAGCAGGAGGGGCAGGGAAGGCACCAGGCATCCTTGTTCCATGAGGGAAACTGAAATCTGGGCTTTCATTTTTGCTCACACAGCCCTGAAACACAACAAATTCAACTTTCCACTTCTCCATTGCATTCCAGCTTTCACTGGAATGCAATGGAAAAAGAGCAACTCATCACTGATGGTAAAAGCAGAGGCAGACTCTCAGAAATTACATGAAGAGAAGAAAACGAGAACAGCACCATGCAAAAATAGCCAGCTGCTGTTAGAACTTGTTCATCAGCCACTTCTTTTCTTCTTTCCCCTCCAAAGTGAATTCATGCTCACACCTACACTAAAAAGTGTTAATCATGAAAGCACCAGGATCCTGCCTTGCTGCAGAGCCAGCACAGAGCTCAGCACGGGTGACAGCTTTTATTATTCTTTATTTACTCTGCCACTTCCCAGAAACCAGATTATGCTATTTTTAGCTCCTATAGGGCATGATTCAATCAGTCATTTCAAGTGTGTTTCACAGCTGATTTCAAACACTCCATGGGACTTCATGGTCAAAAGGTAGAATGCCCAACTCAATTTTTTTTTTTTTTGTCCTGGTAGTAGAACCTCAGATGTTTTATTTAATTCATGAAGAAATTAAAGGCCTTGAGGGGCACAGAATATGCTAAAGGTCTTTACTGGAGCTCCTGGGACTGAGAAATCTGCTCTGTCTTCCTTCACCCCCTCCTTCAAACTCCATGAGAGGATTCCAACCCCATTCTCACAGATTTTGTGTTCTCAGGTCGTGGAATCTGAAGCAGAAATAAGAAATTAGCACCAGAAATTCAGCAGCACTGGGGGAAGCTGCTCTTTGGAGCCACATCCCACAATTATTGCAACTCAGAGTCTTTTCCAAGCCCACCGAAGGAGCTTGTAGGTAAGATGACATAAATAATTGTAGGTAAGATGAAATAAATAATTTTGATTCGGGTCTATCCGAAAATTAAAGGCATTCAAACCTCAAAGTTTTGGCCCAGACTCAAGAGTTCAGAGCTGCTCCCCTTGCACACCCATTTTTCTCCAGTAGCAGCTCTCTGAATAACCAAGCACACAATGAAAAATGTTTAAATTAAAGAAAATTTCATATTTAACATGAAAATAAGAGTAGTGAGAGGCAACTGCAACTGTTTGCATTTCAAATAAATCCCAAAGGGCTGCACAGCAGCCTCCTGCCACAAGTCACTGTCCTGGGGTGTTTTATGGCCAGGGCACAGAGATTTAACACATGGATTGAGATTAAGGAGGGTGAGACAGATCATTGATTTTATTACAGACCAGACACAGCCACACATGAAACATCCTTTGGAATAAAAATATTCCACATGAGTGGAAACCCCACAGCTACAGCATTTGGAATTGGAAACCACTAAATCTGAGTCCCCAAAATTCAGCATTTCCAGCCATGAGCTACTTACCAGTCCCATGGAGCCCAAAGCCCAGAGCTCACAGCTGGGTAATGCCACCATCACATTTTCCACACTCCCAGCTTTGAAAAACCTCTCCACTGAGGCTGAGAATTTCCATGTTTGGTGTGAGACCATTCCACAGCTTTGGAATTTCTCTTGGTTGATGTGAAATGAGGGAAAATCCATTTTTGTTTAGATAAAACAAGAGATGGGACTTCACCCACTAAAACCACAAAACCCTCAAGTCAACCAATACCAAATTGTTGAACCAACTGCTTTTTAACACCTCATTGCACAAATCTGCTTCTCTGGGTATAAAATGATGTTTTAAATAAATTTTTAAGATAAAATTCTGCCTCTTGGAGACTTTGTTCTTACTGAGCATGAAAATGACTTCTTACCCTGTCAATCTAAGAGTGCCACCAGAGCTGCTGTGGCCAGATCCTCACATGGCAGGAACCACTCAAGTCTTTTCCTAATAAAGGACACAAAAGTTTTAAAAGAAGTTAATTTTGCTTTGATTTCCCCCTTCAGGTGCTCCACTCCTACAGCACACAGTATTTTTTGTGCTGTGCACCTCCTGAACCATAGTGGCTCTCTGAATTTAAATGCATACTCTGCCCAATAACTGACCATTAACCATTGAAAAACCACCAAACCATTTCTCTGGGGCCAGCATTCCCTCCTCCTGTGTGTTTATTCTGTTTATTCCACAACTCAGAAGATGTTCTGCACGTTGAACAAGAAGCTGCAAAACAGATCAGTCCAAACTCATGTCAAACTGCTTTATTACATCTTAAATAACATTACATTTTAATATAGTATCTATCTTGCATCCAGCTTTCTTGAAGTACACTGACTTTAAAATTAAATACAAAAGGTGAAGAGGGATACAGGGCGTGGAGAAAGCTCTACAGAGTAGTTTCATGAAAGAGAGTAAGAGGGAACTCATCTTTTATGCCAAATCCAGGCCTAACGCACAATTACAGCACATTTTTGTACAGAATGTTGCAGAAAAAACAAAATGGAGAAAAGCTACTACTGCTGCTAGGAAGGAGCATTTCTGGATACAGTGAGAAGATAGGAAAGAACAATCTGCTGTCCAAACACTGCTGCTTTTAACATTTTATTTGAAAAGAAAGCCAGGAAAACCTGCTCATTACAAAAATGACTCTGATCAGATGCAAAGGACTCATCCTGCAAGAGGAACTGGCTGTGAGGAACTGATTTATAAAGAAGATGGTCTAGGTTCCCTCCTCCCACACCCCAGAATCTTTGACAGCGATTGTTTGAACAGGCTGTTTCTTTTTTTCTTTATTCTTTAAAAAAAAAAAAGTGACTTATCACGCTACTCCAAAACGTGCATAGCTTTGTACTGGAGTTCTTCATAGATTTATGCACAGAGTAGCAACAATAAATGAATACAGCGACAATGGTTACAGTTTTTAAACAGGTTATTTCTTCAAAGAAAAAACATCTAAGGACTTAGTCCAATATGCACTTTTTAGCATTTCTACAGCATGCGATTCTAAGAGTAAACCCACCCAATATGGCAAACAATCAAAAAAGGTTTTTTTTTTTTTCTGTTTAACTTAGAAAGTTCAAGATCATTATTTTCAAAACATTGATTTGTACATCATTTCATACACAAAGAATTGACTCGATACCCAAGTGTAGGATAGGTCTCTTTTGAAAACAGAGATTCCTGGTTGTTGAGACTTATAGGATAGTGTTAGGATATATAAACTGCCCTTCCAAGTGGACAAACCAAAACAGATTAAAAAAATCAGTGTGGTGAAAAAGGGGGGGCAGGAGGGACCAAGGATTGCATTTGTAATCCATAAAAGGTGAAAGGATTCTTTAAACAAGCATTCATTACCTTTTACAGCATGTGCTTGGTTACCTTACTGCTTAACATTATCCTATATATGCCAAGTTTTGTGCAACAATTATCTGTGATACTAGAAAATAAAAATAAAAAAAATTAGGGACTAAATTTACAGCGTTAACAACCCCCAGTGCTCTGGGCTAGGACTCCCTTGTTTTGCTCAATTAAATACATAAGGAAATGTATTTAAAAAGGAAACTTGAAAAAAATCCTGCTACAAACATGACTTTAAAATTTGCAAGTGTGTGAGATAAAGTCCTTAACTTCAACTTGGAAACTACAGTGAAAGCTAACTGTTTCACAATTATGCTCAAGTTTATTTTCTGGTCATGCTTTTTATGATAGTGTTTCATTTGTTTTTAAATTCTCAAGACAAAAAAAATGGTCCCAAAAGGAATGCACAATTTCATTTTGCTTACAACACAGAAATTCTTCTTGGAAAGGTAATTGTGCTCTTCATTTCAGCAACAGGAGACGCAAAAGATCTTGCCCTTTGAAGTTGGGGAGGATGGGGGTCCAAGTTAGTATGGTTGGATTGGATATGCTATCTTTGTCATTTTCAACCGTTGGAAACTTCTTCCAGTCCTGGAGTCCGCTGCTCTTCTGGCACACAGAAACATCTGGTGAGAGTTGCACTTTGAGACACTGCACACAAGTGGCAAACTCTGCTGTCCCCACCACTGGCACATGCAGGCATTGTATTATCCCCCCGCTTCCCCAAGGATATTTATTTATTTATTTAAAAACCCACACAGGAAAGTTTGGTAATTAAAAATAGACCTTCAGAAAAATGTCAGTGTGTGCATTAAAGTAATGGCCATCTAAACCCCCAAATGCCATGCATTAAAGTAATGGTTATCTAAACCTCCCAACTGCTTGGGTTTGCTCCTCACTGATTTCACAGAATTCACAGAATGACCAGGTTGGAAGAGACCTTCAAGATCACAGAGTCCAACCCAGCCCCAACCCCTCAACTCAACCCTGCCACATCCAGGGATGGCGACTCCACCACTTCCCCAGCTCCTGGGAATTCCCAAAATTCTCCCAAATTCACAGAATTCCCCCAAATTCTCAGAATCACCAGGCTGGAAGAGACCTTCAAGATCACAGAGTCCAACCCAGCCCCAACCCCTCAACTCAACCCTGGCACCCAGTGCCACACCCAGGCTTTGTTAAACACACCCAGGGATGGGGACTGCAGCACCTCCCTGGGCAGCCATTCCAGAACTTTATCACCTTTCTGTAAAAAACTTAATCACCTTTCTGCAGAAAACTTCTTCCCAATATCTGCTGCATTCCCCAAGCTGCATTTCCCTTGGTGCAGCTTCAGACTACCCTGAATGATCAGCCCCAATAACAGCACTGCTGGCAAGAAGCATTCTGGACCCCAAAACTGCCTTAAGGAGCTGGGTACTCACCTTTTTCAGTTCCAGATCTTGAGGAAGCTGTCCCATGACCCTGTTGCCACTGCCATGCCATCATCAGTCACACCTAAGCAACTGACACGGTTATCGTGACCAGCAAGGACACCTGGGAATGAGAAATCAACAATAAATTGCTTTGTTTGGGTCATTTCCTGTCTGTTCCAGTTACAGCACAGCACGTTTGGGTTAACCAAGCTCTAGAGTCAGAAATCCTGAACAAACAGGGCTGGAATTATAAAATGCCTTTGGTTTTATAAGCACAGACTCAGGGCAGAGCTGGGTGGGTTCTCAAGGGATAATTCAGTAAATGCATTACTCCAAAATTTTCCTTCTGTTTTCCCCCTATTATGACCTTTACTGGTGTCCCATGAGCTGTGAAGTGACAGCCCTGAAGATTGTGACAATGTCACTGTAACCATGCCCTGCACAGCTTTTGCTCCTCACCACAGTGATAATGTGTCTGAACTGGTCTCAGTTAAATTTTACAAAATTTTCATATTTGCAAAAAATTTTCTTTTAAAACCAGAAGTTAAACTGAATTGTGTTATGAAGTCCAAAGTATTTTTCATCCAATTTTCTCTTACTACATTCACAAGGTTCTCCATACAATCCATTTGTCAATATGGAGATCTAATACAATTCAATTATAGCACCATTAAAAGAAAGAATTGAGACACTAAACAGAAAAATTAAGGGAGACAACATTTTCCTCTATCCCCTTTAATTTAACAGTTTCAAGGAGGTAAAAAGAAAACCTAATTATGTTCAAGCTTTCCAGTCCACAGCACTGAGCCAAGATATTCTTGATAGACTTGAAATTAATCTCTCTACATGAATTAGAGTGCTCACAGGACTCTCCTCATTCTCCCACCAGCAACAGGAAGCGCTGCAATTTGGTAAAACAAAATCAGCACCAACAAATCTTAAATTCCTGTACTGAACACACAACCACAAAGGTGTTTAATTCAGAAGTGCCAATATCAGAAGATATAGAAGTGTTTAATATCAGAAATGCCAAATCTGCCTGGCAATCTGAAGCCTTAGAACATTTCAATACAAAGAATATTTTTCTCATCTCCTCTTCTGATCAGAGTAGTGAAACATTTATATCCTAATTTATACATTTTTTCCAACAAAAGTTTTCATTTTGAAGACCCAAAGTTAAATTCTCTTTATCTTTGGACCATGAATTTCATGTTTGTTTCCTCAAAAGATAAACTCCAGTCCCTGTTGTTTTGCTGCTTGTCTCTACAACTACTGCTACAAATAACAGGAAAAAAATTCCTGTGTATAAATAGCAACATTCATGTTGAATTGCTTTGAATAGTTAATGCATAAACAAAGCCATAAAGCCTAAAAAAGAATATCCCTGAACCCCAAGGCCTTGTTTTTAATGGCAATCAGCCTGCTCTCAACATCCATCCTTGAGCAGGATTCCAATGGATTTGTACCATCACCGGGCAGCCTGAAGAAGTTTTCAGATTTCTGAAGCTGAGACAGGGAGTGCTGAGATCTGTGCCTGAGACTCGAGTCACACATTCAGAGGCTGAAAAAGGCCACCAATGTCATGGACATATTTTATGGAAAATCCTTTTGTTAGGATCTTTTCTCCTGAGAAGCTGAGAGGCCTCAGAAACGAAATGTAAACAATAATTATCTGCTGCTGTGGGATGCAACAGGTGCATCTGGGATTGGTCCCATGTGGCTGTTTTTAATTAATGGCCAATCACAGTCCAGCTGTCTCAGATTCTCTGAGAGTCACGAGATTTAATCATTATTCCTTTCCTTTCTTTTCAAGCCTTCTGATGAAATTCTTTTCTTCTATTCTTTTAGTATAGTTCTAATAGATAACTTTCTTCTAATATATCATAAATTATAAATATATATATAATAAAATAAATCAGCCTTCTGAAACATGGAGTCAAGATTCTCATCTCCTCTCATCCTGGGGACCCCTGAGAACACCACCACACCTCCAAGGCCATCAAGTCCAACCTGTGGCTTGTCCCCAGCACTGAGTGCTGTCGCAGACATTTCTCCACAGAAATCCTTTCTTTCACATTTCTGCATCTTCGGGAGGCCAGAGGCCCCCGAAGAGAAGGTAAACAATTATTATCAGCTGCTGTGGAATGCAATAGGATTCACCTTGATTGGCTCATTTTCTATGTTTATAATTAAGAGCCAATCACCAGTTCAAGCCAGGGGACTGAGTCCTTGGCCACAACTTTGTTGTGGGTTCTTTTCTATCTATTCTTAGCTTAGCTAGCTGCTCTGCAAACCTCTCTCTATATTCTTTTTAGTATAACTATAATGTATTATATCATATATTAATAAATCAAGCCTTCTGATCAAGATACAAGATTCACCGTCTCTCTACCACCAGCAGCGACCGACACAGGTCGCTGTAACAGAGTGCCCTATCCAGGAGCTCCTTGGACATCTCCAAGGGTGAGAACTCCACAAAATCCCCAACCCTCAGCGCCACTTGCCTGCTCTGTCAGCTTTCAGCGTGTCCCACACGTTGCAGTTGAAGTCATCATACCCAGCTAGGAGCAGGCGGCCACTCTTGGAAAATGCTACAGAGGTGATGCCACAGATGATGTTGTCATGGGAATAAACCATCAGCTCCTGGTCAGCCCGCAGGTCGAAGAGCCGGCACGTGGCATCGTCCGAGCCCGTGGCAAAGGCGTTGCCGTTGGGGAAGAACTTCATGGGGGAGAGGAAAAACATAGATTTAATATTTAATAAAATCAAATTTAACAAATTAAAATTTAATGAAATAAAAAAATAAAAATGTAACAAAATAAAAAAATTAAAAGCCTGTGGCAAAGGCATTGCCGTTGGGGAAGAACTTAATGGAGGAGAAACCAGAGGTTTGCAGTCACAGTCATGTTTTCTGATTCTTATCTCATTTGCTTCTCCTGTGTTTTGGACTGTGTTTAGAGATTTTTTACCAACAGGTGATTGTTTCATTGGCTTCATGTGAATTGTTCTGACTTAATGACCAATCATGGACCAACACCTTCCCCAAAGTTCTTCCCATTGGGGAAGAAGAAAAACACAGATTTAATCCCTCTGCATCACACAAACACAGCAAACCAGAGGCTGCACTGTCACACTGATATTTTGTGAAAAACCCCCTTGCCCAGGATTCTTCTCCTGGGAAGCCTCAGAGAAAAAGGAAAACAATATTATCTCATTGCTTCTCCTGTGTTTTGCTGCTTTGGAATGTGTTTGGAGATTGTTTCATTGGTTTCATGTGAATTGTTTTTACTTAATGACCAATCACAGACCAACGAAGGCGTTGCGACTGGGGAAGAACTTCATGGGGAAAATAAAAACACAAATGGTTTCAGATTGAACCCCTCTGCATCACACAAACACAGCAAATTAAAGGCTGCACTGTCACACTCATGTTTTCTGAAAAATCCCCTTGCCCAGGATTCTTTTCCTAGGAAGCTGAGATGTAGTATAATATAATATAGAATAATATAGTATAATAAAGTAATTAATTAGCCTTCTGATATGATCATTCCTCCCAGAAGGGCCAAGTGTGTGTGTGTGTGTGTGTGTGTGTGTGTGTGTGTGTGTGTGTGTCAGGACTGCTGGATGACAGTCATGAGATTTTGTGCAGTTAAATGCTTGGTAGATTCAGCTTATATGTAGTATAATATAATACAGAATAATGTAGCATAATAAAGTTATTAATTAGCCTTCTGATAACCATGGAGTCCTCCTCATCATTCCTCCCAGAAGGACCAAGTGTGTGTGTGTGTCAGGACTGCCGGATGACAGTCACAAGATTCTGGGCAGTTGAGTGCTGGGCAGATTCAGTTTAGATGTAATGTAATATAGAACAATATAGAATAATAAAGTAATTAATTAACTTCTGACATCCATGGAGTCCTCCCCACCATTCCCCCCAGACTTTGGGCACAATCTCCCTGGTAGTTGTGCAGAGCAGCAGCCCAGCTGAGGGAGCAGCACGTACACAGATGGCGTTGATGTCGGACTCGTGGCCGGTGAAGGTTTGCCGGCACATTCCTTCTCTGACATCCCACAGCTTGGCAGAGGCATCGCAGGCACCAGAAACAAAACACCGGGCATCGGGGGCAAGGGACAGGCTCATCACATCTCCAGTGTGCCCAGTGAACGTGGTTGTCTGCTGACCAGTTTCTATGTCCCAGAGAGCACTGAAAGAATCATTAAAGAGGAAAAAATCAGCACGACTGCGCTCCTTTGTGAGGTTTTTTATCATTGCTGAGGTAAAACTCCCAAGTATTAATAACAAGTATTAAAACTGCAAGTATTAATAACTCCAAGTATTCATCTTGATAATGGAAAGAAACATTTTTGGCTGAATTATTTGGCTGTTGCAGATTAATTGTACAAAAACGAATTGTGCAAAAATTAACACATCTGTGCTACTTTGTGAGGTCTTTTTATCACTCCTGAGGTAAAACTCCCAGTATTAATAACATCGATCCTGATAATGGAAATAAATATTTTTGGTTGAATTATTTGGCTGTAGCACATTATTTGTGCAAAAAATAATTGTGTAAAAATTAATTGTGCAAAAATCAACACGTCTGCGCTCCTTTGTGAGGTTTTTAATCACTCCTGAGGTAAAACTCCAAGTATTAATAATATTGATCTTGATAATGGAAATAAATATTTTTGGTTGAATTATTTGGCTGTTGCAGATTAATTGTATAAAAATTAATTGTGCAAAAATTAGTTGTGCAAAAATCAACACGTCTGCACTCCTTCATGACGTCCTTTTGTCACTCCTGAGGTAAAACTTGCAAGTATTAATAACATTGATCCTAACAATGGAAATAAACATTTTTGGTTGAATTACTTGGCTGTTGTAGACTATTTGTACAAAAATCAACACATCTGTGCTCCTTCATGGGCTCTTTTTATCACTGCTTTTTATCCAGGTATTAATAACATTGATCCTGACAATAGAAATAAATATTTTTTGTTTGGCTGTTGCAGACTAATTTTGCATAGAAGACCTTAAAGCTATCCTTAATTTTAAAACATTGGGAGGGTTTTAAATTGAAAAATAATGGAAAAAACTGGTGACTGGCACTGAGGGCTGCTCATCCCAAAGTTCTCTGCCATGGCTGCTATCCAGTACTACCACAGCTTCAATTAAACAGCAGTGGTAAGGCCAGAGCAAAAGCTGCGCCAGCATTTCTCATTTTATAAACTCACAGAGGATGAGTAACTTTGTGAATTATGTCTGATCTTAAAGTTGCAAGCCAGCCAAATCACTACAACAGTGATAATTAAGAGTATAAAAGGATGAAAGAACATTATCACCTCCTTAAGAAGAAGCCTAAACACTTTAGGAAGTTGGGATTTTTAATTTCTGTAATTTCTCAGCAAACCAGAGCCAGCAGCAGCAGGTTCAAACCAGGTAAACAAGATGTGCCTGTACTTTGATAAAGTCCTTTGATGAACTGAGGTGATGGCAAGGACAGCTGCAGAATTACTACACAACTCCTGAAGCAGCTGTGTTCTCTTACAAAGAGCATCATTTCTACAAACCCTCCCATTTTGTTAGAGTTTACTGGGTTCTTTAAACACCAACACATATTCAGAAACATTTTTTGGTTTTAATCTCATATATATTGCACAGCTACTCAGAATCAGGCATTCAGAGAGACTGGCATTGTGTAGGACAGGTATTTATTTATTGGACAACCTCTGCTCTAAGTGCTGCTCCTTGAGAGAACTGCAATGCTTTTAAGGAATACATATAATAGAAAAATCCATGAGAAAAAGACCGAGGCCTTTTTTAGTTCAGAAGCCAGTATTTATGAAGATATACACCTACATTCTCCTCAAAAAACCCAGCTATTGTCACTGGAGAATATTTTCTAGGAGCTCTTCTGAATAACAACGTTAGCTACATTCTGTATTAGAAATATCCAAACATGACTGTTTGAGTAATAAATACTTAATACAAAAGGAGTTTTGAGGAAAATCATTAGGCTAATACAGTTATTTCTGAAAACCAAATAGTCACAGGAAGAAAATTTCCCAGAACATCTTTACACAGAATTAGGTCAGGCTCTTCAGAACATGGGTACAAGGAAACAGCCAAAGCTCACAGGGCTGAAATTACCAGCACAAAGTGACATTTGAGCAGTATCACCAGAGTGTTGAGGGTGATGATGAAGTTTGTGAAGGACAAAGTTTCCTTCAGGCACAGAAAATGGGTGAGAAAAGCCCTTCTGGCAGTGCTGTCCCCATGTCCCAGCTTACCAAGTGGTGTCGCCAGAGCTGGTGACGATCTGATTATCATCCAGGAAACGACAGCAGGACAAGTAGCCTGGGAACAGAAGAAAGGTGCACAAATAAGGCCAGACTACCCTGCAAAGGCAAACTGGTCTGCTAATAAGCTGCTTCCTCCTCTCCTGGACCTGCAGCAAAACACACTGAGAGCCTAAAATGCAACAGATGATTTCTGTATGGGAATCTGCAATATTTTTGTGGTTTGGCTCTTTAGA
This sequence comes from Ammospiza nelsoni, assembly GCF_027579445.1. Classification (NCBI taxonomy): domain Eukaryota; kingdom Metazoa; phylum Chordata; class Aves; order Passeriformes; family Passerellidae; genus Ammospiza; species Ammospiza nelsoni. Next base: position 1,926,833 of record NC_080654.1, read on the forward strand.
GACCACCCCAACCCAAGCAGAAGAAGGGGGACAAAATGTGCAATTCCACTGGCCAAGGTGGGCAGAATCCCAGTGAGCCTGCACTGCACACACCCAACTTTCTAAGGAAATCATCTCAGTCTCATCCAGCAGCAACAAATGCTGATGGCCTCAACTGCATCAAACCATTGAGCAAAATAAACTGCATTCCTGGTCAGTACACAGACCTGAGCATGGACACTGGATGTTTCCCAACAGAACCAAAGAAGTTCATCTGGATGCTCTGAAGCATCTTTTTTTCCTGAAATCCCATCTGCCAAACCATCAGTGGAAGCACTCTGATTACAGAATCAGTCTGCCTGCCAACCACCTCCATTTCACAAAGCACAGAATTCAAACTACAGCAGAAAATATGAAAACCTGCAAACATCAACTTCCAGCTTTAAGTTTTTATTCCATTTTACAGCTGAAAAACTGTTTAAAAATACTTAAAACCAAGCAGTCTGCAGCTAAGCTCCTGCCTGAGAAAAGAAGTAGATTGTAACGAGGAAATGATGTTTAAAGGAGTTTTTTTTTAATTTTCACTGTGCTGAGGTAACTGTGAGCAGCACCCACCTGTGTGCCCAGCGAGCTCACGGCTGACACGGACATTCCCTTCACGAGTTTTCAAGTTATAAATGGAGCAGATGTTGTCCAGCCCACCACAAGCCACGTAATTGCCAGAGGGAGCGTATGCACAAGTCATGACCCAGGAGGAGCGCAGGGGAATGGCATGCACCTGCAACACAGACAGGTCAGCACTTCACCTGCAGAAATTGCATTCAAAAAGAAGTTTTTCACCTGTCCCTCAAGACAGGATCATGTTTTTGTCACAGAAGCAAGAATAAAACAGCTGTTTGAGTGTTGAACTATTTTGAGGGTAACTTGCATATGGGGCTCGTCAGAACAAGCAGTGACGTAATAAAACCTCAGATTTGCTTCTCCTCATTCCAGTTCCATCAGCAATTTTGGTCCAAAGTGAACGATTTCATTTCAGTGCTCTGATTACTATTGGTTTATTATAGGTTCAGGAAAACATTGACTTCCAAGCACAGTCAGCAAAAGTGCCAATTCCAGGCTAAGATGCTGTGAATGAACAAGTAAGGAAATCGCTGCTGCCACTGCCATTAAATCCTTCTTTGGAAACCCACTGCAAGCAATCAAGCTTCACATTTAAATAACTACCCCATGGTTCCTTGTCATTCTCTGCTCAAAGAACTTTTTTTAGATAATTATAGAAGCTAAACCTGCTCTGTCTTGTTAACTCATTGTATTCATCCCTTAAATTTGTTCATACATTCTTTAGTCTTAGACTTATGGTGATATTTCATGCAATATTAACAATGTGCCTGATTTCTTAAGGAAAAATTTCATTAGAAGCAGAGAAACAGCCAGGAATCAGTGGTCCTGCAGCAACAAGCAGTTAAAAAACCCCAACCCTGTCCTAAAACCACAACCAGTTCATTTTTGGAAGTCTCCTACCAAGAAGTCTAGAATATTCCAAAAGTCTCTACTATTTGGAATATTCACTTTGAGCCATTTTATTTTATCATTAGGCAAAGATCAAATTGATGACAACTTCAAGTGTGTTCTGGAACTGCCAAAAGAATATTGCATGGATTAATTAGCATTGATGTAAGAATTGAACATATCAATACAGAAATCATGGATGCAGTGATGATTTCACCATCCTGAGCAGTCACAGTAATTTAGATGACATTTACCTGCAGGCTGGGGTGAAAGGATGAGGATGAAGGTAAAAATGAGAGGGCTTAATTTTAATTTGCAAACCACATTATATTAACTTTTTACTAAAGTGATGCCATTTACTCCAATGCACTGTAACACTGATTTTAATGCTATGAGGAGCCAAGTTAGGAAAATTTATCTGGAATAAAATCAGACTAAAGCAGCTCTGTCAACTTAACCACAAGGAGCTACATGGGAATTGTTGCCAGCTCTGGAACAGTGGCCATGATCAGTAAATACCAATCACTGTCAAATGAAAGTAAAAGTAGTCCTGAACTGCCTCATGCGATTGCAGCCACCAAGAGATGACTCATTAGAACATGTCAGGTCTTCCAGGACTTCACTGCAGACAACAAATTCATCTGCCTATGCCAAAATCTCTGCCCCTTCTGGTGCAAGATGCTCATCACTGCCTGCTCACTGCTAATCACATTCCTGCAGTATTAAAACAAATTAAAATATTCTTTAGAAGGAAGTCTTTCCTTGCTCTCCATTTGTGGTGCACATTTTCACACACTGAAGACACTGCTGTGTTCTTTACATACAACTTGATTGTTTTAGAGAATTCAAAATTTGGATTTAGGACCAGGAAAGCAATAGAGCCAAAATGATGATGGGCAATAGTTCCTCCTGATGCTTTCACAACTGAATTACACAGCAATGGATCAGCTGGCCTTACCTTGTTTGTAGTATAGCTGTCCCAAATTATAAGTTTGCCATCCTGGGAGGCACTAACTAGAAGCCTAGGGAGGAAACAGCAGGGAAACACAATCATTGTGGGCAGCCAAGGTGATGAACATTGTAAAGGAAAGAGAATGAAACCTGTGGCATTTAGTTTCTCTTTAAATTAACCAGGAAAAGGAAAAAAAAAGGAAAAGAAAGACAACTGATAATGGCATCTACTTTATTTCCACAGTTCCTCAGAACCCATGTGGTACCATTACTGTATTTTTAGTAGACAAGGACTGGGATTTTGGCATCAAATGTAGGCTTGGGTTACAAAAACATGGAGGAAAATGGTGGCATTCAGTGTTTGACTCCTCTCAGGATCATTAACTCCACGTGCACCCAGCTTTGCAGAGAGATGCAGCCCCTGAGGCAGCTCTGTACCCACCTGGAATCAGTGCCCCAGTGCATTGCATAAATTTTGGCCAGGTGTCCCCGGAGTGTTCTCCTGGTGCGCATCTGGATTCTCCCCACGGGGTCGATATTGGCTGTGATCTGAGACAGGACAAGGTCACACACTCAGTTCCTCCCTTCACTGCCCTCAAATAACATCTCACACACAGCTCCCACAGCCCCACGTTCTCAATACTGATTTTTTTCCATTCACAAGTTATGTAATTTTAAGTAGCACGTCTTTATTACACCACACAAGCAGCCTATTGCATTTACAAACACTCCCAGAAATTTTGTTTAGGTTGTGTCTTCTTAGACTTCTAGGATTTCAGACCTTTGATCTGGGTTTTCTCCTCCTGCACAGATAAATGTGGCAGACATTGAAGAAGTTTAACCTCAGCAGGCCTTATGGTTCTGATTAGCAGGGTAACAACAGTGCTGCTCCCAGCTCCAGGGCACAGCATTATTTTCCATTAAGCAGCAGAAATGTGCCCTGAGTCACTCCAAGAAATCTCTGCTCAAGGCCACTGCTCTCAGGAGCTGGACAAACATGTACTTATTTCTGGAAGAAAACACCCAAAGGCAAAATAAAAAAAAAAAATTGCTACAGGAGGCAAAACCAGATTCACCTTTTTACAGCATTTGTTTTTTGTAAAGGAAACATTTTCTTAATTCCTGTTAAAATCTTGAAATTCTTACCTGAGCCAGGGTGGCATCTGCACATGCTTTCCTAGCATCCTACAAGAGAAGGAAATTAGAGAAATTGGATGGAGTTCTGTACATTTCTCTCTCTCTTTTATCAAGTTAATTAACCCAAGGTTCAGAGAACATTTCTGTCACCCAGAGAGGACCCACACTAACAGCAGCATTACCATAATGCACTGCCTGCTGTCAACATATATTGTGCATTTAATTTGGAAATTTCTTCTTCTTTTGGAAGAAAGGCAACAAGACTTTCACCACAAAGACACTCAAGCAGTGGAACTGCTTGTTCAGAGAGCCTCAGAGGTTTTTAAGAACTTACTGGACAGAACTCTGACAAACTTTATCACTGACCTTATTTTTATCAGTTTTTTAAACTTTAGTTATACCCTAGCACATACAAAACTTCAGCAAACATTCATTTTCATCAGCAATTTTGTTCATTGCTTCTGTAACTGTTACAATATAAAAGACCAAAAAGTAATTTTCTCAAGCAGCCATATGTGCTTGCCCTTTCCTCATTAACTCTGGCATTGGGGGAACATTTCAGGCATCATTTCTGCCCTGCCCAGCACACACTCATTTGGCCTGGGGCACAATACTTACTCTGATTTGGTTTTTCAGCTGCTCGGCCTCCTGGCGTAACTGGTCAAGCTCGCTCATTTTCCTGTGCTAAAGGTGTGCTCCACTGCCACCTCTGAAACAACCAGAAATCTGAAAAACAGCCACAAGCAGGACTATTAGAAAAAGGCAGAATTTGAAATTACAAGTATTTTCAATCACTTCAAACTTGAAAAGAAATAGCAAACTGATTTATAAACACAGGTGGACATGTGTGGCTGAAATCCCCTCAGTGTAAGGATGTGCTTTGCTTCCATCAAATAGGATTGGATTTATTTCTCTCCTGCAGGCCTCCTCCTTTTTTCCTTTTTTTATTCCTTTTTTCATGTTCTGATTCATTTTGTATAAATTCAACTTGTCCAAGACTGAGAGAGCAGGTAACACCAATTTTAGACGTGGAAGTCAGAACTGCCCTGCAGCTCTTCAGACCAGAGCAAGGAACCCTCCCAGAACAGAAAAAGGATTTACCCTGACACAAGCACCTGCAAAATGCTCTAAGAACAGTCTGCAACACCACAGTTATGAAAAATGTTGTTCTGCTATGTGGAGAAAAGGAATCACTCACAAATGTTCGGGGTTTTATTTGGTAACTGCTGAAATGTCTGAGATCCCAGAGCAGACTGTGACAAGAACGGGTTGTCAGAGTAAAATCAGGGATTTTTTGGGTTGAGGGCAGGAGTTTGAGAAACCACATCCATCAGACACTTCTCCCCTCTAAGCATCTGTTTTCCCAGTATCCATAGGCACCAAATTACATTTATATATTTTATATTGGAATATTCACTTTGAGCCATTTTATTTTACCATTAGGCAAAAATCAAATTGATCTTTGCAAGACAGAGGCTTTAGGAAACATCACAACCACTGAAAGCACCTCAGCTTTGCCTTTAGAGCTGCTCAGTTATTGGGCTGTTCCCCAATATCACAACCATTAATATTTCCTATTAAATGTACAACTTATCTTTGAAAATCTCTGCTCCAGAAAGATACTGTTGGCATTTTCTCCAGCATTCCACATCTCCAACTCAGCTGTTCCTTAATTTTGTGTTTTAAAATTTCTGCAGCTTGATAGCAATGGAAGATGCTGAAGAAACATGCTGATGAATTTTATCTTTTACTGCAGAACAAATTAATTGGTTCCAATTTCAAATACTACACAGAACACCTGGAGTTTATAAATTGATATTGCTAATGTGTGATTTTAGAACATTTTATTAGCCAGAATTGACCCTTTACCATTAAATAAAGGAAATGCTTTGCTAGCAGCTTTACATATTATTCTGTTAGGAATTAATCAGCTTATTTATCTTTGCAAGCATGTGGGGTTTGTTTTCCTCTCAAAGCCCTTCCCAAGGAGAAAGATGAGGAGAACTTCCACATTTTTATGCAGCCACAATAACAGAGAACAGACTGTCAAGGTAAATTAGAGTAGTAGAACAAACATCACTGTTAAAAGAAGCTTCAAAATAGTTTAGGCTTCAATATTCCCTAAATATTTCTATCCCCCATAGCCAGACTTAGGCTGCAGCTCTCTCCATAGCAGTTATTCCAAACTGAAAACCTCTAGGAACAGATGCCAGATCTTGTCACAGCATCATTTACCATTTTTTCCTCTTCTCTGAAACCCACAGTATCTGAGAAAAGGAATTTTAGTTGGCTTCTCTCCCAAAACTCACTCACACAACTCCAAGGCCCTTTCCCTTCATTTGAAACTGGGTTGGTTCCTTCTCCCTGCTGCTCCCAGGGTCATCCCTAAGCCCCCTGAGGATTGCTTGGTCAGCTCAGCCCAAATCCAGCTAAGACAAAACCCATCCTGAGTATTTCATTATCCTGCTTTCCTTGGAATGCTCTTTTGTTTTCTCAAGCTGTTTTGTTCATTTTACATCTCAGACAAACACTCTGGGCTGGATATCTGTTAAAACTTGGAGCGTGTCACACCTGGTAAAACACTAATGCACTGCTTTTGTCACAAAGGGTTAATTTAGAATAAACTGTGATTTTTCAGATCTTTCAGCTTCTTCATTTCTAGTTCTGCCATTCTCTGAGTTAATATGTAACAATTTCCCACTAAGCAAACACCGACCACTCCACACAAAGAATTTAGAGATGCTACCATTCCTATTTCAGAGCAAGAAATGCCAAACTTTGGTGCTCTGCCCAAGGTCACAGCAACTCACTGATGAGATGCAATAAAGACTCAGGACACCAAGAATTCAGCTGCAGGTACAAGGATCCACAGGGAAGATTTTACATATTTTACATGTAGCTTTATTTAAAACTACAATAGAGGAATAATCTCACGTCAGTCAGAGCAGATCTCTCTCCTTAAAATAGCACCCATTTCTTTCTGCAGAATTTGTGCACTGAGAGAGAATTCTCTGGCATTGAAACGAAACAAAGCTTTGCATGGAACAGGGAGATGAACCCTTATCATAGCAAGAAAGTCGCATTAAGAAAGTTCATTTTCCCATCTTGAAGATAGATCCACTCTGAGAATTCCAACTTAGCCCCTGTGCATCCCAAGCAACTCCAAACTGAGCTGCCTTTCTGTCAGCATCCATAGGAATTGTTTAAAGCACATTTCCACATTCTCTTTGTAGTCTTTGTTGTTTCAACATCAACAGGAAGTGCTAATTCCTGCCAACAGGACTGAACTCACTCAGGAAATGACAACCCTGCAGCAGCCAAGGGCTTTAAAATATAGGAGTTCTCTGAAGTAAACTGTAAAATTGATGGGACAAACAGCAAACCAGCTTGGCTGTTCCACTATTCCTTTTATACTGAGTTTTAGACAATTGAATTTATGATAGAAATACGAGATCTGTGGGAGGAAAAAAAGGGTTCCAGCCTCCCATGTCCTTTTTAGCTATGCTGTAAATCAGAGCTTACTAGTATTGTATTTTAAAAAGTATCTTTAAGGGGATCAGGTGAGGTCAGAAGAATGTATGGGGGAAAATGCTTTTATCCATTCTCACTCTTGATAGATGGGAAATTTTATACAGATTTATTTATATTACAGACATGGGCCATATATTGAACAGTCTCTGCTCAGCACAAACAAGCACAACTGAGCATCATGAAATAGATTTTTATTTCTTGGCATGTTCTAAAGGCATTTAAACAAGAAAGTTTCTAGAAGAATCTGTAAGCTTGATGTGGATGCTGATCCTATTTCTGCAATTTTCAAAGAAGTTACTGCATTTCCAAATCAAGGAAAAAAGTCACTGCTCAAGTTCCACACTCCTCTCCCCAAATTCCCCCAGAGTTGTGCAGAAATAGGAGCCAAACCCCTGCTTACCTCACTTTGCCTGGCCTATGTCAGTGTGTCCCTGCAGGCAGCTCCTCAGGAATAAAATTCACTTTCTCCAACCCCCTCAAGACCTTCCCAGGGCTGAAGTGCTTAAGTGTCTGTGCTCTAAGCTTATTTGCCCTAATCCTGTTGAGCAGAGCACCTTGTGGGTAATTCTCCCCTTGCTGGGTAACAACCTGTGCACCTCAGGGCATTCCCTGTCCCCCTCCTCCAGGTGACCCAAATCCCTCATTTCTGACAAGGAAAAGTCACTTTGTTCCTCTGTTTCCCACACAGGAGAATAATCTGACTTTGCCTGATTTGTTACTTTCCATATACACCAAAACTTCACAATTCAGCTATGTCAAAAGGATCAAGAAACAGCTCAAGGTTTGCTTTTCTCTAAAATGAGCTGTATTCATGTATAAAAGGATGTATGTCCAGTCAGATGTGTCCCCAACAGCTTTGCACTGAATTTTTCAGCTGCAGGAAGCCTTACAGAGCTTCCATGTGCTTCCTGCAAATGAAGATACACTCAGCATCCCAGTGGACTCATTTTTATTTAAAGAATAAGAATTATTCACTCACTGCTCAGAAAACAGTGGCAGAAAAGAACTCAACTCCACTCATTTCACTGTAACAACTCCAGTGTCCTTTCCACAGCTCAAGGTGTTAATCCAATTAAATCCAGTTATTAAAACCAAGGTATCATTAACACCCTCACAATTATTTGGAGCCTGATGCTTGAGAGCTGGATACAACTCATCCAAACACTGTTAAATATTATTCCTCTCTGAAATTCCTCTGCTGGTAACAGCAATGAAGCAATGCTTACTAAAAATTTATTTATTTAATTTTCTTACACCATTCCTATTTAAAAAAAAAGGATGGAGTATTCCACCCTCTCTCAGTCCTGAGAATAATCTCTAGAAAAAAAGAAAAAACCCCACATTTGAAATCACAGCTATCATTAAGTCAAATATTTTGAATTTCTATCCCTTGCTGGTCAAACTTTGCTTGCCACAAGGTATTTTTAGCACAGCCTAACACAATCCCACCAAGCCACTGTGGATGCAAAGTCTGGTAACACAGAGGGTTTAAAGCCAAATTGTTCATATTTTACTCAAGCACAGAAACTTTCTAAGGAGGTTCAGCAAAAATCCCTTTTCTGCCACGAACAGCCTGGCTGACATTTCTTCCCTCAGCCTCTTTCCTGCCAACACCCATCACTCCAACATGGATGAAAAGCAAAATATTTGCAAAATCAGAGCCCAAACCTAACAAGGAGCTGCCAGCATGGCCAGCAGACAGTCCCAGAGCAGGACATCTGATTAAATGAAGCTGTGCTAATCTAGCAGATAGCACAAATCCTATTAGCAACAGGCACAGCAGCTTGGACACTTTCACAATGACAAAGGAATTACCCACAACTCTGTTAGTGACAGCGAGCTGACGTCACTGCCTTGGGAAAGCTGAGGGTTCTTTTTGTTTGCAGGAGCAGAGATGGAGAGATTGGTTCTCTTTTACTCAGTGGGAAATGCAGTCAGACCAGGATTGCTGGTGGAACAAATCTGAGGTGCTGTCTCTCATTTATATGAAGTAAAATTGAAGAAAAAATTCAGTCCCTGAGCTCCACTTGCCTTCTAAACACAGTTAAACACCATGATATCTATTTGTATGATATTTCTATGATATCTATTTAAACTAATTTTCTAGGATATCTATTTTAAAATGTGAGGGTTCTTTTTGTTTGCAGGAGCAGAGATGGATTCCTTGGTTCTCTTTTACTCAGTGGAAATGCAGTCAGATCACAATTGCTGGTGGAACAAATCTGAGGTGTTGTCTCTCATTTATATGAAGTAAAATTGAAGAAAAAATTCAGTCCCTGAGCTCCACTTGCCTTCTAAACACAGTTAAACACCATGATATCTATTTCTATGATATTTGTATGATACCCATTTAAATTAATTTTCTAGGATATCTATTTTAAAAGCTGAGGGTTCTTTATGTTTGCAGGAGCAGAGATGGATTCCTTGGTTCTCTTTTACTCAGTGGGAAATGCAGTCAGATCACAATTGCTTGTGGAACAAATTTGAGGGGTTCACTCACATTTATATGAAGTAAAACTGAAGAAAAAAAATCAGTCCCTGAGCTCCATTTGCTTTCTAAGCAGAGTTAAATACCATGATATCTATTTCTATGATATTTCTATGATATATATTTTAATTAATTTTCTATGATATCTATTTTTAAAAGCTGAGGGTTTTTTTTGTTTTCAGGAGCAGAGATGTGTTTGTTTCCTTGGTTCTCTTTTATCCTGGGGGAAATGCAGTGAGATCAGAATTTCTTGTGGAACAAATCTGAGGTGTTGTCTCTCATTTATATGAACTAAAATTGAAGAAAAAATTCAGTCCTTGAGCTCCGCTTGCCTTCTAAACACAGTTAAATACCATGATATCTATTTGTATGGTATTTCTATGATATCTATTTTAAAAAGCTGAGGGTTCTTTTTGTTTGCAGGAGCAGAGATGGATTCCTTGTTTCTCTTTTATTCTGTGGGAAATGCAGTGAGATCAGAATTGTTTGTGGAACAAATTTGAGGGGTTCTCTCTGTCATTTATATGAACTAAAACTGAAGATAAAATTCAAGGTCCCCCTGGATCCAGAGGGAGATATGGGCAGAGGAATAAAACCTGCTGCCTGCCTTTAGAAAACCAATAAATATCCAGTAATTGAAAATATCAGATTTAACTCTGCAAATACTTGGCCAATTAGCAAATGTTCCTCACAGACATTCAAGCTAAACTCTGGAAGGTAATGAAGATTTTACTGCTCCAAGAACAACAGTAATAATTACAATTACACAGAATATAAACTCTGGAACTGTTAGGTTCTGTTTAAATAACAGTGACACATTGAAAAGAACATTCTGACAAGAACCACTTTGCTCAAAAGAAATTTGGCCTTCTTTTGTCAACCATGGTGGAGAAGTAATTTTTCATTCATGAGAGAATGACTATTCTCATCATTTTATTTATTACAGCTCCCTGCCCCACTGAGATGAAACAGTTTCAGCTGTGCTCTCCCTGTGCTTTGCCAGCTCCCTCTCTGACAGAGGCAGGCACTAACATCTATTATTTAGCAGCTTTCCTGGCCATTTTAAATCCTTCCTGTTGACACAAGAATACACATGCTAAAGGAGAAAAAACTTCCTTTAGGTTTGCATAGATGAACAGCCAAAAATCTGAATTAACCACTTTTTAAAAATAGGATTTTTCTCAGGGAGTATGGAAAAAAAAATCTTTTTTCTCTACTTACATTTTCTCTCACTACAGTAGAAAGCCAACTTCTGCTGTCAAACATGTAAATTCTGGAAAAAAAAAGACACCAAAACCACAATTAATGTAATCACCACAAAAGAGCACTGATTTCTCAATAAACCTAACAGAAATTAAACTACTAAAGTGCAGATATTCCTGTGAGCTAACTTGAGCATGGAGGAAATGGGCACAGGTTTATTTACTGTAACACAACCAAAAGATGACTTTGTGTCAAGCAGCTCATTTTGACCTTCTTTTCCCATAAAACTCTTGCAATCCTGAGATCATTTTCCTGCCCCAGTGACAGAGAAGTCCATGCTGTTAGAGAATTTAGGATTAGAAGAAAATACAGTATCAGTCACACAATTTTCACTGCTACAAAGTGTCCCCTCCCCAAAGCAGCATTTTCAACACACTGGAATTATTTCTGCTCAATCCTGCCCCTGAGCTCCCTTTGCCTTGTAAGCACAGCTAAATATCATGATATCTATTTTATCAGTTACATAAACCTCCTACTAATGAGCTCAGTGAGAGCACACCATTCTCTGCAAGAGTTACAACTTTAATCACTAATGGTATCACAAAGTACAGAGAGAATTGACACATTCAGGAACTCTCTCAGGCTGGACTGCTCTGCTTTAACACGCTGCTTTAGCAGCAAGGGGAAAATGTAAGAAGTTTTGGAATTGTTTTTTCTCCAGGCAGCACAAAGCAATAATTCAGTTCATCCCAAGATGTGAAACACTGACAAGCACTTCTACATCCCAACACCTGCATCTGGCTCTGTCACACACCCAGACAGAGCTGGGGTGATGCCAGGGGACCCCTCAGTGCTCAAAGCTGCTCCATCAGTACAGCTGAGATTATTGTGAGCACAAAGCAACAAGGTACTGAAGCAAAATGACCTTAAATCAGAAAATCAGCCTAAAACCCCACACACTTCCACCTGAAATCTCACACAAAATGCACATTTCTGATTTTACAGTTCACTACAAGCTGGAGAATTTACAAACCACTCCAGTGTCTGGTATGGAGGTTAAGCTACTTAGGATATGGATCATCCTCACCCAAGCTCATTTATAGATAAACATTTTAATGCTGTGATTATGAAACCATCACAGAGTAAGCAGTTTTGCTTGTTACTGCCAGAACAACACACTTTGGGACATGAACAGTAACTCACACTTAGAGGCCAAACTCCACTCCCAGACACAAAACCATGACATGACCATTTTAAATTCTGAAAATGCAGCAACTCCTGTCAACTTCCAGAAGTCCTGACAGGAAAAAAAAAAATTGCCCTCACTACAGAGATAATGAAATCGAATGAAATTATGAAAGAATTACCTGAAATGTAAACAAGTAAATTTATGCTGGTGCTCTAAGAGCACACAGAATACACAACAGCAAAGGGCAAAGCACACACACCATTACTGTCCTGTGCTGCACCCTCATTAATGCAGGAGAGGTGCTGTAGATTTCATTTGCCTTCTGCAAAAAAGAAAAAGAAAAACAAAACAAGCTACTTTAACCAGCCTGCAAGAAGAGCAAAGGAGCATAACAGCAAACTTTCCCATAAAAGTTGAGTTTATTTTTCAAAGGGTTAAAGTTTCTGCTGGATGCTCGCAGAACGCAGTCCTGGCAACGAGAGATATTTTCAATTCTACCTTAAAGATGGAGCTCATTTAAGGACAAAAGCAGACAAGCTACTCAGGAAAAAAAGATCTGCATTGCCACAAGCTTCCATTTTTAGCTAAAATGTAGCCTGGTAAAAGCAACATGAAAATGAGAGGCCAGTTCACTCCCTGCACCACAGCAGGGCTCAGCAAAGTCCTTGTGAGGAGCTGCACACGCTGCCCTGGCAGCCCTGCTGGGCCCAGAGCTGCAGCTCCCTGACACCAAAACTGGGCTTTCACAAACACCAGAGAACAACAAGTGTCACAGAACACTGGGAGCATGGTTCAAGTGGTTAAACCATCACCCCAAGGCAGCTGGAGGAGAGGCAGCCCCACACAGGGCTGGTGCTCCCAGTGTCCCCACATGGCCACAGCCTCCTGCTGCAAGAGAACACCCAGCACAGCCATTTGGGCTGAAAACGAGTAAAGTAACTCCACAAGTCACAAACTTCTTCATTTCTGGGTAAAGCTGCCCTCACTGACTGCTGCTAGCCCAGTATCCTTTGTTCTTTACAGACACTGAAGCAGTCACTCTGAGCTGACAACTCGGCCTGAAATTTCAGAGAATTCACAGAATCCCCAGGTTGGAAGCGACCTTAAACACCATGGAGTCCAACCCAGCCCCAACCCCTCAACTCAACCCTGGTACCCAGGGATGGTGACTCCAGCACCTCCCTGCTTCCTGGGAATTCCCTAAATTCTCCCAAATTCACAGAATTCCACCAAATTCTCAGAATCACCAGGTTGGAAGAGACCTTCAAGATCACTGAGTCCAACCCAGCCCCAACATCTCAACCAAACCCTGGCACCCAGTGCCACATCAGGGATGGGGACTGCAGCACCTCCCTGGGCAGCCATTCGAGAACTTTATCCCCTTTCTGTAGAAAACTTTATCCCCTTTCTGTAAAAATCTCCTTCCCAATATCCAACCTGAATTTCCCTTGGTGCAGCTCGAGGCTGTGTCCTCTGGTTCTGTCAGCTCCTGGAGAAAGAGCCCAACCCCACCTGGCCACAGCACCTTTTTCAGGAATTATAAGATGGATAAGGTCCCCTGAGTCTGCTTTTCTCCAGATAAACACCCCCAGCTCCCTCAGTTCTTCCTCACAGGGTTTGTGCTCCAAGCCCCTCACCAACCCAGTTCATCTCAACTCCAGGTACAAGTCTACTCATGAAGAAGATCTCAGCAGAAGACAGCAACTTTTTTCATGAGGCTGGGGAAAGCAGGGACGAAAAGGAAGACAAAGAACTTGGAAGAGTATGGAAAACATTTTGAAATGTTTTAACATCATAGGAAATGTGAATAACCCTCCAAAACGGAGCAACTTCCTAAGCAGATTAAACACACTCACTGTACCCTCTCCAAAGCCATTAACCAGATAAACACGTTTTTCTCTTGACCTATGGATTCAATGAAGGATTTAAACCCCAAATATTCTGGATGTAATCCCAACCTCCTCAAGACTGCTTTCCACACACATTGACTCCATGCCAAGGCTGAATATCTGAACTGTGCAAAGGCATCCTTGTGTTTAAAACACAGCAGCAATTCATGCACAGGGATGTGGGGCCAGGAATCAGAGAAGATTCTGAGGATCTGCCTCAAACCCTGGGATGGGATTTGCCCAGGACCCCCAGCAGTTGTCCCTGCTGTAGGAAGGTGGGAGATGTGTTCATGGGGGATGCAATCAATGTATAAACAGGTATTTGAGGCTTCATTCACACAGCTTAACATGGATCTCAACCAACTCCAGTAAAAACTGATTTTCATGACCATTACACCACGTGAATCTTAAAAATGTCTTGCAGAACACATCCTCCTGCAAGAGTGGCACATAGGGTTGTTTTAATCAAGGCACTTAAACAAAAATAACTGTACTGAAGGGGAAGAAAAAACAAAAAAATCCCCTCAAACTACCCAAAAACCAACTAGCAAACCCCAGTACCACTATTAAGATAAAGCAGCAATTTGAAGTGAAGCTGCTGCGCTGCTCTGCCCCCTGAGCCAGCAGGGATGGCTAGATGGAGCCAGGCAGTTCCTGATTCAGGAACTCCTGCACAGGTACCCAGCAGCACCAGCACTGCAATATATCACCTCTGAGGCAGAGATAATGGCTGTGAAACAGCAATGCAAGTTGGTTTATTAAAATCATTCCTTACAGTCTGCATGGCTGATTATTATCACAGAACAGCAGCTAGATGCTCAAGAGATTATTACAGCACCTTGCCAAAGCACTGCCAGCATCCTGAAATTCCAATGTAATTAAGTCTCAAATTTCAACTTTCAAGATTGTTCTGGATACAAAAAACTCCCCAAAAATTCCCATCTTCAGTTTAATGGCTAACTAAAACCATTAAGTGCTCTAGCAGACAGCTGGAAGCTCAAAGGATGTTTCAGGATCTGCATGTGCCCCTCCAAGAATTAGGTAATTCCAGATCAGAATTTCCTTGGGGACTGCAGAACTGGAGTCCAGAAATCCAAATCTTTGCTGTCCCCTCCTCCAAGGGCAGCTTTGAAGTCCAACCTAGAGAAGTATAAATTAATAATTCCAAATTCCTAAATCTAAATACACTTATTTGAAGTCTCCTTTCTGGGAACCATCTGCCATGTCTGTAATTTCCCAGCTCACCAAATCTGAAAATCAAGCAGGACCTTCCTAAAACAGGTTTGCCAAAGAGCTCACCCTGCTAGGGACAACAGGAGATTGTACAACTCCTTGAAAACTTCCTGAAGCACTTGTGTGGTGCAAGGCCAGCACAGCTGAATGTTTCTGTGGGAGGTTTGGCTGCTTCTGGTGCTGAAGAATTGCCAAGTTCCCAGCTGAAGCAGTTGCTGTGCTCAGTAGACATTTTTCCATATATTAGTGGGAAGTACACACAAAACAAGCATCAGGTCCATCAGTGTTAATGCTCATCTTGCAGCAGCCACGCTGGCTGGCTGGAGTGCTCACAAATTTCCATTTTCAATGGAGTGTGTGACTAAAATGATAATTACACAAGTTAAAAATAGCTGCACCTCAACAACCTGATTTCATCAGTGCTTCACTGTTACCTATAGCTCCATAGGGAAGGACAGGTTGCATTTCTGGAGTCACTGTGCTGAGAGTTTCAGAGTTTTTGTGTGTTTTGTTTCAAGTAGAAGAACTTCAGAAATGTTTTCGTCCTGAAGAAACTTGTGCACTTTTTCTGCTCAGCTTCATGTACCTAAAATCACATTAGGAATTAAAAAAAATTCTCTTTGCTGCACAGAACACAGGAGAATTGTTGGTTAAAGAATAAAGGTGAGTTCTACAGTTCTGGCAAAGTTCTGGCCACGTTCCTTCATCTGTAAGCTCACTGACACAAACCAGCAGGAAAAACCAGGCAGAACAGCCTCCAATGCACCAAACTGCCCCCAGTGAGGCACTGAGGCAATCCACAAGTGCCTCACTGCTTTCATCTGGCACTTCAGAATGCAAACCCCCACAAAAATAATAAAAAACCCAGAACAAACCAAATAACACAAAACCAACAAAAAAGCCCGAACAAACCCATCCACCGTAAATAGCTGCTGCTATTCAGAAAAAAAAACCACCAAAAAACATAAAAACAAAAAAAGAAGAAATAAAAAATTAAAATTAACCTTTTATTTCAGAAAATTAAACCTTGCAAAACCCAAATTCAGCAAGGCACTTCCACATTCCAAGTCCCAAATTGCAAGCACTGTCTCAGAGGAACAGGGCATTTCTGTCTCCTCCAAAACTGCTCCAGAATATGAATAATTCACCACAAAAGTTCAACTTCAGTGCTCAAATCCCCCAACATGCCAGAGGTTGTTACCACCAGTAACACAACACAACACCTCCTGAAAGGCACCAAAATGCAAATTATGCAGAATCCATCAGCTCTTCTTGCAAGGCTCCATTTTCCAAGGAGTCATCCCTCCCTCTGCTGAACAAGGAGTTGAAAATCAACTTTTTGGATAGTTCAGCACCTTCTCAAAACAGCAGCCTGCCAAGGAGACAATGCAAAGACCATGCAATAAATAAACAGCTCTGGTGGGCTCAGTGTCCCCTCCTGCACAAATTCCAGCTGCCTGCATGGCAGCCACAACCCCATGCTGCCAAATACTCACATTTCCTGATGCTAATCCCATGACCTACATTTAAAAAAAGCATCATCCTGATGTAATATTTAAGCACAAAAAGCTGGACTCTAACAGGTCATTTCATTAATCCTTTCTAAATGCATCTGGAAGCCATGTGCATTATTAAAAAAAATCATTTTAATATTCTAGGTACAGCAGAAAATTTCTGTAAAAAACTAAAAGAACTGATATTACAAGTTTAACAGAGGCCTAAAGGCAAATGCTTAAAATAGCACTTTTTAAAAAGAAGGTCTTAAGAGATCTTTGAAGTAGTTCACTAATATTAATACCTCTTGGGACTTTAGTGACCCAAGCCCAAACATTTCCTAACTACATCTCTTCTGTCTTCCTCTCAAAGAAATTCCCATTTAAGAGCATTTTTACACTTCCTGATAAGAAGCAGGCATGGGAAGTTAACTTATTTTATGAACAAACATTACTGGTATTTAGTGTCAGTTTTCAACAAAGTTGTATTTATTAAATCATTATAAACCAATATTCTAGATTTTATTCCAATTTATCTCCATGCAGTTAGGCCTTCTGAAGAGCAATACATTTGCAGAAAACCTCAATTTTATCCAACTATTCAGTGATGTTTTTACTGTCTTCTTTCCTGATTTTACCATTTAAAAAGAATGTAAAAAATCCAAAACCAGAGTAAAAACTTAAAATCTGCTTATGCATCAATTTCTGCTTATGCATCAATTTCTAGCTACATTTATCAAAAAAAGTCACTGAAAATTGTCACTTCCTAAAGTATCCCTTTATCCAAACCCAGTTTTGCTGTCACACACTCCCAGACATCTCCCTTCAGACTGACAAACAAAACACATGCAGCACTGAAGGAGAATAAATTACTATTAATTAACCAACAGAGAAATGACTAAGCATTTATTACTAGATGCTTCCATCTGCAGAGCCTCACAGCACCTGAACATTGTTTCTTCCTTCAGCTGCCATTTCTCACTGCTTCCTTCAGCTCTTTCATCATGAACCTCCACTTTTTACTGCTGCTTTCACTTCATTTGCAAAGGCACCAGAATCTGTGTTTACCTAAGCAGGGCAGAGCACATGCAGCACAGGAATATTGCAGTCCTGCTTCAATAATTAATAGCCAAAGTAAGACTGCAATATTCCTGTGATATTACCAAGCAATGCCATGGGATCAGGGTATTATCTTTTGATATGATGTGTGATTTCTCATGTCTATCAGCTGGATCTATAGGTTTGGGGTAGGTCACAATCCAAGCTACACACAGAACATTTTCTGCTAGAAGCCAGAAATGGAAGCACACAGCTGGAGGAGGAGTTCACAGTGTCCCAGGGTGACAGAACCATTACACAGCAAATAAAAATACTTTACATGCCTGAATTCATAGAGTTGTTTCTTTTTAATGGAAGTCAGCATTAAAATCATGTTTATTCAGGTATCAAACCAAGTTTTTAATCCACACTTTAAGAACATGCTTATAGTAAATTGCAATCCTATTAAGAAATGTAATTCTTGAGAATTCCCCTTAAGTATCCAAATATTGTCTTTTAAAAGTCACTTCTGAGTAAGCCAATTTTCAAGTAGCCTTCAGTTCATTTTCTGTGATTTAGAAATGCTCAAAGTCCTCACAAAGACTGATGGATTTCTCTAGCAGGATGATGTTCTGCTCACTTCTCCCCAGACATTTCCCAGGAGGGGCTGAGGAGAGCCCAGCATGGATCACACTGCACTGAATCCCCAATAAATGAATGGGGAGATGCAAAACGTGGCAGAGGCACCTCCTGCTCCCAAAATCCTGAAGATTACAATGAAATCCATCAAGTGGATCAGCTGCCCTGGCAGGGATTAAAGTGTAAGGCAACAAGTGGGTTCCAAAAGCCTGCATGGGATTTCTCTCAGCTCTGCCTGCCAACACATCTGGCTTGGAATGATCTTCACCCTGTTAAAAATCATGGGCTGGTTCAGATATTGCCATCAGTGACATCAGCAGGTACACTGAGATCTTCACTACAGTATTTATTACATTGGAGGAGGAAATGGGTTATGTGATCACTTATTTACAACACCAAAAAAAAAAAAAAAAAACCAGAAACAAGTATCGAGGAATAGACATGAAAAATACTAACACAAAAAATAAACCAGTAACATTCTGTGCCTGCATAAGCACAGGAAATCAGCAGAAATCCCCATTATTGTATTTGGTATTTCCATACATTTTAGCTCTGCTATTTTATCAACAGGAGCTGAATCATCCATTTTGTTCTGCATGTGCCAGCTAATAAAGAGTCAACTGAGTCAAGGGAGAATCAACTGCTTCCTGTCTACACCCTTTTAAAAAACACAACCAACTTCCAGAAAGCCACACTCAGCTACCCTGCTTCTACATCCTTCCAAGTAAATCCATTTAAAAACAAGGATGAAGGGTGAACCAAACTGCCACATCTCTACTCTTGATCTGAGGGAGACATTTCCAGGTGCAGAGAGATCCTTTATGGCCAGCCTTGCCTCTGAGCAGCATTTCCCTGATGTGCTGAGCAGCTCCCAGGCTGCCATGTCTCAGTGCACCAGGGCCCTCAGACAATAATGAGGGGCACTAATGAGAACCACATTGTGTTTCCAGGAGCAGCAAGGCAGTCCGTGTTCTACCAAACCCCAATTGTGCTTCTCCAAACGGATCAAGAGCTGCACCCAAAATGCTTTTTGCTGTCAGCATCAAATCCTGAGAGAGCACTTCAGATTCCAGGGATTCTTCCTCCTGCTCTGCCTTAGAAGCACTCAGAGAAAGCAAGCAAGCTCCCACTGTATTAAGCTTTTATGAAGTAAAAATAATAAGGAGAAAAATGCAAGAGAAGCAAGAAAAGTGAGCCCATCTTGGAGGCAGGCTGGACCTGAGTTGATAACTACCTCCTCACCACAGCTGCTGTCACATCTGCCCCAACAAAAATAGGGGAGTTAAGACATTGGAACAAACCATCTGCTCCTTTGTGCCTCTGCTACACAGACTGTACAAAGCCTCAGAGATCAGCTAAAAGCAAAATATTCATTCTTTACAACCATGGAAAAGATCTTTATCCAAGCCCTAGCTAAAAACCAGAATACATTCAATTCACTGAAATAAGAATTTAGTGTTCAAACAGCACAGTGATCTTCAGTAAGAGATTAACAGAGCACTGTTAGAATAGTTTAGCTATACCATGAGAAACAGCTGCTTCCCAGCACAGTCTGAAGAGAAGCAGCATTTCAGTGGACCTTAAAAATCAACAAAATATATTATATGCATATAACAGACAAAAGATACTCAGCAGAGATTAAAATATGGCATTTCTCACATCTTTTCACCCAAAACACACTGAGCAATACTTCCTTCTCCAGGCCCAAAATCAACATGCCCCATCTTTAATCAGTGTGCAAGCAGCTCCATTTGTTTGGAGAGCAATGATTTATGCTCATTGATTTCTCCCAATTCTGCATTTTGCTACGAACTGTTTGTACAAAATAAGGTACAGGAGAACAAGAAAAGCAAGGCTGAGCCTGAAAAGTCGAGTAACACAGGAGACCTTGAATGCATCAGACTGAGAAGTGCAGTTTGGGAACACACTAGGCAGCAGTGCTGATAGGAGAGCACAGCCCAGGGCCAGGATCACAGCAGAAAGCACAAAGGTACAGCAGGAAATACTCAATTCACCCTTGGACACTCCTCTTCCCAAGGGATCTGCTCTAACTCTCTGAAAACTTCTGCTGTTAATCTTTAAATATCAATTGCATTCCTGGAGATGGTATCTATCTTGTTAGGTGATTAAAATATAGAGGAAAATATGATAAATAGGAAAAAAAGTAGGTAACACCAGGGAATTAACTGAGAACAACAAAACTGAAAACATCAGAAGATAATCCCACCTATTTAATGG
The DNA here is from genome assembly GCF_027579445.1 of Ammospiza nelsoni. Lineage (NCBI taxonomy): Eukaryota > Metazoa > Chordata > Aves > Passeriformes > Passerellidae > Ammospiza > Ammospiza nelsoni. The sequence continues at coordinate 1,947,350 of NC_080654.1, forward strand.
AAAAAAAATACCTGCAAAGTAGTGCCAAAGCAGCAGCCAGGTTGGGTGGTTGAGCCCTGGAGCTGCTGGGGTTCTGCTCTGGCATTCAGCCCCCCTGGAGGAGCACTGGGTGCTTTTCTGGAGCTGCTGGGGTTCTGCTCTGACATTCAGCCCCTCTGGAGGAGCACTGGGTGCTTGCCTGGAGCTGCTCAGGCTCTCCCTGCCTCCCCTCTGGACGAGCACTGGCTGCTCCCACCCAGAGCCTCTGTCCCTGAGCCAGCCCTGCTCAAGCTCCCCCACCCCAGAGCAGCAGAGGCACTCAGGAGAAACCACAGCACTTCCTGCAAAGCTGAACTTCAGAACTTCCTGAAACTCAGCTGCTGCCCATGGTTAGGAGGAGAAAGGAAGAACTGGAAGTCAAACCAACCAATTTGATTTCAGTGTCCAAGATATTTGAGCTTCCACATACAGAAACCCACTTCCTCAGCAGCTGAGGCGCTTTTTGAAGACTCCACTACTTTGTGAAGATTTCAATTCATTAATAAATGGTTCCTGCCGAGTTTTATTTTCTGTGAGTACTCCCCAGCACTGCCACAAGGAACTTGCCCAGTGAGTGTGCAGGCAGTGGGCAGATAAGCTCTGCCAGCTGCAGAGAATGCAGCTCTGGGTAATGCAGCACAATGCAGTGCCAGGAGCATCAGGAGCCTGCCCTGATCTTTGTCCAGCACCACCTTTGTTACACACACAGCCTGACTCCAGAGCTGCCATGCAGGGAATGTGCCACAGCAATATCAAACATCTGCTCAGCAAAGCTCCTCAACCAGGACAGATCAGCTTCTTTCAACATTTCAGCAGACTATCACATTCACTTTGTTTTTCTAGACTAACAGAGAAAATTACCACACCAACCTCCCAACATATTTGTGAAAAACAACAAAACCCCTCAGAGTTTTGGGAAGCAAAATGATAAAATGCAAGAGGACCATGAACAGATTTCCTCTCAGCATCTTGAGGCAGTGTAGGCCTGCTCTGTTCAGCTCTGTTGTGTCACTACATTTTGTTTCCAGTAAATAAGTTTTGTATTATGCAGTTATAACTATTTTTTTAGATTTTAGATATTGAAGCCTAAGTTTACTTTTTTATTTTGAGATTCAAGCATTGCTACATTCAACACATACCTTGAACCACTTGGTGTTAACCAACACGTATCAGCTCCAATGTAATTTAAATCAAGTTAAACACGACACAACTTCACACATATGACTAAACCAGACTTTCTGCAATGGCTTTCACCACCAAGATCTTACAGGAAAATATCAGTATTGCACATATTTCAAACTAAGAAGTAAGTTCAAGGACTTGTGATCAGTGCTGTTGACAGAGTGAACATTTCTGCCTGGCCTTACAAATTTTACTACTGAAGATAACCAAGCATTGACTTTAAAGATCTCTGCATCAACAAAAAAAGGCAAATTTCTACCATCTTCTGCATGGCTTTAACCTTGGAGCTTTGACCCACCTCCTACCCCTCATTTGTTTTGGTAAATCTCTTAAATACCTACAGAACTCCAAACAGTGGGACTGAACACAAAGTGGTTTGTGTGATATGAGAGATTGAATTTCTCCAGTTCCCCACAGATTACAGAAGGGCAGCAGCACCCCAAGCCTGCACATCTGGACAGGACATGAGATCTCCAACAACATCTGTAAGCTCAACATCCTGCCCAGGCACCCTCAGGAAAAGAAATCTGGGAAAATATCCCATGTTAGCACAGATGTGCCAGTGAGAAAGCCCTTCCAGTACAGAACACCCCATTAATACTGGCCATGTGTATTTCTGTAGCAATTCAAGTTAAACTCCAATTTTGAGGCTCACAATTAAAGATTCTTCTGTCAGATCACTGTTGGAAATTTTAATGTTTCACAAAAATACAACAAAACCCACTCAGCTTGTCAAATAATTCATGGTTCTGCAAGTAATTTTAGATAACCTCTATTTATTGACAGATTTTAGTAAATCCTGAAATGGCAGGATAAACACAGAGCACGTGTGCCTGAGAGGACTTTTAAGATGGTTCCCTACCCCTAACCCAAGCCAGGAAAAAAGCCAGAAATGCAGTAAAAAATGGAGATGTACAGAAGGAACAGCTCACCTGTAACAGCTCAGCAGAAACTCTTTTTCTTTAAGAAAGAAAATAACAGACCATCAGAAGGTTACTGTAACAACACAAGGCATCCCTTCCTGTCAGCGAGGCCAACACCCACAGCTGCCTCCCTCAAAGTCACATAAAAGCCTTGAAATTCCTCCTTTATTCCCTCATCCCCAAACCAGTTTGATTTTCTAATGAGGATGAGCCAAATCAGCACTGATATCTGAACTGATAAAATATTCCCTAAACCTACTTTCACACACAGCATAGATGGAACTCTGAGTTTCCAGAGAAGTATTTTGGTTTTATTTTTTTTTCCCTCTTTGCTGGGGGAAAAAAAAAAGAACAAGCTTAAAATAGTGACAAAAATCTATACATAGCTTTGAATATAGGACCACGTTACATAAAGCTACAAAAATTATCTAATCTATCTAATTACAGATAATTAATATTTTCTTTTTTTGGGGAGTGCTGGCAGGCATTACTGCAGTTTTCAAGAAGACATCAAAAATATTCTCATCTGAAAAAAACATCATAAACATAACTGGCATGAAATTGTAGGCAAACCTTCTTCAGATCAAGGTAGGAACAGAGAGAAAAAAAATATTTAAGTATACACAATTAAAATAATCCTTATAACATCTAGAATGTTATAGAACAGAAGACTAAACAGAAAACCTTTAGAAATTGCAGTGATTTGACAAGCTGATATTCTACCTCCTCCAATTAATAAACTTCTTTTTAATGAAGCAGTTTCAGGCAAACTACTTACAGAAATGAATTCCATTTCCCATTAAAATGGCAACTAGGTTTTTAATCAGCCTCTTTGCCTTTACTGCATTAAATGCTACTAATTTTTCCCTCACCAAGTTCTAAATGTGATCTGTGAAAAGAACTCTGAGATTCAGCCTGTCTTTACCACCCTCAATGACAGAGCCACCTCACAGCTTTGTCTCCTTTAAGCTCCCTCAGATCACCTTCCTCAGGCCTTCAGCCTCATTTCCACTCATCCACTGTCAGGATTCCAAAACAGATCAAATTTTAACCCTTCGGTCCCATCACATGCAGAAATAACTGCAGGTCTTCCCTTCATGACAAAAATACATTGTTTTCAATAATTTTTAATTACCACGGAATATCTGATAAAGGGAACATATTCATAAACCCAAAATTTATGACTGTGTTCCCTTTATGAATATGTTTTCCAGGTCTTCAAAATGTCTGCAACACTTTCCAAAGGATTCCAATTTAAAACCTGCTGGAGTTACTTTATTGGATTTTAACAAGATTTAAATCCAGCAATATCTCAACATTTGCTTTTTAACTGCTTTCTCAAGCCCTCATTGCCCAAACACCAATAACCAGGTCAATGTGCAACACCTAGATATATCTTTATTTTCTTCCACTTTAAGCCAGCACTAAAAATCCTGCAGAGAATTTACAATTTATTATTTCCATGGCTCCTTACAAATTACACTTCTGTACGTCCCCCAAAAAAGTATTTTTTTGGCTAACACATAAAAAAAAAAAAATTCCCATGTAGGCATTTAATTGCAGCACCCCCAGTAAAAGTGAGAGTAAGATATTCATAGCAGGAGACACATCTTGGCTGCTTCCAGATGGCACCAGAATATTGTCAGTACTCCCTGGCTGGGTTCAAGACAGAAAATTCCTGCATTTCTAAGAATATACTGGACTAAAGAAACATCACCCCCTGAAACCAGCACACCCAGCCAGAAATATTCCATTGTATTTCAAGAGATTAACAAATCATATTCCACATCACTCCAATAAATGCAGTATGAACAAGTATTAATACATTAATTCATTTGTAGTTAATACAAATGAATACTCTTACAAGATATTAATTGCAAAGAACTCATTTTAGAAGGTCAGCTGTTAAAAAAAGAGGCCAAGAAGATCTGATTTTTATGCTTACAAAATTATTTTTAAGTGTGCATTTCTAACCATCTCCTTTCTCTCTACTCAGAAATCCTCTACTATTTTAATAAAAATGCAATATTCTGCCTAAAAACCCATCTTGGAGTGCCCATATTTGCTACTAGGAAGCTTTGCACAGTAATTTACATTGATTATTTTGGCATCTCGAGTGAAGGTACTGCTCATAGCCAGCTCCAGGCTTTTAAAAACCTCTTAATGTTCTGCTCAACTACCAGTTGGCTCAAGGATCTATGGATTCTGCATATATTTGTTTGGTGAAAAACAAATCCACACTCCCAGAATCCCCAGCACACCGGACACCCTGGGAAGAAACAATAACTGGAGACACTATGTTAAATAGAAACATGGGGGCTTGGGGGTATTTTTGTTTTTTATCATGACCTTGGCTAATGCTACTTCCAACTTTATCAGTGGGGAGAAAAAAACCATTTTGAATGGAATATGTATTCTTTTCATTTTCAGTCTGCACATCAAGCAACCAAGAGACTCCCTTCAAAAAATGTCCATTTTATCTTCAGTCACACGCTTAAGAAACATTTCATTAATGCAAGCAAGCTACTTTCAAGGTTATATTTTTTTTTTGGCCATATAACCAGTAAAATTCTGTATTTAAAAGACCCCACCTAAAATTCTGTATAAAAAAAGACCCCATCTAAAATTCTGTATAAAAAAGACCCCACCTAAAATTCTGTATAAAAAAAAGACCCCATTTAAAATTCTGTATTTAAAAGACCCCATTTAAAATTCTGTAGTAAAAAAGACCCCACCTAAAATTCTGTATAAAAAAAAGACCCCACCTAAAATTCTGTATAAAAAAAAGACCCCATCTAAAATTCTGTAGTAAAAAAGACCCCATCTAAAATTCTGTATAAAAAAAAAGACTCCATCTAAAATTCTGTAGTAAAAAAGACCCCACCTAAAATTCTGTATAAAAAAAGACCCCATCTAAAATTCTGTATTTAAAAGACCCCATTTAAAATTCTGTAGTAAAAAAGACCCCATCTAAAATTCTGTATAAAAAAAAGACCCCACCTAAAATTCTGTATTAAAAAAAGACCCCACCTAAAATTCTGTATAAAAAAAGACCCCACCTAAAATTCTGTATTAAAAAAAGACCCCATTTAAAATTCTGTATTTAAAAGACCCCATCTAAAATTCAGTATTAAAAAAAGACCCCATCTAAAGTTCAGTATTAAAAAAAACCCACCTAAAATTCTGTATAAAAAAAAGACCCCATCTAAAATTCTGTATTAAAAAAAACCCACCTAAAATTCTGTATAAAAAAAGACCCCATCTAGAATTCTGCCATGACCACAGGCATTAGAGACTCCAAGGCCAACTCACCTCAGGGTAATTCAACACCTGGAATGGCCAATTTCCAATTTCCCATTTCCATTTCTCATTTCACCCTGCTCACACAAAGCAACACTAAATGCAATTGCTGAGACAATACGGTGTGCCATATGGCCAAAACTGGATATTAAAATTGAGAATATCAATTACCAATCCACTAATGCTGAGAGCCAAAATCCATGGACAGTAAGAATTTAATCCAATTCAGTGCCTAGAACACGAGCTGAGCCCAGAGAGGAGGAGACAAATCTACTGCTGCTCTCACAGAGAGTAACAACTCCCATTTTTTATTGCAGGAACTACAAAGCCAGCTGAACGTCCCCAACCACAGCTCCAGGCCTGGTAGGAATCTACAAAAACAACAAAAGTTTCAGATGAATTGGCATCTGGTTGCACAGGGATTGAGAAATCCTAACTCAGTTACTATTTAAGAAGAAGCAGTTTGGTTGTTTTCCACATGAGCAAATGGAAGCACCAGGAAGTTACACAGGGCAGCCAACATCTTGCTTCATTCCAGGAAAAGGCATCCTACAAACACAATATCTATTGCCACTAGAATTAAAGGGCCTTGGAATTGCATAAATTGAAGGGTTTTCTTATTCTAAGTGAATTAGCTGAATGATTCAAGTTTTAAAATTTTTAATAGCTGTGGAAGATTTCTTTTGGGATGATATTAAGAATAATGCTGCACAAAATTCTATCCACTCCCTGATTGTACAGAACTTCACTGATTACTTACACAAGAATTCCCATTAAGTCCAAATCCAGCATCTCCACGTTTCCACGAGGCACAGAGGTGATTTAAGAAACTGTTCTGCTAAGATTTCCTGTGGAATTTTAATTTACCATGTTGTCAAAGATTTCATGCTAGGATGCCTGCTACGTACTGACTTAGCAGCTGCAAGGACTCAACAAGGATAAATGTAATTTATCTTACCCAAACCAGAATCTCACTTCACTCTGCTCTTTCTGATCCTGTACTAAAGAGCTAAAGTAGTTATAACAAAAAAAAAATTAGTAATTTAAGGTTTAACAGGACATTAACTTCAATGGAACTAACAGTTTATTAGACAGTATTCTTAATTTAAAAAAAAAGGTTCATGAAACACCACAGAAATAAAATGCACTCAGCTAATTTCAGCTTTTTTTTTTTTTAATTAAGAAAAAGACCAGCACTGCAAGCCTCAACTGAAAAGCTCTGCTGTTCCCAGCTTCCTTCTGCATGAGCTACAGCTGGGTTACTCCAATAAACTAACAAACAACTGATTATACATTAAGTAATAGATAAACAGTAGTAGAATGTTTGATAATATCAAAGGTTTGGAGGTCACTTGAATACAGGAGACATAACAAGCATTTCTTATTTTTCTTGCTGGGAAGTGTATTGTTTTAAGCCTGACTCCAGTATATCAAATATTAACCAAGCTATTTTATTTAGGCTACCAAAGTTAAGGTGTTTGGCACTGAAATATCACAGGAGCTACAAATGAGAAGTCCATTTTTCTCAAAAGATACTAAAAAATAACGTAAAAGGCTTTAGAAATTTGCAGTGTTATTTTGAAACCGAGTACCCAGAGCTGTTTTAACACCCCCCAGCCTTTCTTATTCGTGTCCATTAAAAGAACAGTTATCCAGAGGATGGCAGTAATTCTGGGTCAGCCTGAAACCCTCCACAAATCGGGAGGTTCTGAAGCAGGCAGGAGCCTCCTGTGGCACAGACAGACACCTGTGTGCACAGGCTCTGATCTGAGATCACCTGGCAGCAGAGCCACGGCCCAGCAGCCTTTGTGTACCTGTGCTCTGCCTTAAAAACTGCTTTTTAGCAACAGGCTTCACAAAAGCCAGGGACATTTTGGTGGCGTTAAGCAGGCACTGCAAGGTAAAAACGAAAATTGTGTCACCCCTTTATTCAGTTAAGAGCCTATGTGAACATTTCAATAAAACTATTTACTCCTCCCACCTAGTTCCTATCTGGAGGAGCTCACAAAAATTAAGAAAAAAAAAAAAAAACCCACAGATTTCTCACAGCAAATCTTCCAAACGCTCCTCCTCCCCCCACCCCAGAAGAGAAGAAAGCAAAGAGAATGAGAAAGTAAATCTAAAACACAATTACGAAATAAGATCTAGTTTGGCAAAGCTGGGCTGAGGAGGAGTTGAAAAATGAGAGCTGCCTTGCTGCAAACGCCATCTTGTTGCAGCTACTGGGCCCAGGCACAGAGAGATCCATTCATTCAGAGCAGAAAGAAAATCAAACAGACACCCTGGCTAATCTGCAGCCACCAAAACAACCACACTATTATCACCCCTTCTCCTTGTCCCCTCCTCAAGCACAAGGGACAGAAATAAACTCTGATCTATCACATCTGGGGACGGATTTAGCTATTAACATATTATCTTCATTTCCTCACACGTATTTCCCATACACACCGACAGCATTTTGTCTTGATTCACATCCTCGTGTCCAGATCAGCTCAAAATATGGGATAAATGTCTCACGATTAGGTGCAGATACCCTACAGCAGCAAAACGTTTAATTTTTCAGTCTTAAATCGCCTCCCCAAGTTGAGCCAACTATTCTCAAAAGCTGTTTCAATAATCACTTAAGCCTTACATTTACAGTGCTTTCCTCCTATTTCCTCCTGTGGAGACAATACATAATAACGTGGCAGTCGGCACATCCTAGAAAGGATGCCTGCTTTAAAACGAGTCCCAGCCATGACTTTGTCAGGGAATAATGAAATATCACATTCGTTAAAATTTCAGTTCATCCTCAGGAATGATAAATTGACATCTTACAACAACCTCTACATCATTCTGATTTTCTTCTGGACAAGATTTTTTGGTTAATAAAACGCTTTATATCTCTTTCATATTTACATGCAAGGCTTTACACATCCTCATCCCCTACAAAGCTGTAGGATTAAAAACCCTACACGTTCAATATCCCTTGGATGGATCAAAAAAAAATAACGCTGAAATCCTTTCGATAAAAAGCTCGGAATTGAAACAATATTTTAAACAACATTTCCAAGGAGAAAACTCCATCTTCCTATTGTAGCAAACACCCTCCATGATCTTCGTTATCGCTGCTACGGGCACACAAAAATATGCAGCACCGTAATACATGGGGGAACGAATATAACAAATATGCGGTTTGAATCCATGCTCGGTTCCGGTTCTGACGAGAACAAAACCTTCCCTACCCCTCCCTCGCCCAGCACACCCAGCATGAGCCCCATCTGCGAGCCCTCGGCTGCCCGGGGGTGCTGCAAGCAGCCTTACCCTGTTTGTCTCACCCCCGGCTCCTCTTAATCAGTTTTCCACCATTACAGCAGCCACACCATTGCTTTTTTTTTTTTTTTTTTTTTTTTTTTTTCCTCCTTCCCCTTGAATTTCTCTCCAGATATTCCCTCTGCCGGCTGGATCGCTCTGGAACTCGCCTTTTGTGGCTTAAGGCAAGACCCCCGAACCGTCTAGCAGGGACCACTACAGCGTAATTATAATTAAAAATGGAACCCCGCAAGATCCGAGGTCTCCTCCCTTTTCGCCTGGAAGCCTTCGAGAGGGAATCAGTCCCACCCCCACCTTTTTCCCCTCCTCCTCCAGCTACAAACACACTTCTTTTTTAGGGGAAGCTGGAGCCCCGAGGAGGTGGGAAGCGCGGGGGAGGGGGGCTATTTCCAACCCCGCCATACCGGGGGTCGCCGAGAACGGGGGCGATGAGAAGGAGGAGGCGGCCCGGGGGGCCCCCGGTGCGGCGGCGGAAGGGGAGGACAAGGGAGGAAAGGAGAGGGAAAGGAGAAGTGCGGCAGGAGGAGGAAGCGCGGGGGAGGGGAAGGAGCGGGGCTGAGGGGGAGCCGAGGGAAGATGGCCCCGGGGTGGGGCCGGCCGGGGCTCGGCGGGCGGGAAACGCGTTCTGAGGGACCCCCGCCCTCCCCGCACCCCTCACACGGTTACCTGCCCTCCCGGCCGCTGCTCATGAACCGGGCCGGTCCGTCCGCCGCCCGCGGTCCTGCCCGCGTCCCGCCGGCCTGGGGAGGGAAGGGGGGCGGAGGAGGAGGAGGAGGCGGCGGAGGAGGAGCGGGGGAGCCGCCCGCGATGCGCCCGGCGGGTCCCGGGGAAGGCGGCAGAGCCGAGCGGGAAGGAGGGATCCGCGGGGGAGGGGGTGTCGCTGGGTCTCGACTCCTCCTCAGCCCGCTCAGCTCCCCGCAGCCATCGGGCAGCGGCAGCCTGGGCGCGGCGAACCTCCCTCCTTCCCCTCCTCCCTCCGCCCCGCCCGTGCTGCCCGCCCGGGAAACCCCGGCTCGGCTCCCACCCCGCCCCGGCCCGCCGCCCCGCGCGGCCCCGCCGCTCCCCGCCGCCCCTCACCGGAGGCTCCGCCGCCCCGGCCGCCGCGAGCCTCACCGGAGGCTCCGCCGCCTCCACCGGGCACCCGCCCAGCGCGGCCGGGAGGGAGGGCGGGCGGTGCGCGCGGCCGGGAGCCTCGCGGTGCGCGCTCCCGCGCGGGCAACGCCCTTCGGCCCCTTACGCTGGCGGCGGCCGCGCGCTTCCCGCCTCCCGCCCGCGCGCCCGCGCGCTCCCTCCCCTCAGCGAACAAAGGGCGAGGGCGGGCGGGGGGATTGCGGCCGCTCCGCCGGCCCTGCAGGCCGAAAACAAGTCAGAAAGAGCCGCATGGGAACAAAAAGGCACGAAACTGAAGCCACAAATGGTGTTTAAGCTCAGGGCTGGGAGAGGCAGAGCCTCCACACCGCGTTAAATGGGAGTGCTCCGGGCTGCCGAGCGGGAAAGGGCGGGAGAGGCCACAGGCCTTAAAATGCTGCTCACAAGAGGCTGGCAGGCGATAAATATCTAAATATCATCGTGTGAGGAGAGACTGCGGGAGCTGGGCCTGGTTAGTCTGGGAAGACTGAGGAGGGATCTCATTAATGAATAAAAATATCTCCGAGGGGTGTCAGGGGATGGTGCCAGGCTCCTCGGCGGTGCCAGCCACAGGATGCGGAGCAATGGCTGTGAACTAAACCAGAAGTTCCCCCTCGGCATGAGGAAGAGTTTCTTCCCATGAGGGTGGCAGCGAGCAGCTGTGTGTGGAGTGTCCCTTTCTGGAGCCATCCCAAACATATTTTGACACTATTCCTGTTTCATCTGCTCCAGGTCACCCCACTTCAGCCAGGGTGATCTCCAGAGAACCCCTCCAACCCTCACAAATCTGTGATCCTGTGATCTTTCCCTCAGAAACTTGACAAACAGCAATTCTGTAGCTTAGAACTTCTTTTTTCCAGCTTTGTTTATAAAGGTACTCACACAGCCAAAGTTTCCAGAGCATTCTTTTCATGTTCTCCTCACAGCATCCATCACTGCTCTGGAAGGGTTTGCATGAAAGAGAAAGTAGGAAAAAATAATAAGGGAGCATAAAATTTGCAATTTCTGTCTTGCAGATGGGACCTCACATAAACCAGGCAGGAGACATGTCACCAAAATGGAATCATTTCCCACCAGAACTCATACTGAAACCCTAATTAATATTGAGAAGTAAGTAGAGATACACTATTGTGTCACTTTTCCTCTTATCACAGCTCTAAATCTGAGGTTTTTCCCAAATATTTGTTTATGCCTTGCTAAAAGGTGAGGTTACTTGGCAACCAAAATAGGTTTGTAGTAAAAGTAAAACAACCCACAGCATTATAGTAAATTTTCAATTAAAACCTATCCAGCATGAATACACTGTATTAAAATAAACAAAAGACCCCACAACACACAAAAAGCCGACAAACACAACAAAAAACAACCAAAAAAAGGTTCATGATGTCAATATTTCTTCTGCAAACTCTTCCCCCAGTAGATTCTTACTTCCCCAGAATTTAAAGCAGTGTTCCTTCTGTCATGCCTTCTGCAGGGAGGTGTGGTTACCTCTAGTAAAAGAAAGAACAGGTTTGCCATTTAAATGTAGGAAAGTGGATTGGCTATTATTCAGTTTGTCTGTTATGAAAAACTATTAGGTCCTGGTGTGGTTAAGCCTTTGATTTATAATGATCAAATGTTTGATTTTATATAACTTCTATGATGCACTAAAGCTTTAATTCATCACCTTGTGATTTACAAATAACAAAATAAGAAATTTACTGAAATTAAAATAAATTATTCTTGAATTACTGTCCCAAATTACTCATATTCTTTCCAGTAACCATGGGGAAATTTCTGTTCCACCCCTTCAATGTGGACAGGAATGTTAAAATCTGTGGAACCACATGGATGCAGATGGGGATGTCAATGTTCCTGAGGCCAGCATCCCCATCTGGAAAATACTGATTAAATCTGAGTGCTCCAGAAACACCACAAGTTTATTAGATACTTGCAAAGTTGCCTACAGATTTCAAAAGCAGTTAAACACAATATTTTAGTCATTAAATCTAAGTGAGATTTATAGTAGGCAAATTGCACTTTGGTTTTTTAAAATTTTTTTAGTTAGAGATTACTTTTAGGCTTAGCAGAGATTAAAATATCCATTTATGTGGAAAACAATGACCACTCAATACATTAGGCAAAAAAGGTACCATACATAAAAGGTTAAAAAAAAAAGGTTCTTGTTTTACAAAGGAAAAATTCTCAGTCTTAGGAGATTTTGTGGAAATTTTTCAGCTAGCACTGGATGATACCAAGAAAAATCTGTATAATGAACAAAAATAACATTCTGAGATTGATAGCAAATAGTAAATCACATTTTGCTTCTTTGAGAAAATAGCTGCATTGAGATTTTGTTATTGGACTAGAACAGTTGCAGTGTGAATTAATTATATCATAAATTACATAATTATAACTGATATCATTTTAAACTAATGCATGTTTTATTCCCATTGCACACTCTTATCACACAGATCCTGCTTTTCCTCCTCAGGTTTCTCTTCCATGCTTTTACCAGTGGTGCAATTCTAATAACTAAACATGGTTTGGGTTTTTTAAAATAAAATACACATTCAGATCTTCTAAGAATCTCTGGGGTTTTTTCCCAACATTCTAATTTTTATGCATTCTAATTTTTAAAACCTGGAGGTTTTATAATCTGAGCAATCCCACATTGCTGTGTGCAACAAGGTGGTTTATTCTGCTGTCCTCATGTGATCCTGTGCTGGAAGCTGCTGCACAGGCATTATCTTTAATTTCTAAATTTATTTCTCATTTTTAATCCTAATTTTTCACACAGATCCATGAACTGCCATAGTTTGCACTGTTCAGTGGATGAATGTGCAAATCACCAGAATTAAGTGGACTTACAGATATAAGTTTATCTCTTTCTATACACTGCAAAAATATTGTTTAAAAATTTCACTGAAAACATCTGTGAATACTTGAAGATCTGGTATGGATAATTAATAAAACAAATTTTAATGTTTTTTGATTAGTCCATTTTGAAGTTACAGTTCTGGTCCTGGGTTAGAGCTACAGAAAACCTCTGTAGAAAGGTTGCTCCACAGTTCTCCATTGCAAAATTTCTTGCACCTTTTTCTCAATCAGCTGACATTAACCCCTTTGTAGGGAGCATCCTGAGTTAGGTGAAGCTTTGGGCAGTTCCTCTTCTCAAAGCAATTAATTTTTGCACACAAATACCATTGTTATAATCAAAATTTACATGTTGTTATTGTATTATTGTTATGGTAAATCAAGATGCCCCTGTGCTCTGACAGAATAACTGTCACCAAATAGTGGAAAGGTACAAATTTTGCTTTCTACAAAAAGGTGGAAAATCAACACTTAACAAAATTGCAAAGCTCCTCAGATGGTATAAGGATACTGCTGAAGTAATAAATAATTGTGTTTTGCCTCCTTTCTTTGTTACCTCAGGTAAGTGTTTTTAATAGACTGACTCAAAACCCCACCTCGTTCCAGAACCTCACCATTCCCATTCCATAACACTTTGTGTGCCTGTGTGTCCTGGGGTGGCTGCAGAGCATTCTGTGAGCCCTGGACAGAGCCAAGGACACACTCACGTGATTGTCAATTAGTTTGAAGTTCTCCATTTGGTCCCTAAAGAAAAGCAGAACTCTCATTTCTCCTGACATTGCACCAAAATTAAAGGAAGCTTATACAATGTCTAAACTTCAGCTGTGCTTCAACCCTGAGTATTCAGAACTCTTTTTTTTTAAACTATTGTTTTATTTTTTAAAACCTAATTCAGAGCAGTTCCAACCTGCTGTTATTTGCCACTTCTTTAACAATTGGATGACAATCATCACTGCTACCTTCTGAGGAAGGACCCAGGTAGCAGAATATCAAGATCATTCATTAGAGAAAATAAATAAGTAAAAGCAAACTGAATAGAAATCCTCAGTGGGGCCAGGCAGAGCAAAAAGTAGGAGTAGCTCAGTCTCCTTAGTTACATTCTGCATTCTCACAGTTTCTTTCAGTTTCCCTATTATTATGGAACAAAAGAGTTATTTTAAACACTTCTGAGAACATGGCATAAAATTAGCAAAACTGTGTTAGTCTGCAGAGAGTATAATTGACAAGGTTTTAAGGTAAGGAGAGCTGGTTTGGGAGTCTGTGTCAAACAGCAAAGTCCATACTCTGAGTTTATAACTGATCCAGCCATGGAATTCCTGAATTCCAGTCCTGGTGAGGGTTATGTGTGAGATGGGTCAAGGACAGTTAATTCAGAATTGCTGAGAGACTTTGGAAGTCACTTCAAAATCCTCTGGAAAAATCCATTGCTGTGTAGGGGAAGGAGCAGAGTTGTGAAGGGCCAGAGCTGTCCTGGGTGTGTTCCTGGGATGTTACAATGTTATAATCACATCTCTTATATGATTGTCTGGGAATATTTTGTCCTCAACAGAGGCAGAATTGGAGCAGGACACACTGGGCTCCCTGTCCTTAAAAAGGCATTATCTCTAGTTCTGTTTTCTCACAAATTCTAATCTGGTTTTCTCACAAATTGTGGCTGGAGGTGCTTTCATTTCCAGGGAGAAACCTTGCTCCTATTCCTTTGTGACCCATTTAAAAAGCATCAGTGCCACAGGTACCTGTCACTTCAACAATAATACAAATTTATTCCTGGTTCCTATGTTTGGCAGAACTTGTAGCATTTTCCAGAGCCAAAAAATACAAATACTGTTGTCTTAGACACAGGAAGCTGATGCAGAGGGATGTGAAATTCTTTACCACCAGCACCCAGCACTTTATGGAAAGAAAGGAGATGAAATGTTGGGGTTGCTTGAACCTGGATCTGCTGATCCTCACAGTCAGCACCTGATTTTATACTGTGATACAATCCTACAGTGACACAAATAGAGAATTTTGTAATCTCTGTGGATACTTGTTCAACAAAACACAAAACTTCTCTGCTGGGACTGCTCTGTTCTGAACTCTTTTTTCATATTCCAACTTAGAAGCATAAACAGGTGTCTCAAGGTTGGTCTGAGCATGTTTATGCACTTACCAAATGCCAATTCTCCTTTTTTTCATTCTATTTAAACAAATCCATCTTCAGAGAGCCAAAAGAATAGCTTTGAGTGGTTTTTTCTTAGAATCAGAAATGTATCAGAGCTCTTTTCCATTTGCTGGGGATTATTCTGGTTTTCCTTTGTACTCAGGTATTTATTGTGAGTTTACATTTTTGCTGTACCTTTAAACTTGCAAGCTGTACCTTGGCTTTTAAAAGTCCTTTGTTGCTCTTGGAAAAGAATATAATAGCAACAAAGGGAATTGTAATAATCATCTTAGAAATCAGATTCTGCATTGTGTGTTTACAGAATCTATAAACACACCCAACTAATTGCACACATGGTCTTCCTTTAAGTAGGTAACACTTGGGTTGTGTGAGGGCTGATCAAGCAGTTTGAGTAAAAACTTAAATCCTCACATTTCCCCATTTAAATCCTCATATTTTTCCATTTAAATCCTCACATTTCTCCATTTAAATCCTCACATTTCTCCATTTAAATCCTCACATTTCCCCATTTAAATCCTCACATTTCCCCATTTAAAGGGACTTTCCTCAAGGGGTTCATTGAGCAGCAAACAGAAAAACATCTGGGACCCAGGAGATGCTGAGAGTTTACAATCCACATTGAGAATTCAGCCTGGCTACTGAACTTTCCATGGTGTCAGACACAGCAGATTTGTGGTGAAGGTTGAAATACCTTCAAAGACAAGAAGGAATTTGCTCACCTTGCTGTGTGTCAGACTCCATGGAGCTTCCATCCCATCCTTCCATCCCTGGAGGAGCAGAGTGGGAAAGGGGCACAGCTGTGTGTCCTTAGGAAGCTGCTCCAACCATTCCTGCTCTCTCCAGGAGCCTGACCTGCAGCTGAAGGAGAACTTCAGTGCTGCTGCAAGATTCCAGAATCCAGAAAACAAAAATGCAGCTGTAAAACAAAAATATTCATGGTCAGGGGACTTCACCAGTGGCCTTGGAGAATCCCTGTGAAGTCAAACAAAGCCTCATTGCCATGAGAAGGTTGGAGAGTTCAGTGAGCATTAATTGAATTGCAATAGGTAATAAAATGAGTAGGTTCAATGATGGTTGCATCCCATACTCCAAAATTAAGTAATTATTTGGGAAAAAAGCAAAACACAGTTCAGTTGCTGGTCAAAATGAAAGAACTTGCAGCCAAGTTCTACTCATGTCCTTTGAGTGAGGGGCTGGGCTGGTTTATAAATGTACAAAAAGAGAATTTTCCTGTGACCTGTGGGATCTGTCACAGTAAATATCCCAAATCTCAAACCATTTGTCAGCAATTCTGTGAAACCCTTCTTTGGGAGAATCTGCTACAGAGAACATGCTTAAAATTCATGTTTCAAATCAGCAAAACTAAAATTTATACATAAATTGTGACATCTCTCTATCACTGCTCAGGAGAACTGACAAAGTACAAACAGCCAACACAGTTGGATTTTCAGAGGCTGAATGAATGAAGGTTTTAGTAAATAAACAGCACATGAAATTTAGTTTTTATACAAAGACAATTACTTATAGTGGAAAAAAAAATAAGCCCCTCTACATGTATAGTTTTGCTTAGTCAAGCCAAAATATTTATTGAAGAAATAATTTTGATGGGAAATATTTTTATAAACCTTAAAACACAAACAAGTCTGGACTAAGAAGTTGCAAAGAGTCCAGAAATACATTAAAAAATAGATACTCAAAGTAACATAAACCACCCCCTTTCCCTAATGATAGCATTATCATGAACAAGGAAGAAAACCCATAAAAACCCAGTGTTCTCTAAAAACCTTTAACTTTTCACTCACTGAACAATCCAGTGTCAGACCTGGAATAAAACCTACTTGTAGGTGATTATTGTGTGTTGAGAGGTGATGCTTGATTAAAGACATTTCCACTCAAGAACTGTCACAGCTGGAAATCAGCTCTTCCATTTCTGCTGCTGTTGTGCCAATCCCATAACACACAAAGGCCTTTGGGCTTCTGTGATTTCTGCCACACTGCTGCCAGTAGGGATTTGCAGCAGAATTTTTATTTTATTTATTTATTTTGTAAATTTTGCATTTGCAGCAGAAAATCTGGATTTCAGGTTAGGAGTCCAGGACTGCAAGTAACTTAAATTCCCCACTTACCTCAGCTTGGGAACATCCTAGAAAAGACCCAGCATTATCAATGTACTATTCAGCATTAACTGAAATAGGCAAAAAGACAATTTTGAGTAAATGGACTTACAGCAGGATTTCAGATCTCTTAGATTACTTAGAGTACTTCAAAGAATAGTTTTGTTTCCTTTGAATTTAATATTTAAAAAGAATTGCATGGTTTCAAGTCTTCACATTTCCACCTTTTATTTATTTTTCCCCTATGGATTATAGGCTACCATGATAGCATACCTACAAATATTTAATTTGTTAGGGATTCCAAAAAAAACCCTTAGAGAAAAAACAAACCATGAAAAACAGTTCATCTCAGTACCACCTTCCAGTATTAGAAATATAATACCCAAATGTACTTCTTACTATTTAAAACATGTTTAGAGTTCCATTTATTTTTATGATCAGATGAGTCAATCTCGATTTTTTCTTCTCCCTATAGTTCCATATTGGGGTTTAAATCCTTGTAACAAATGTAATAGGAATAAAGATGAATGACATTTTCAGTACTTTTAATAAAACCTCTTTCCACTGCCAGAATTAATGTTGGAGTCAAAGCTGAAAGCACTCTGTGGTTTCCTGATATGCAGCAGTCAGCAGAAATGCATCCAGAGGCATCATCCCCCTTTGGCATTTGTAACTGATGCTACTCCTATTTATTATTTATTAATCTCTCACTTTGAGGGACTGAAACCCAAGGACTCTTTTCTGTTTGCTGGGATGAAAATGCAGGTGAGTTGTGGGGTTTAACCCCTTCTGCTGCCCAGGCTGCAAACTTCACATCAGCTTCCAGGTGTGATGCTGGTCACATTTTTCCTGGTTTAGTTTGAGGCTCAAACTGGGCAGTTGAACTGCCTGACCCTTGGCCTGAAGTCTAGCAGGCTGTTTTTGAAGGACACCTAGAGCCTAGATAAAAATCTAGAAAGTGAAATTAGCCTGTTATAATTTGTGATAATTTAGGCATTGACTGATCCAAACCTCCTTTTCCACAGATTTTCTTACTTTGTAATTGGAGCAAAGTGACATGATGGCTGAATTTCTGCCTTTGGTTGATGCTCAGTGTCACCAGCAGGAGTTTGGCTGTGGAGATGGTTTCAGTGGCACTGGGAGTGTCACCCTTGTGGGTGATGTTTGCTGAGGGACTGGGTGCAGCCTCACGTGCAGGTACCAAACCCAGCTCAGCCATTGAGGATATTTTGGGATTGTGCTGTCACCCAGAGCCACTGGGCTGCGCTGCCTGCCCTGAGCCCTTGGGCTGGAGGTGTTGGCCATAAACTCCAACCCTGCACTCCTGAGAGTTTGAACAGGCCAGGCCAGAGCGAGTCCCTGCTGTTCTGCATGTAAGGGGGTGGAGGAAGGAAATCTGGAGAGGAAGCTGAACTTCCTGTGCCAGAGATTTTCTACTGGAGCCTTCCCTGAATTCAAGAATGTGCAGCCACAGCTTTAGATGTGAATCACTCAAACTCGGACACGCAGATTTGAAGAAAGACCCTTCCACATCCACACCTGTGGTTTGGGGCTCATAAAGAACAATCTGACTGATTTTTGGACCTGACATTGCCTCTTCCATCCCCCGCCCCATCTCCAGATGGATGAGAAACTCCTTTTATTTTAGTTTCGTTTCTCTGAATGCTGGTTCAGACTCAGAGGAGCCAGTTTGGGTGTCAGGATTAACCACAGGTCCGTGGGGAAATGGCTGCACAGAGTTACCAAGGAGCCAAAAGGAGCAGGCCTGATGACAAAAACGGGAGGGGGCAGAAGAAGGGCTGTGTGTGACAGCCATCGGTTGTTTAGACACGTGTACACACTTGCACTTTCATGATCTATAATTATAAATGGATGAAGAAGTCACCAAACTAATTCCATAGATGCTCTAATTATCCTGATTTTGTTGTGCTAATTGCATTAATGTGTGTTACCTGGTATAATCAACATTGATTAAATCTTGGAGATTTTGGGGTGTAGGTTTTGTACCTAAATTGTGGGATATGTTGGGAAATCAAGAGGTAGGAATCAATGAGAAACTTTGAATTTTCATGACAGTGATTCTGTCACAGCACTGAGCAGTGGGTTTGCAGCATCTCTAGCTACAATTCCCTTCAGATTTTTCATCAATAACCATTGTGATTAAAACCTGGGGGAGCAAGGCCAAGCTCTGATGAAACATGGTTTTGTTGTTGGCGACAATGTGATAAACTAGAGAAAGGAAGGGAAATCTCTCTTCCTTCTCTGGCCTGGAGAAGCATTATTCCTTGTGTTCCTTTTTTTGAATCCAGGCAATTTCCTGTGCTGCTAAAGCTTGGGCTCCCGAAGGAGGGGCATTTCTGTAGCACCCTCCACCCCAAAGCAGGAGCAAGGTTGCATTTATTTCCCTGTTCCAGCAGCTCATCCATTATTTTCTGATTAAACAGTTGGTGCAGAGCAGAGAGGGGAGATTTGTCTTGCTGTGATTTCACCTTGGCTCTCCCTTCCCGTGGGGCCACACTGGGGTGGCCGTGTGGGGTGGCCTCTGAGGTGTCACAGCTGTGGTGTCACAGCCTCCCTCCCTGCTGTGGGAGGTGGTGCCATGGCAGTGCCAGCCCTGCTGTCCCCTGTGCCCAGGTGGCACCGCCGCCAGTCAGGGCAGAGACACAGGGACAGGGACAGGGACAGCACCCACGGGTGCTTCACACTCTGCTGTCTACAGCTCCTCATTGCACAGGCAGGAGAAACCCCTCAAACATCACACTGGCATCCAGGGGAAACTCCTGGGTGATTTGGACAAGCTGGAGAGAAGATGGAGTTAAATATTTGGATGATTAAGGCATCCAAGCTGACGTGTGAGGGGAGGATGAGCAAGCTGGGAGTCTTTGGCCTCAGGATGAGGTGGTGCAGGGGGGATCTATAAATGTGTACAAACACCTGGGGGAAAGGACAGAGAACACACAGGCAGACTTTTCTCCCTGGGCACCAGCTTGCAGGGTAAGAAGCAATAGGAATAATCCCAAATCCAGGAAATTCCACTCCAACAGTCCAAAATTCTCAATTTTCACTGTGAGGGGGGTCAGAGAGTAGAACAGGTTGCCCAGAGGAGCAGTGAGTTCTGCATCCTTGGGGAATTCAGAGCCACAGTGGGCAGGGCCCAGGGAGCAGCAGGGCTGGACCAGGGGATGTCCAAAGGTCCCTTCCAGCCTCTGATCCTGGAATTATTTACCCATGGAAAACAGAGGCAGACACATTGAAACCTGTCGAGATGCCCAGGATATCTGTGGAGTCTGTCCCACTCCAGGATGTTTCTTGATTCAGAGATACCCCTACTCCTTATCACCGTTTTTTTCCTCATTATTACAGTAGAAAATAACCCAACATACCCTTTTTTATTTCCCAGATGCCCAAGCCATTTGAATTTCCGTGTTTTACAGCAGGTACTGTGGGAAAGTCTATATGCGAAATAAGTAAGGAATAAAAGCACAGCCCGGTTTTCCCCCCAAATAATCGCCCTCAATGTAATTGCTGTGTGTGTTGGCCTTGCAGCCTGCCCAGCCGACCTTCCCCGGGCCGCTCCGGCTCACTTCCCCCATCTGCTGGGAGCAGCGGCGCAGGCGAGGGCGGAGGAAACTCCAAACACACACGGAGTGGTTATTTGGGTTATTTTTATGGCCGTCTGCTTTGGCGGCTGATCACAGCTCCATTGCCTCCAGGTGACTTTTGTGAGGGCACAGCAGCTTCTCCCAGCGCGGCCCGGGCTGCCACAGCTCTGGGAGGGTTTGGGGACAGAAACCTTTCCAGCCCCGCGAGCTGAGCAAACCTTGCCTCTCCCCCGGTTAGGAATGTTGGGATGAGGCTCCTGAAGTCCAGGGGCTCTTTCTAAATCTCACCCTTTGCCCGAGTTTCTGCTCCAGATTCGCCTCTTAAGAGGGGGAGGGAGTGGGATTGGAGGATTTTTCCTGCACTTCATGTCCCACACAAAGTTCATCATGCTCTGACTGTACCTGTATTTCACTGTGACAGCACAGCCCACGCTCGGTGCATTCATCCTCCAGATCCTGTGCAAGAAAAGGCAGAGCTGAGTCCTTGTTCCACAGACCAGGCTCAGGGGGGAGGAAAAGGTGCCACTTTTCTGTGGCAGAAAAGTCACCAAAATGGGTCCCCAGGTCAGTGCTTGGACCTTGGGACTGCACCTCGTCACTTGCTGGAGGAAATAGTTATGCCATAAACTCCTAGCATGGAAAGAAAAAAAACCAATTTTTTTCATCATCAGGCTCTTCTCCTTTGTTTCATTTCTGAGCTACTTGGGAAAGCAGGGGAAAAAAAACCAGTAAAAATTAAGCACTTCAATACAGATTCAGGTTTGCAGGTTCATTTCTAGGTTTGAAATAGAAATTGATTTTCTCCTTTCAGCGAGTGTCCAAGGTGAGCTTTGCTATTTTTAAAAAATTGAAATATATTTGAAAGTCTGCATTCTTTTCTACAGGCCTCTTTTTCCTTCCAGTAAGATAAAAAAGAGCAGCTCTGGCATTTTATATTCTAAATTTTGACTGACCAGAACAAAATGTTTTTCCAGCAATGTGAGTTTGCACCTAAACTTTTTTTTGCATTGAGTTTGACCTTAGGATGTAGAATTTCATAAAACATTTATTGTCTTCTCCAGGTTTTAGAGCACAATTCCCCTGTGATACTTTGTTTTCATCATCTGCTCTGAGAAGGATTCCAAGGCTTCTCTCACAGTTTGAATTTTAATTGTGGGTGAAGGAAGGAACCTCTGCTACTTGCAGCAAATTAGGGAGTGTAAAAAAGAGGTAAAGAGGATTAGGAACAGAACCAGGAGTGTGAAGAGTGGCTGTGGCAGAGATATTTAGTTCCATAAATGGGCAGGTTTTGCAGTGTCCCACTCATCCATGCTGGCAGCAGCAGTGATCCTTTTCCCTCAAAAAACTGCAGCTGATAAAGACAAAATGAGTTAGAAAACAAAGCAACCAAACCTGGGCTGTTTGAGGCAGACAAAGGCAGCTGCAAGGCAAACAAAGAAATGTTTTTCCTCTATCCAGACCCCACTGATGGCTCAGGCTGGGTGCTGCAGGTTTACCACTAAACACTCTCCAAAGATTATAATGCATCAATTATCAAAGGCATCCAGAGGTACCACTTTACTGATATTGTTAACGAGCTTGGCCATAAAGGGATTTGCAGCCTGAGTTTCATGACAGAGCCAAGGTATAATTTGCTCTGGGCTATAAAGGCCATGAATTATTGAGAAAATTTACTTCCATGGCTGCATTTTCTCTCTGAGCACAAGTGCTCGTGCTGAGTGCATGTGTGAGAGCAGAGACAGTGATGGAGGCTCAGCCTCAGAGTCCATCTCCCCAGCACAGGCTCTTTCACACAGCCAGCGAAGAACAGCAGAAAATAACTGACAAAATGATCATTCTGAACAAATGGGAGAAGAAAAATTGCATGCTGAACAGTGCCAAACTGAGGACCAAATAGAAATCACAATTAAAAATGCACTTTGGGTAATTACAGAGAGGGGCTTTTCCCTTAGAGATGTCACAAAGCTTGTGTGGATATAATCAGGCTTGAATAGATCCAGTGATGGTGAGAAATCAGAATTCTGAGATCCTGCATCAGGCCAAGCCTTTACCCTGCTGTGGGACCAACCTCCCCCTGGTGTTCTTTTTAGAACTGCTCTCTTCTGGAAGTGAAGCTTTGGAATCACAAATTCCCAATCCATGTCCTGCTTCCCCTCCTTCCACTCTGCACACCCAGCTAGTGACTTCTGAATCCACTGAGCAATGTCAAGCAAACTGATAGAGAACTGTAGGTTTCAAAAATGTGAAGTTCTACCTGTTCCATGAAACAGAAGCTGTGATGAGGGATCACCACAGGTGATGAACAGAGATGAGGGATCTCCTCAACCCTCCATTGCAAGGACTCCAGCATGGCACCACCCTGGAGAAGGCCAGTCACAAGAAAGACCTTAATAATGTCTTAACTATGAACGTGACACAGCAAATTGGGCTGCTTTTGTGCTGAAGGGAAAGTCTGTGTTCCTGAGGGCTGATGGGGCAGCAGCTGCTGTTAACAATTTCTGAATTATGTTACAAGGCAAGAGCCTGGGCAAAACACGAGATTTTCCCGCCAGATTATGGCCTTGTTCCTAGGAACTCACAGGCATTTGGGGTTTTCCTGGGGTTTTGCATCTCCTGTGACCAAGAGAACGGAGCTGGCAGCCGGGCAGGTCCCGTGCCAGCGCTGCCAGGGCACCACGGGCAGGGCAGGGAATCGGAGCCTGGCGATTCCCCTGCTCCGCTCCATCCATCCCCGCTGCCTTCCCTGCAGGCACAGCGGGCACCAGGGGCACCAGGGCAGGGATTTGGAGCCTGGCGATTCCCCTGCTCCATCCAGCCCGGTCCCTTCCCTGCAGGCACAGGAGCAGGCAGGGACTGCCCTCTTGTGTCAGTCACGGCTCTCTCACTCGCCTGGCTTTGCATTCCCGTCTGTTTGTGAGTGAGCGCTCAGCCATTTCCCTCCAGCACTAATTCCTTCTTCGGAAGGACAGAGGCTTCGTTCTGAGCGCTGTAGTAAAGTTCAATAAATAAAAATACATCTGCTGCGTTTATGACTTGGAGACATCCAGAGCTGGGCATACATTGCCCTTCCAGGCAGACACATCCAAACAGTTACCCTGGTTATGCCCAGCCTCCATCTTGACACAGATAAGGAAAGCAGAGGAAAGAATAAAACAGCAGAAATGTAATGAAGGATGACAGAGAGGAGACACAAGAGAAGCAGATTTGTTGCACCAGTCAGCCCTCATAGTAAGTTACATGCAAGTTAAAAATAGAATTGACCCTTCCCTGGGGAGCCAGACTCATGGACAGCTCACACATGACTCTGCAGCAGCATCCTGGGCCTGTGGCTGCCAGAGATCTTCATCTTTAAATCATTAGTGCTCATTTCCAGGGCAGTTCTTGCAGTAATGGTTGTCAGAGAATAACAGTGTTCTAAAAGCTGTGCAGGCTTTTGTGCCCACCACTTCTCCTGCCTGTTAATGACAGACACCTAAATTTATGCTACATTCACTAATAGCAGCGAGTGCTCAGGCTGTGCTTGCTGCTCTTACCCAGAGCCATGAGCCACCCTGGCAATTGCTCATGTTCCTAAAGCAGCCAGATTAGCACCTTGCTGAAGTGGATTCAAAGAAAAATCACTGCTGAGGAGTGGACAAAATTTGGACCATTTCGAATATGGAAGAGCAAGGGAAAAAGCTGGCATTAAAACCCTGCCTCTGGAGCCCATGTTTTTGTCTGGGCTGCTACTGCTGTAATCAGCTCCAAGCTCCCAGCTCTAAAATGATGCTCAGCAGTTCTCCCTCTATCAGTACTTCACAAAGAACCATCCCTAAAAGTATTTTCTTTGAGCTTTTGCCCAGCCTGTTCTGTGGTATTTGTATCTCTGGATGGCTCAGCACAGGCATGTTTTGTGTCACCCTGCTCATTCCTGAGCTTGTCCACGTGCTGAACTGGTAAAAGCTGCCAGGAACCTGGGATTTCTCTTTGTGCTGCCTGACACCCTGACACCTGAGCAGATCACAAAATATAAAGGCATCTTTGAAATATTTGATGAATATTTGAAACACATCGATAATACTGAACCATGTGTGCAGGTGTCTCTTTGGAATTCATGTGTACTTTATCTGGAAAAATTAAATAGCAAAGGGAACCACCCACAAGGCAACACATCTTGAGAATAGAAATGGAAAGATTTATAGAACCTCAAAACCAATCCCTTGGGGTCTCATGACCACCAGCAGCACAGAAGTGTCTGTGTCTCATCTGCCTCCTTCCCTTGGTGCAGCTGTGAACCAACACAAAGCATTTCCCTCCATGCTCTCCTGTCCTGGCATCTTCCTGCTCCTGGAGGAACATGAGCAGCTCTTTGTCCTCAGCAGCTTCCTGGGCACTTGGTGTTCCCAAAGGAAGAGAAACCACAGAGGCTGCTCAGTGTCACTTGCTGGGATTCCCCTTCAACTCCAGCTTGGGAAACTTCAGTTCTAGTAAAACAGCTTCCTGTTTGTGCTGCTCTGAGTGTATTCCCAAGGTGGCAAAACTCTCCTAACCTTTTTTATTGCTGGACACAAGGAACAACTTTTTTATCAGAGGATGAACACTCATTCATGTCCCACTTTTACAGGCATTTTTAAACTGCTGCCCTTTTACCTCATTTCATATCCTTGAAGAAGCTTTACCAGGGGATTACAGCAGTCATAGAAAACATTTCTTCTGACAGATCATTACAAGGGCATGAGAAGAAATATCTTTCCATCACAACCTACTTAGAAACCCAAACTCCTCATGTGTTCTTCAACTCTTACAGTCCTTCCCTTGCTTTTCTCCCCTTTGAACTGAGTCAGACCTGTGGCTGTTCTTTCGTGGCATCTTCTGAATCTTCTGAATTTGCCTGTGTTGCTGGATCTCTGCTGATTGTGTCAGGTGGGGACTGGCTGGGGTTCAGCCCACGTGGTGTCACCTGTTCAGGGATGTCATCAAGTTTCTGATTTGTCCGTGCCACTTGCTTTCCCATTTGAACAGCTTCATCATAGGAAGGTGGCAGGTCCATGGCATAGAGGCTGTAAGCTGGAGGGGACACAGTGTTCTTATCCATATCCACAAATACCAAGGGAATCTGGACACTTGGGGGGTACTGCCATGAGCTGTATGCTGGAAAGAAAAAGAATTTAAAATAAAAATTAAACACCTGCATGGGACACTGATATAGGAAAGGCTCTTTTTCCTGGAAATTACAGACTTTTGTATTTTCAGAATGAATGCACTGTATATTGGAGCTGTCCATGTAGGGTCACTCCTGATCTTCAGTGTCACTCACTGTCACCCTGATCCCTCCCTTCACCTCTTGTGCCCCCCCTGTGGGGCTGGAATTGTTCTGGGAGCTCACTGGGAATTGCTGGAGCTCACTGGGAATTGCTGTTCCTGCAGGGCTGGGCACAGCCCCAGGCACAGGCTGAGGGGCACAGGGTGAGGGGCACAGGCTGAGGGGCACAGGGTGAGGGGCACAGGGTGAGGGGCACAGGGTGAGGAGCACAGGCTGAGGGGCACAGGCTGAGGGGCACAGGGTGAGTGGCACAGGGTGAGGGGCACAGGGTGAGGGGCACAGGCTGAGGGGCACAGGGTGAGGAGCTCAGGGTGAGGGGCACAGGGTGACCCCAGGGTACTCACAGGTGACTGTGCTGTGGGCAGTGCTGTCACTGTCAATGCCAATCACGGCCAGGTCGCAGGGGTGCCGAGGGAAGGGCTCCACTGGGATCCGTTTCTTCCTGCAGCAGAACCTGACACAGCTCACTGAGACCCCGCAGAGCAGGAGCAGGAACACCAGCAGCAAGATCAGCCTGAAAGAGGGGGAACGCCTCCAGTGCACTGCTTATGTTTTACTGCTTCTCAACCACAATATCATTTCAAAATGGTCAGAGGACAGGCCAAGCCTCCTTTAGTTGTGAATGGGGGCTGGATCCTGGGTTAGAAAGTTGGATCACACACTCTCAGTTCATGAGCTGAAGAATTACTGCCCAGCAGTACAACCCCTTCTGGCTCACAGGTGTTGAAACATTTCACTATTTTGGGTTATTTTCTACTTCTGTGCAGGGAGAATGGCTCTGCTTTCCACAGCAAGAGAGGATTTGTACTCGGAGGGAAGCACAAGCACGAACTTTCACAAGTCTAGGGCCTCTCTTTATTCATGAGCATGGAAATGATATTATATTAAATTATATTTATGCCTTGAAAATACAATTCTATCTGTAGCTATTGCTTAAGGAAGTTTATAATTGAACAATTTACAATGTACCTAGACTGATATACCTGTGTTTCAAGTTCTCCAGTAAAACTCCACCTGCCCACCTCAGTTTCTCAGTCCAGCTCCCTCTTTCCTGGAGGCTTTCAGAAGCCTTCTCAATCTATTTTTAGTAACTGTGTATTTTTAAAGAGCTCTGTGTATCAACCAAAACTGCTCCAGACTGAAGGAGGTGAAGGAATCACCTCCCTCTGTGTGCTCAGAGCCAATGTATGGACAGAGTGCCAACCATGCAAACAACGTCAGGGCACCTGTACCAGGTGTGAGATGAATCCTGTTGGGAATCCCCTCTCTGGTCCCAGTTTGTCCCTCCCAGCAGGTTGTGCTCAGCTCTGTGCCAGCAGAGGGGACAGTCCCTGTCCCTGTCCCATAGAAGGGAGTGAGTCCTGCATGGGGCAGGGCCAGGGCCCAGCAAATCCCTGCTGGAGCTGCCCTGTGAGAGCAGCCAATGGCCAGCAGGGCTCTGGCTATTTAGGAAGAACAAACAAGCCCTGGAGCTCAACTCCAGAGCACTCAGAAGGGAAAGATGACACAGCCCTCGGTGAATGCTGGTCCCCACCTGACACCCAATCTCCCCTGGCCTCGTCCAGTCCATTCCTCTGAAAACAGAGAAACTCTTCCCTGATCCTGCCTGAGAGGAGCCTTTCCACTGCCCTGCTCCAAGGGCTGCTTATAAAAACCTCCAAAGGGTTCTGGGTTGGGAAGATTAAAAGCCAACTTACCAGACATACCACAGACTTGTCCAATCAGACATGTTCTGAGGGCATCTGTGAAGGAAGGCAGATGATTCACTGATTAAACAGTGCATGTATGGCAGGGAATGCACTTTCCTGGGGTGGAAAAGGGAAAGCACTCAGTGAGAGTATGGAGCAAAACCACCTTAGATTGTTCTTCATGGTTGTACCATTACTTCAGATGAGAACATGCAAACAATCCCACTGTAAAAGTTGGTTCTGAATCAATAAATGTTTTTATTGACTGGTGCTTTACTCTTGCTTGGGAGACAGAATGACTTGTGCAGGATTCCCAAAAAGCCAAATCAGTGTTATTTAAAGGTAATTGAGATGGGGTGCCTCATACCAGAGGCCTGTCTGAAAATGCTGGTCTGGACAACTGCCTGTGTCCCCCAGGTATTTTAAAGTTATTTTTTCCATAGCTCCAGTGCAGCCAGGAATGGCTTTTTTCAGCTCTGGTGCAGCACAAAGGAGGAGAACAGCTCCTGTGCCATTTCAGCAGGGTTGTGTGTGCTGAACCTCCTGTGGGATTTCCTGTGCCACAACAGGGGCTCTGACCACAGCACAGCCTCTGCAAACTGGGCACGAGTGACACCGGGAGTCATCTCGGGGGAGAACCTCAGTCCACAGAGCAGCGGCAGCCAAGTGAATTTAAAAGTCGCTGACTGTCTTAGAGATCAGAAAAGAAGCTGTAAGGGATGGCCACGAGCAAGGCACCGTTCTGCTGTGGGAATGTCACTTGGTCCCGGTGGGAAGGTTTGGGAGCAGGCAGTGGTTACTCACCGGGCAGAGCTGTCACGGTTGCTCCCAGAGCAGAGCGGTGCCCGGGGAAGGGCAGCCCGGGCCTGGATCAGCAGGTGCCCACAGGAGAAGTTCCCCGTCCCTGCTGCCCGTGCCCCGAGGCTCCGGCTGGGACGAGCGTCCGAGAGCCCCGGGAGCCACCGCTGCTGCTTCAAGGACACGCGGCCGGCGCTGAAAGGGGACACCGAGCCCTGGGCCGGCCCGGGCTGGGCAGCGCAATAAATAACCGGGACCGTCCGGGGGGCAGAGCCCGGGCAGGGCACGGCGGGACCGGGCAGCGCCGCCCCCCGGGCCCCGCGGCCCCGACCGATCCGCCCGCCCGCGGGAGGGGCCGGGGCCGGGCGGGGCAGAGCGGCCCGGACACCCCCAGGATGTCCCAGATTCTGCACCTGTCCCCGCCCCAGCCCTATCCCCTGCACCAGCCCCTGCCCCATCCCCTGCACCTGTTCCTGCTCCTATCCCTGTCCCTGTATCTGTCTCTGTCTGTATCTCTGGCTCTGTCCCTGTCCCTGCCCAGCCCGGGATGTCAGGAGGGGTATAGGGGACAGAGCTCCGCTTGCAGACATTTCCCTGGAGCGCTTCAGGACTGCACTCGAAGCTCTCACCAGACCAGAACCCATCAGGTGTGCAGCCCCTGGACACACCCTGAGCCTCTGCTGTGCCAGAGGGACTTGAAGGAGAAATAAAGGAATGAGAAACCTGGTATGAAATATATGAGTTAGAAATAAATGTTTAGAAGAGCAGATAATTTCCCCTTCTAAACCCGGCTTTGTTAAAGCAGATGAAACAGGACTGAAAAGGTTTCAACGGCTCTTTAGGATCGCTGTGCTCCAGGCTATTTCAAATGTAAAAATTCCTTATCTCCACCCATGAGCCTTTGTTGTGTTCTCATCCCTGTCCAGCTGAGGAGGGCAGCGATGGCTTTGGTGGCCCCTGGTGTCCCGTCAGGGCCAGCCCAGCACAGTCCCGGGGCAGCCACCCCATGGGGACCCCAATGGACACAATGCCTGGGGAGCACCAGGTGATGTTCCCTCCTCTGGATCCCTAGAACTGATGCCCGCTGTTTCCAGGCTCACAATGGCATGTGACAAAGTGACCGCAGTGTTTGCCTCCAGCACTGCTCAGGGTCATGGGGCCATTGCTCATTTAGAAAAACCTGTGCTCATACGTGTGAAGAAATAGCTGAAGTCACTTCTGGAGAAGCAGAACATGAATTAATAAATGTGTGTGACACCAGTGCTTGTTTTCTCACTCTCTGCTTTACAAATGAGCTGGGTTTGCCCTTAAGCATTAATAAGATCATACATGGGGGCGTGAATTGCTCATTAAATCAGAACTGCATCAGTGCCATGAAGTTCATGTTGGCTTTTAGATCCAAATCTGGAAGCACGAGTTTGTATCCAGGGACCCAAGAGTGGTCACAGTTGCAAAACTCAGTTTGAAAGTAGAATGGTCACAAGTGCAGTTAGAGGAGCAGAGAACTTCAACTTCCAGGAAATGAAGAAATATTTCTGAGGTTACATTTTCCATATTGTCCTCACAACAGCTCCATTCCTACTGGAGTCCTGTGATATGGAAACAGAAACACCAGGTTCCATGTTTAGAGTCCCCTGGCAGTTTTAATGCCCAGTGTGGATAACCCACTCTGGAAGCACAGAACTGAACAGGGCCGGTGCCTTTCCAGGAGATGAACTTGCAGGAGCTGTGCTGAGCTTCTCCTGGGCACTGGGATTGGCACTGATCCACGCCAGGAGAACACAGCAGCACTCTCTGTGTGCTCAGGGAATTCCCTACAGAGCCACTCACTACTCCTGGATCAGCTCCATGTGCCTGAGTTACCAAGGAATTGTTTCCATCTTCAGCTGTCCCAGTCAATTTTCTGTTCATTGGAAAAATATCAAGAAGCTGTTGCACATAACACACATTGTACATGAGAATGGTGTGGGCAGGAGCATCCTCACAGAATTCCTGCATTTTCAGTAAACTGAAGGTGGGAATCACTGGCCATTGCAGGTTTGCATCATGACAATTCTAACTGTGGTAGCTCAATGGAATGGCAGTGAAACATCCAGGGTTACATTTTGCAGACACATTTTGCACACCCAGGGTTACATTTTGCAGACACGGTAACTGCTTTTGCTTTTGGAACTGCAGTGGTGTCCCAGGTGAGGCAGCACAGTCTGCTCAGCTTTTCCACATCAGACAATTTGTTTTCCCTTCCACATCAGCCTGTGTCTCATTGCCGAGTGCTGTCCATGTGAGAGCTGGCACTTCACCCTCTGTGTCCCCAAAGAACAAAGAAATCCAAGAGAGGGAACCCCAATCCTGAGCAGCCATTGTGCCCCCAAGAATGATCATTTTTCAGGACAAGCTAAAATTCCAGGCTTTTCTCTTATGAAAGGGAATGAAACCTGCTCAGATTTCCATAAGTGTTTTACAGAACGTCAGCTGGAGTTTACAGGGAGAGTTTACTTTATTTTCAGTCCTCCAGAAATAACCACCTGTTCCAGTTATCCTGGTCCAACCTCCCCCGAGACAACAAACACATCCTGAATTTTAAACGTGGAGACTTTGACCAGAGAAACCCAGAACCTTCTGTTCACTTCAAGCCTGTGAAAATATTGATCCAAGTTCTCCAGTCCCAGGAATGCAGGTACAGTGGGTGACACCTTCAGCTGGTTGGTGGCAGCTGCTCCTTACCCAGCCCAACCCTGTGAGGGCACCAGTGTAACTGTCTTCACATCATTCTTTAATTTTTTACTTCTTTTCATCCTCTGGATGCTTTTTCTCAGGACCTGACCTCTGTGAAGTGGAAGATTGCTAGGACAGGGGTGTTGCTTCCTGGTAAATGTTACACTTATTTTCAGCATTCTGTATGGTTACCATAACCAGAGTCTGGAGTCTGATTTGTTGTCAGCCATCACTGTTTGGTTTCCAGGAGTGAAATCTGGAGGATCCTCACACAATGGATGCCCACAACAGCCTGAAGTAGCTCCTCCAGTCCCACAGGCTGTGCCCTTCCTTGCTCACTGTGGCTGTGGAGGGAGCAGTGCTGTGAGCAGTGCTGTGAGTGCCTGTGGTGGGATTTACTCACCCTCCTGGGGCTGCAGGGGAGCCAGCACACAGAGCCCTTTGTGCCAGCTCCAGGCCCAGCTGTGCCAGCAGCAGCACCCAGGGCCTCCAAGGAAGGCAGAGCTGTCCCTGGCTGGCACTGCCACCCCCAGTACTGCCAGCCCAGGACACTGGGACTGCTTCAGCATCTGCAGTCTTTATACTGAGGAGTTAAGTGACTCCACGGGCACTCGAGCCATTATTAAATAGAACACATCTCAATGGATCAAACACTGGCTGGAAAAACAAGGAACCCCCTCTTCACCCCCACAAACCTCCTCTGTCAGAGGGGGAGCCTGGTTTAAATGTTCCTTGTGACAATTGCTCCCCTGCTGGCTCCTCGTTACCACAGGGATATTTACAAATAACGTTTCTGTTTTCTGATTGCATCATCTGAGTCAGGGATCTGACAGCCAGGGCCAAAGGGCAGCACGCCCTCGGAGTGCTGGGGAGGGAACTTTGCCACAGACTGCCTGTGACTCAGGAAAGAGTGTGATAAGAGATGCACAGGATTATCCTGTGTCTGATGGCTGCTGCCTTCCTGCTCCCTCCATTCTCCAGCTCTGCTTCCTGACAGAAGTTCCACCTGCAGGGCACTCTGGCTTCCCCAGAACAGCAGGATTCTGCTCTCACCCAGAATTCAGCAGAAGGCAAATATAAAAATACAAAGTTCCTGGACAGCCAGGATGTCTGGCAAGTGTCTGCCCATATCCAGGGAACAGCACAGGAATGTTCCCCCTTGACGTCCTGTTACCAGGCACATTTGATTGAACATTGTAAAAGTGACTCCCCAGATGATTTGGAGGAGGCTTGAATAATAAACTTTATTCTGGTCTTAGAAAAAGTCAAGGCCTTTCCAAATCCTACAAAAAGCATCTGAAATTGGATAAAGATAGAAACTCACTGATGTGGATGTAAAGCAGATATTCCTCCTGGTGGGATGACTTTGGGAGACTTGGGATTAACAGCAGCTGTAGCTGCTTGGGGCCCTCAGGAATTCTTTCCTCTAACACAAGATTATTGTCACAGAGTCAGCTGGAAAATTAAGCTACTGACACCAGAGTTTACAGAGAACTTTGGGTGAAACAGCAGAAATGTTACATGGCCCTTCCCTCCCATGTCCCTGCTGCCCTCACTTATTTGCAACAACCTCAAAATCCTCCCATGTTCCAGCAGAGATCTCCCAGGAATGGAACCTCCATCTTCTTCCATTTGCCTGAGCCCTCAGGCAGTGGGAGCAGCTGCAGACACCACTCTTGCCATGAGCAGGACTCGGTAGCATTCTGTGATGTCCCCTTTCACAGTCAGCAGGGCTGACACCAGAGGGGGGTCACTGGTCTGCAGAGAGAACCACACAGAAACCAGCCTGGTCTTGTGGACACAGGAGACACGAGCTGATCACCTTCTAAACTCTGTGTTTCACATCTCAGTGTTCAGGTACAGGTTATAGCTACAGGTGACAGCTACAGCCACTGTGCTGGCTCCTCTCTGTCCCCAAGTGATGCTCATGCTGCAGCCAGTGAGGTGTGACAGTGACTCAGCACCGTGTCCCCACAGAGACTGTCCCCACGTCACTGCCGTGGCAGCTGGGCACAGCAGCAAGCACAGAGCTCCCAGGGAGGGCTGGAAGGAAATCCTGTCAGCCCCCAGTGAGTGCTCAGGGTTGAGCAAGAGCAGGGTTACCAAGGGGCACCATGCAGGCTGGATTCACCCTGCCAGGAACTCTGCTGTCTCTTCCTGCTGTGATGGCACAAAACTTTTAATTTTGGAACCAGCGACTCATTGTGCCATCCCACACACGGGGACTCAGTGCCCCCGTGCTCCATGAATGCCCACGGAGGTGAATCGGGGCAATCACAGCCCCGTGGAGCTGTTGGGACATCACATCCAACTTTACAAGGCAGCAGTAGCAGATAAAGGGCAGCAGAAGGGAAATGGGGCACGTATCAGGAGCTTTGTGCCACACCCCATCAGGAGCCCTGTGTGACACCCCGTCAGGATCTTTGCGTGGCACCCTCCCGGAGCCCCGTGTGCCACAGCGGTGTCGCAGGCTCACCTGCAGGTCGGCAGGTGGCACCCACGAGACGCCGATGCGCTTGAGCTGCCCGCGCTCCAGGGCTCCCTTGGCTCCGTCCAGCTCGAAGCCCGCCCGCCGCACCTCGGGGCCGCCGTCCAGGCTGAACTCCACGCTCTGGCACGGACACACAAATTCAGTTTGCTGCTGACTTAGTATGATAATGCTAATTCCTTATATTAGCCCCTGAAAAATAAGCTTTTCTAACACTGTGCTTTTATAATGTCAAATTCATTAGAAACTCTGAAAGCCGCTTTTTAAAATTTATGAATTTGTGAATTTTGGACAGAAGGAACAAGCAGCCCTTTTTATGAATTTGTGAATTTTGGACAGAAGGAATGAGCAGCCCTTTTTATGAGTTTCTGAATTTTGGAGAGAAGGAAGGAGCAGCCCTTTGCACACTGTCAGGATCCCACCCAGCACAAACCTGCAGGTTTTATTTCCCTCACCTTCCTGGCTGCCATCTGAGGACTTTGAATGGCCCCCACGGTGATCTCTGCCCTGGCTGGCTCTGCTGAGCCCTCCACAAACTCCAGGAGCAGGAGAAGGGACCTCACTGCTTCTTGTGGCCCTAAACAAACAGCAAGCAGGTCAGCTCTGAGACAGGCAAACTGAGCCTTTGGCCTTTGGCAACCAACAGAAACTGCAGCAGGTTCAAAACAAGGTGATGTGGTATCTCGGGAGCTGGCACAGACAAAGAGATCCTTTCACAGAGTTAGTGAGGAATTAAGGAAAAGGAGGGTTTGGATAATTTGCAAAGTGCAATTATTACTTGTTTATCAAGTTCCAGGCTGGTTTTCTAGCCCATGGCACACAGCTCTGTGTATTTTATTCCTACTTATGTGTGTGTGCCTGGACTTATTTACAGCTCAGGAGTCAGAGCTGTTTGCATCCTGTCCCATGAAATTAAGGAAGAGTAACTTCAAACCGCCAGAAGTTTCATAACAGGACAAACAGGAGGATCCAGGATATGTGATTATATATGAAATAATTTCTTAAACATTTAATACACCTCAGAGAAGTGGCAGAAAGCAAATGCATCTTAACTCTTCACAGTAGTATTACATTATAATCATTTTTTCAAAGAAGCTGCAGAGGTAGAAGATCATCATTAAGACAAAACTGCATTCAAATGAAGAGAAAAACTTTCCTTAAGAGAAACTTTCGTGGTATTTTTGTGTATGATGAATCTATGCTGTAACATAATGCTTATTTTTTCTGATTCGGGAAAAATTGCCTTAAATTTCCTTTTTTCTTAAAG
Organism: Ammospiza nelsoni; assembly: GCF_027579445.1. Classification (NCBI taxonomy): domain Eukaryota; kingdom Metazoa; phylum Chordata; class Aves; order Passeriformes; family Passerellidae; genus Ammospiza; species Ammospiza nelsoni. The sequence continues at coordinate 1,982,207 of NC_080654.1, forward strand.
GAAGAGGAACATTCCCATGTCTGATCCCTCCCTGTTCCATAATAACAGTGGTGGCACTTTACCTTTTCCCAGTGCTTCCTGTGGTGCCACAGGTGGGGTCACAGCCAAGGACTCCACGGGCACATCCAGGGGCTCTCCCCCCTCCACAAACATGAGGTGATCCCGGGCTGCTCCCTTCAGCTGGACCTCGTGGGCTGTGTGCTGGGTGAGACAGAGATCCTGGCTGCAGGTGACAGCTCGGTCACCTGCACGACGCTGGCACCGCAGCCAGCGGCACCAGCAAATGGAGGTGGCATCACGGTGCCAATGATCCTGGGCTCTAATGCAGGAGCTCTGCACCTCCCATAGTTTGCCCACTCTGGCATTTCTGTTTTAACAACCAGGGCAATGTGCCTCAGGAGGGCACTGCACAAACGATTTATACACAACCACTAAAAGAGACAAAACCTTTCTGTTGCCAAACTGGGTCAAGTGTCCGCTCACGCTCAGCTCATCCCGCCGTGCATTCCCAGCTGCAATCCCGAACTGTGCGAGGGCAGCAGCGGCTCTCGCTCAGCCCAGCCCTCTGCAGTGCTGCTGCTGGGCTTTGGTGGTCACTCTGCACCAACTTTTGGTGTCCTGGCAGGGCCCAGCGCTGCCCGCGGCGCGGCCACCTGCGCATCCGGCCGGGGCATCGCGGGCAGCTCCGCAGATGGCACCGGGCACCGAGCGGCTCCCTGGTGCTGCTGCTCCTGCCGGGCCCTGCTGGGCAGCTGGAGCTCCCCTCTCCCTCTGCTCTGCCATTCAATGCTCCCTGCAGCAGCCCCTTGGAGCGTGCTCAGCTCCCGTCCCCTCCTGACTGTGCCATGGGATGGACCCCACGTCACTGTTTTTATTAATTAATAACTGAATATCTAATCATGAAAAATGTCATAGGGCCCCAAACGTGCCCTTTCCTCCCTACATCAGTTCATCCAACATTTAGACTGTTTTCGTAATCCTGATTGTCTCACCTTGCCAAAGAGCAGAACCTTGAGACGGTCGGAGTAGTAGAGACTTTCATGATCAGGACTGAAGGTAACCACAAGATCCAGGCTCATCCCAGCCTCAATTTTTCCTTCTGTTGGAGAGACCCTGAACACACTGAAGCCATTATAGTTCTGTGTTCCTGGTAAATAAAAATGAGGATATAGATAAGAAAGGAGGACAGCTCCATTTTACTTCTTCATAAATTTTAAATCCATTTAATTTTTGTTGGAACAGCAAATAAATAAGAGTTGATACATGGCTTTGCAGCAAAACAGGGTGTTAGGAACACCAGATAAATCCATCCATCCATCCATCAGTTTGATGCATTAATCTCCAGAGGAACTGAAGCAGCATCACCAAACCTTCCTATATTCTGACGTGTTTTTACAGATCTGGACATCTTTAAATGGAATCTTTAATGTGCAATTACTGTGTGGGTTTATTTAGATTTAAACACTAATTTCTCCTTACTTGTGGATATTTGCTCAGGCTGCCCCTCATATTGAAAGAATTATTACAGCTCCTACTGTAGGAGCAAAATGAAGTCTTTAATTTCAGGGCTGTGATGCCCCAGGTCTGACAGTTGTGTGCGCCTAAGAGGACACAGCTATGCTGCTTTCCACCTCCTGAGTCTTTAGCAGAGGAAAAAGAGCAAAGAATAAAAGAAATTTACCAACAATCTCTGTTCTCTGCAGAGAGGATGTGAGAAAGGAGGGGATTTTCTGCCGGTCTCTGT